>NC_056759.1:17120884-17473384 GCF_018687715.1 Carya illinoinensis | reverse complement strand
CTAATGCATGGAGGGTTTTGTTATCGTGCTATGTGGTGTGGCGTAAGGCCGTTTTGGAATTTTTAGCATGATTACAGTTAAGAGTTACGGTTAGCTAGGGAGTGTTCAAGTACATTGGCTAAGAGTGTCACGTAATTAATTAGATTGCGTGATGATGGTTACGGCTACTTGTCACTTGTTACATGCATAAGAGATGTAGATTTTGGTGAACATATATGGTTCATGTTGCATGGTTTTATTCTTTTAAAATCAAGGAGAAATATATTGGTTTAAGGGCATATTTTGATATTATGCCCTTTTAATATGTGTATTTTATAGGTGAAGATCACATGTTTGCATAGGCGATGCAAGTTGCATGGGCGAATTTATATGTTTGGACATAAAGATTATGAGGATTTAGTGATTTAGGTAAACGATATCTTTGGGTGTCATATGGATATATATTTTAAGGGAGTGAATTATTTTGCGATTTTGATGGTTAAATTGAATACATGGATCCAAATGATGGTTATCCGATAATATGGATGGTTTTATTGGGCCTAAATTAGTTAGTAATTGAAAAATATTTTAAAAAGTCTAATTGAGATTTAGTGGATAATTTTAAATGAGCCTTGGGCCCAAGATTTATTATGATAGATTATGGGATTTTTATTGAACCCATAATTAGATTATAGCTCATTTAATATATATATATATATATATATATATGGACCAAGTGAGCCCCCAGTTAATCCATATTAGACCCCAAATATTATTCCTAAAAATATTTATGGGACGAGTTGGAGTTTATTTTGGGCTCAAGATAGGCCCATTAGAATTTATTAAATAATTAACCTTTGAGGTTATCGGCAACCCTCGTACTTAGAATCGAAACCATTAAAGGACCTGGCTAGCGGCCATAACCTTTATTAACTGCAAAACACATGTACCTGCTTATTTATACGCCGCCACCATGCACATTTTCATCTCCGCGTGAAGGCACGGACTTTTGTTTTGGTAGTTGTATATATTTTTATTTTTGAGAAATGTTATTTATCATCTCTACATTATATATTAATATGTAATTTTTTATTTTTATCTTTTTATTTAAACATACATATTTACACCTTCATATATGTTTATTTAAATTAAATTATAAAAATAACAAATTACATATTAGTATATGGTGTACGAGATGATAAGTAAAATTTTTCATTCATACTTATATACATTAACGTATAACAACCCCTTCTATCAATTAAGGTTGTCCAAGTTCCTTCCTTTCCCTTCTAGCCCCTGTTTCTTTCTCCTGCAATCAAGACCAGCCACTGGAGGCAAATTGCACCCATTGTAGTGGGCCTCCTCCATTCCTCACCTCTCGGTTGTTCTAGCTAGAAACATTAAGCTCGCCCCATAACCTAGCACCACTACAATGATGCTGTGAAACTTCCTTGCCAACCATCACCATGAGCCCAGCCTTTTGTAAGTGTAACTTAGTCCCTTCAACGCCTCATAAATGGAGCCATCCTCACAACAAACAACTAGTCGCACACCAAAGCTGTTGAGACAAGGACCACCATGTCACAACCCCACCCTAACAAGAGCGAGACTGCATCCCGTACTTGTTCTTTTCCCTATTATAATTGTATATTATTATTAATAAATGCCCATATTTTTTTTATAAGGTAAATTAATACGTGACGGACTCGAACGCATCACGCATAAACATTAGATTTCTAAACTAAAAGAAACACCTGATAGACATATATTTACATTCATTTTCATTTATAAAGGACTCTTAGAGTCCGTTATCCATTCATCTAATGTAACTATTTTAAACAAAAAGGGACTCAGTCCCTACAATCTTTACAAAAGAAAACAAACTTAAAGTATGAGGGGTTTCCATCACCCCACCAACATAAGAAAACATATGCCATCACCAAAAACAAACCAAACTACCCAGGGACCACTAAACGTCTGCCCCTCCCTCTTCAGCATTTCCCAGCTCCTCAACAGTTTTATATGTACTTAGATGTTTAAAAACATAAACACAAAGTAAGTATAATACTCAGTAAGTAGTATACAATGCTGTTAACTTAATAAGCATCTAGTGTTTTCTTTTGAAAACATGCATCCATAAAACAATTATTAATTCTGACAACACTTTCATGCATAAATAGGTTAAAAGTTAGTCAGGCTTTCATGCATACATTTTCTTCATAGTTTCATGCATACATTTACTTCTTACTATCATGCATATATTTACTTCATACTTTCTTATGCATAATCTTTACTTCTTAATTTCATACATACATGTACATCATACTTTCATGCATATGCTTAATTTCATCTTTTACTTTCTTTTGGCTGGTACACTATTACGTTCCGTGTGTTGGGATTAGCAGTCTTTTTGAACTTGGATTCCACCCGTGGCCACAGGTTAGGAACTCCTTTCCGTCAGAGGGCAGCACTGGGTGCACTACCAGTACTATTTACTCATTTCTTTGGTACCCTTTCCATTCATGTGGCCATTACATATTTTCATACATTAACTTTCGTTCGTTTATTTTCTTTCTTTGCAATCAAACATTTTCAGTATCTTTCTTAGTCCAATGCATATGCATTTATTTGGAAAATAGCATTTCATGTCATGCTTACATATAATTGGAACATTAATTATTTAAAGGAGCATGTATGAAAATCCCATGAATTAGAATCTACATGCATGCATTACCATATATGCACATACAAACAATTATAATCGATAGGGTACTTAATAGGGACTATAAAAAAAGGTTTGTATATAATATAAGTTCATTTATTCTTTAATTAGAGGAATGTTTGAAAAGAGATAGAGAGATGTTCTTTCACAAGATAACTTGGCGTAGGAGCATGGTCATAGCTACTTACCTCGATTTACTTAAATCCCTTTAATGTTAGTAGATCCTAGTCCAATAAATAACAAGCGTGTTAATACTCATCCAACATCCTTTAGGCCTCCTTTTAATGAGAAACTAAAATATTATAAATCTAACGTCGTTTTCTACCCTTAACATTACTTTGAATAACTATCCTCTCGACTAATCCTTATAAGAGTAACATAAGAAAATAATTAACCTAGTTAATACATATTATTTAGTTAAGTATGACATGGAAAATAACTAGAATAGCCCATTAAGTAATTCAAATCCTTAACATCAAAGTTTATAATTAAATCATTTAACACCCTTTTTTAAAACAAAAAAGTTTATAAGATTACATATAGCCAAAATAATCTAACATTTCTAATCACCTAAGGAAGAAAACATAACACCACTTTCAAAATAAACTCTCTACACAAATACTAATACCAAATTTAATCAAAGAATCATTTAAGATTTTAAATAAATTCATTTGTTAAAAACTTTCTTTTATTTCAAATATACATAAAAGCACAATATCGACACAATCTTCTTATATATTTTGTTACTCAAACAGTCCATAAATATATATATATATATATATATATGAAAGTCACCACAATAACACAGCCCCTATATGTGTCAATCACTCAAAACAGAGCATATATATGTATATACGAAATTACAACATAAAAACGACCCCATATATGTATTCAATCACTCAAATCAGAGCATATATATGCATATACGAAACTACAACATACAAACAGCCCCATATATATATACTTGGCTAAGCAAAACAGGGCACATACATATATATATGTATATATATACACCAAATCACAACATAAAGAGATATAAAAACAAAACTGAACACAAGTACCACACATGGTTCGGTTGGTCTTAACAATACCTCAAAACCGAATATATATATATACAAGATAGGCTATGAATTTCGAAATCCATATATTACCCATACTAAGAAATGAGTTAAGAACCTCTTACCCTCAACTTCTTCACTTCTTGGAAGATAAAAGCAACTTGGAAACCTCAAACTATGAATAACCTCAAAATGGTATGGAAAAGATATGTATGGTATGGTTTGGGGGAAAATAATTTTTTTTTTTCTTTCTTTTGGGGATTAGACGGCTTGAATGATGGAAAGAAAACTTTGGTTTTCTCTTGAATTGAAAGATGAAGGAAGAAGGAGAGAATTGGAAGTAGGCGTCGGCTTGAGGAAGTGCGAAGAAACTTATAACTTTCTTGGCCTATAACCGATGGAAGCATAAGGGAAATGATGCATTCGGTCAAAGCTCATCTTGATTTGGTGAATAATGGATAGCTTGGATCAAGCATAAAGAGATAGTCATTGCACCTACCTCAATCCAATGGTGTAAAATCAATGGGCCAAATTCATAAATAATTGAAGTTCAGGACCTAAGAGAAAATATATTGTGGGTATTAAAATCATGCTCTCAACTTATTTTAATAATCCACATAAAATAAAAACACTCCCATCTTAAAATAAAATAATAAATAATAAAACAATAAAATCTTTATCTTAAAAATATTTAACTTAAGAAATAAAATAAAATGACATAAAGACCCACGTAGTAAGACTCTGGTATTACACACCAACTCTGGTTTCCCCTCTGTCATGCGAGAAGATCTCCCACCTCCACCTTCTCGATTGTAACCCAAAATCACCTTCACGTAAACTAGGATAGCAATGCCGCATTTTGCTTCCACATCTTCCAAATTACACAAGCCACCATCACATGATCAGCCCATGTGCTGCACTAAGGAGGCTACCAACAAACACTGAATATGCCAGAGAATAGGTCTCTCCTCTCAAACATCGACTAGCTCCATCATGACTGAAGCCTCATGTTAGGAACGACTGATTTCTACCTCAGTAAAGCTCAACCACGTTCAACACCTCCATGGAAAATTGACTCACTACATATTCATCCTCCATCGCACCAAGAAAACTCCAGCCTCATCATGATTTATGACTTGGCCACCCAGACCTGTCACACTCTTCCTCCTTCAATAAGCTTCTGTTGAGTGAAAAAAATTGAATTATTTTTTATATTTTGTTTGAAATTTTAGAAAAGTTGTAATTATTAATATGGAAAGGTTGTAATGATTAGTTTAAAAGTGTTTGTGTTTGAGTGATATTTAGGAAGGAAATAAGATGAGATCAGATGGGATGAGATGAAAAGCATTACCAAACATCCCCATGGGGTTAGAATAATGAGCTTCAAAGCAAGCAATTCAGTACCTAGATTGTGAACAAAAGCTACAGATATTAGCATCTAGGGAATGAACCCCATGGGTATATACAAACCCCCTAGCATCCATTCAAAAACCTAATATTCAATGTTCATGAAATCGGTGAAGCAGATCCAGCAGTTAGACGATCTTCATCAACTAAATGATCGCCAATATAAACAACTGAAGCTGGTGATTCGAGGTAACCTTTCTAAGCATTGTATTTACCTTATATCCATAAAGCTTGAGACACTGACTTAGGCATTGGAGGTGTCCCCAAATATACCGAGTCCTCAAACTCTCTTGGGTGTAGGTGATTGAGGCCAAAAGCAAGGGTGCGAAACACATCCCTAATAGTAGTGTTACAATTATAGAGGGAAAATTAGAATTAAATTAGGATTTTTAAATATGCATGCTATGAGAAAATTATTAGTTTTAGGAAAATGAATTGTTGTGATGTCATGGTGATGATTTTTAGTATAACGGATGCGCACGAAATCATGAGGTTACGTGAATTGTGCCAATGATTTTCTTCTTTTGGCTACTGCCTTCTATTCCTTGTGTGTTGCAGTGTGTTTTATATCCACTTTGGCTGTTGCATGTATTTCTTGTGTACTGTAGTGTGCTTTATATCTACTTTTGCTACTGCATGTATTTCTTGTGTACTACAGTTTTGTTGTTCAGTGTCCACATGTCCTTTTTGCTTGTAATCCTTCTCATCATATTTTATTTTGTGAGACTCTTCTTCAAAATGGGCATAGATGTTTAGGATTTCCCATCTTGGACAATAGAAATTGAAAAAGAGAAACTAATAAAGCCTTAGTGAAGATGTGTGCCAATTGGAACTTTGAGGTTATGTGGACAGGAGTGATGACTTCAGCTAAGACCTTTTCTCAAACAAAATGGCAGTCCAATTCTATATGCTTAGTCCTTTCATGGAAGATAGGATTCCTTGTGATGTGGATGGCTACTTGGTTATAACAAAACAAGAGAGTAGATTGTGCATGGTTGATGTTCAATTCTTTTAACAAACCAAGAAGCCACATGATTTCACAACTTGTGGAAGCTAATGCCCTATACTCTACCTCAGCTAAAGACCTAGAAACTATTACTTGTTTCTTTGATTTCCAGCTTATTAATGAATTTCCAATGAATATGCAAAAACCTATAACAAACCTCCTAGTCTAGGGCAAGCAATCTAATCAAAGTCACTATATGCCTTTAAGTGTAGGGATGATCTTGATAACAAGAAAATACCATGGCCTATAAAACCTTTGAGATATCTAAGAACTCTAAAAGCTTAGTGCAAATGAGTTTATGAACGTTAGTCTATAAATAGTGTAACAGCCCGTTAGAAATTTAATTGTAGAATTTCTATTGACTTTAGGAACCTTGTAAAAACTCTATAAATTTTCACGAATCCATTAATCATATAGGTTTTAGTCTAACTACATAGTTAGTATTATTACTCATTATGGTATCAGAAGTGTGTTTTTGATTATTGGAGATAGTTAGAAGTGTTTAAATGTATTATGGTTTGTACCATTAGACTCGGTGGGTTATTTAAGATCTTATGGCGCAATAACTCTTTTTTATATTTTCAGACAAAACATCTGTGCAAAACTGTAGATATTATTGGATAAAAATATCTTGAACTAATTTTTGTGGATATTATTGGATAAAAATATCTTAAGCTAATTTTGTGGATATTATTGGATAAAAATATTTTAAGCTAATTTCGTGGATATTATTGGGTAAAAATATCTTGAGTTGATTTTTGTAAATATTATTGGGTAAGAGAGTCCTACACTTAACTCTCACTTCGGGTAGAAGAGACATACAGTTAACTCTCACTTCGGGTAAGAGAAACCTACACTCAACTCTCACTCCAGTCTCATCTCTTCCATATCTCGTCCATAAAGATCTCCAGCCACCCCCCACGAAATTATCTTCATTTACACTTTCCATTGAAAGAATACCAAACACTCTCTCTCGGACAGCTTTTAGGTGTTCTTTTGCATACCCATTTTGCAGCTTTTATAGGTGTTTTATCATAAAGTCTCCTTCATATAAGTTGTTCTTTTTTTAGTCTAGTTTACGTGGATATCTTATTTGTCCCATTTGAAGATCATTTGGTCAGTAAAATATTGTATAAACTATAAAAAGGTCATTCTGAGAGATAAACTGGAGAATATGTTATAGTTTGGAGTTTTTGACCAAGCTAATGGATAGATATTGGTCCAAAATTTTTATGGAGTATTGTTAACATGTGTATATGATTATTTATTGAGGATTTTTGCATGATTAAAGGTTTTGATGAAATATTTTCTTAGATTTAGAAACTTAGAAACTGGAAGAGGAAAAACAGTTTCTGTTTTGAGAAAGTTTAACTCTTTGGTGGTCTAAACCTATTCCAATGACTTTGATAATTTTATTGGAGGCTCCTAAACATCTTATATACATGTTATATTATTATTTTGAAGATATTTGATGTTAGTTTCAAAGATATGAAATTTTATGCAAAGAGATATTCAGATAAGCCAAAGTGTGGATGTTCTTGGCTAAATTTATGTTTTGGTTAATTTTTAACCATGTGATCTTGAATTAGAAGCTTATATATGTTTTAGGATATCTTTTTAAACCATGTGATGGTTTGGTTTGAAGATCACATCTTTATAAGTCATAGATCAAAAGGTTAATCAAAACAAGTTAGAAACAAAAATCAATGGAAATAGCATATGGGAATTTCGACCCTATGGAGTTTTAATAGTTGTGATTAGTTTTAAATTTTTCTAAATTGATAATTGAGTTGAGGATAAAATTTACATGAGACATGCAAATTTTGGTGACTTTTGAGTTAGTATGCAAAATAAGTTATGGGTAAAACGGTCATTTTCCTACATGTAGAAAATGGAAATTTTACTCTTTAAGTTAGTATTTTCCATATTTTAAATTATTAGTGACTTAGTGCTAACTTTTAAAATCACTAATTACAGTTCCTCATGATCGTGCTTGAGGTTTTATAAGAAATGTGAAGATCGAGGTAAGTTAGCTTTTAACTTACTAGTAGTCTACTGTGTATGTGTGCTAAGTAAAGGAACTATAGTGTATGTATGTGTGTTATCATATATGTCATGCCATGCCATGTTATCACGTAATTGTCTGTTATACAGAATTTATTCCGTCATTAGTTTTTATCTGTTACATAATATATTCTGTCATGTATTGCTGTACATTACAAGTACGTCATGCTAAGTATGCCATCTATTACATGTATGTCAAGTCATGTAATATTCACTGTTGTAAGTATGTCATATTAAATATGTTGTATATTATATGTTATACCATGTTACGAAATATTTCTATCTCAAGTTGGTCATGTTTTTCAAGTTATGTTCAAGTCACGTTATGTTACGTCAGAACTTGAGTCCTTTCGTATTCCAGTCACGTTTCATCTTGATTTACATTCAGTTTCGTGGGGTCCACAACAACTGTGGCACACGAAGTATGGGGTCATAGCAATTGTGACACGTAGAATACATGAGGCCACAACAACTGTGGAGTATGTATTTAACTGTATTGTGACACGTAGAATATATGGGCCACAACAACTGTGGAGCATGTATTTAACTGCATTGTGATATGTAGAATACATGGGGCCACAACAACTGTGGAGTATGTATTTACACGTAGAATACATGAGGCTACAACAACTGTGGAGTATGTATTTTTCATGTTAACTCAAGTTTCAGAACAAGTTCATGTTAAGTTAAGTTTCAGATCAAGTTCATGTCAAGTCAAGTTCAGTTCACGTTTCAATTTAAATTATGTCAATTATGCTATGTTGTACGTCAAGTTATGCTTTAATTACTTATGAATTTAATTATGCATTCATACTTTTACTGTCATCTATGCATCATTAGCCTGTATGGAAGTTTTTGTTAACTTACTGAGATTTGTAATCAAATCTCACTGTGGTAGTCTCAACTATCATTCCCCCCAAATGGTAGATCTTGTTACAGGACCTGAAGGAAAATCAGGAGCTGACCAACCAGACACAGTTGATTGAGCGACGGTACGACGTCAATGTCAATATAGTAGTTAACGTAAATTACTACTTGTACGATGGAGTTGCATCTCCAGTACTTTTTGGATCATAACCATTTTGGACCAGTGTTGTGATCTTAGTTATCCAATGGGTCTTTATATATGAAATATGTTTTAAGCATTTGGGATATTTCAATTTGGTGTATAGTATTGCTAAAGAAAAAAATTATCCACTGTGAATATTGCATAATGTTAGATGCATGTTATGAACGTTGCATCTTATATGTCATGAACGGGGGTAGGTAATCTTGTGTTGCATGTCTCGACGCTTCAAATGTCCGTCCGATCCCAAACGAAATTTGGGGGCGTCACAAATAGGCTTAGAAAATTCACAACATAAGTGATGTATGGCCTCTTAATTATTAAGTAAATGAGCCTTGCAGAATTTCATTTGTGGTTTGGCTCAACTTGTGATTCAACTCAATGGGTGTAGAGACTATTTTGGTGCCAAGTAACCTTGCATCTCCCAAGATTTCAAGGGTATACTTTCTTTGACAGATATTGATTCTGGAAGATGACCTTGCAACCTCTAATCCTAAGAAATATTTGAGGGGTCCTAGGTATTTGATTTTGAATTTGTTCTAAAGGTAAGTTTTGAGTGAATCAACTTCTTCTTGAGAGTTACTTCCTACTATGATATCATCCACATACACTAAGTGTGTTGTGAACCCTTTTTGACTAACTTTAGTGAATAAAGAATAATGAAAGTGAGTGAATTAGAAAACTTTGAAAACCATTGCCCTGATGCTTGTTTAAGTCCATAGAAGGACTTACTTAATTTGCATACTAATTTCTCCCCTTCAATCTACTCTCTGTGGAGGTGGTATCCTAGTGGCAGCTCCATATAAAGTTCCTCATTAAGATCTCCATGTAAAAAGGCATTATGGATATCCATTTGAGACAAAAACCAATTGTGAATAGATGCTAAGGCAAGAAATATATGAACCGTGATGAGTTTAGCAACTGGACTAAATATTTCTTGTAAGTCAAAATCCTTCTCTTTGAGCGTAGCCCTTAGCTACAAGTCTAGCTTTGTGTCTTTCAAAAGAACTAGTAGATTTGATTTTCACTTTGTAGATGTATTTACAACCAATGACTGTTTTTTGGGGGGAAGGGAAGTAACTATCCAAGTGTGATTTTCCTTTAAGGCATTGAGTTCAACTTGCATGGCATCATGCCAATGCTTAAATGTCACAACTTCACTATAGGAGCTAGGTTCAGAGAATAATGAGAGGGAAACTAAAAAAGATTCATGAGATGGAGAGAGATGTCTGTAGGTCAGGTGATGATTGAGTGGATGAAGTGTGGAGGATGGAGAGGATGTATTAAAGGGTAGGGATTCTGCTATCTGGCAGTGGTATTGATGGAGATAGGCAAGTTGATGTTTGATAAGGAAGAATCTTCTTCTGATTATTTCTGATTTGTTATCATGTATATATCTTTTATTTCCTAGTTTATAGGATATTCTCAACTGTGTCAAATATGTGATACCCCATTTTTACGTGTATTTTCACTGAAGTAGTATTTTAATTTAATTAAAATATTAGTTCTTTTATTTCAAATTATTGTATTTTAATTGGTTTTATTTAGTTGTGATATTTGTTTTGTAGAGCTTTCTTAATATTAATTATCGTTTTAAGTTTAAATTGCTGTGTAATTTATTTTAGTTTGTTTTTGGATTTAAAATTATGTTGTTAGTTTTTACTAGTTATTTATTATATTTTAGCTTGATGTGGTGTTTAAATTACTTTAGTCGTTTTATAACTTTTAAATTTGTTTTCGTCGGATCAGTTTTTGGATTCCAAAGGTGAGGATTGGACCTCATTTCTTTTCCCCATCTTTTCTTTTTCTCTTTTCTATTTCTTTTTCTTTTCCATCTTTTCTTTTTCTCTTTTCTATTTCTTTTTCTTTTCCATCTTTTCTTTTTCCTTCCCTTTTTTTCTTTCTTCCCCGTCGTTCTTCTTCTACCGGGCGGTACGTTCTCTCTCTCTCCTCTATCGCCGTTTTGCTTCTCAGCCCAGACCGCCGCCATTCGGCCACCGTGGCCTATACCACCCACCCAGTTCTCTTCCCCTCCAACCGGTGAACCTCCCCACCAAGTTTCACTTCCATCTGAGCCGCCGTTAGCCGCCGCAAGCTCCTCTAAGCTGCACAGTTTTTGTGCATTTTTGCCACCGTCGTTCTATCTCCAGCCACCATCTCCTCACCACTTCATCACCTACCTCTTGCCGTCCTAAACCACCCATTTCCAGCTCCGATCCGTTGCCGGAGTAGCTCCCATGAGCTCATCCTTGTTTTTGCCATTTTTCACTTCCACCGCCACCCACGGCCAACTCTCACTTCCATTAGCTTTATAAACACCTCTAGGCCATTCCCTATCAATCCCAAATCTTGGTTTGTCCCCGTTCGAAAGTGGGTATTTTACAACCCACGGCCACAGTGTATTTTACACTGTTATGTTGCTTTTTCTCCGCCGTTTGCAGCTCCTTGATCCTTCGAAAATTATCATATAGCGCTGTAAGTATTTTCCAAACTCTATTTTAGATTTAAATATATTATTACTTTTACAATAATTTCATTGACTGGTTGGTTATTCCGGACTGAGTCCCAGGAGTCGGGGGTCGGATGAATTTGAGGACGGAGCTGTTTGGTTATTATTGATGTTGAGATTTGTTGGATAAATTGTGTCTTGAGGTGTGCATTGCTTGGTGCATTCATGTGCATGTATGAAATTGAGAAAAACTGGTTTTATCAGTGTAAATGGATTTTTGGGTGCGTGTGTATCACGACCCCAAACCGAGATGGGGTATTATCTCGGTGGAGCTCCTCTGGTCACTTGGCAGTGTAATATACTAAATGACATCCCATAAGTTGTCGCTGGACGACAACGAGAGCGGGCGGGATGGTAACGCTCTCGTACAGACTCCATGGCCCCTCTGCTGGCGAGGGCTAGAGGATGATTGGCTATGTACGCGTGGGGCGCGGAACTGGGCATCGCTCGTTATGAAGTCACGCGCATGGTCGTTACTTGTGGCGTGATGATGGGAGTCAGGGTGTGCGGATGACCCCTAGGGGAGGTCATGGTACATTCAGATTAATTGGATATTGTTTTGAAATTGGATTTGGGCCAAATGTGACTTTTGGCGTGAGTTGGAAGGTAATATGTTTTTGGGGCCAAATGGGATTTTTGGCATGCGTGGAAAAAATGTGGATTTATGGGATATGCGCATTTGACATTCTTTCATGCATATTATTGAGTTTAATTTGTTTTTATCTTGTGGCGTTTGGATCTTTACTTACCTATGGCACTATTTTGGTACCATAAATTTTGATGCAGATGTCGAGAAGGAGGAGGAGGTTGAGCCCGAGGAGGCGGCTCTGCCAGAGTTTTGATTTGGAGTTTTTATGCTTTGTAGTTTGGTTTTGAAATGATATTTGTGACTTATAATATTTATTATGTATGGTTTAAACGAATTTGTATCCGAACAAAAATTCTGGTACTTAGTTACAAGACTTTTATTATCTGTTGCATATTTTTATTGTACACTTGTTGCAAGTACATACACTTGGCACTTGGCAATAGGATGTGTGACCCGTATTGTCATCATCCCAACGCTTCGATTTCCACGTGTCCATACGTGGGAATTGGGGGCATCACAAGTGGTATCAGAGCAGTTTGGTTCTGGGTAAAACCACAGGTTCTGTAGGCGCAGTACCAGAAAGTTTTTAAAGTTGTGATTTGAAATTTATTTTATTTAAAGTTTGCTATTTGATATGTTTTATTTTATTTGAATTTATTTGAGTTAGCTTGTTTGTATTTATCTATTTAGTTATGTTATTGTATGCTAGTATATTTTATTTTCTTATTATGTTTTTGGTTTTGGTTTTATGTTGTTTGTTTTATTTGATATTTAAATGGGGTCAAAGGTTGTGTTGTGGCAGGAAGATGGTAAGGCCAAGAAAGCCTACTCAAGAGCCTCGGGATGATTTGCCGAGGGACAATGTCATAGCTCAAGCGTTAAGACAAATGACTGATTTTCTATAGCAAAATTTTAGGCCACAACAAGGAGAGCCTAGTAGAGCGGTGCAAGCTAGATGCACCTATGAGCGCTTTCTAGCGCATAGAACCCCATCTTTCATGGGAGAAGAGGATCCACTTTGGGCTGGAAAGTGAATTAGGGATTTAGAAAAGATATTTGAAGTCTGTGATTGCACTGAGGCGCAACAAGTGCTTTATGCTAGTTATTTGTTACAAGGTACAGCTTCTGAATGGTGGGATACAAAAAGAGTAATGTTAGAGTCAGAATTTGGGTCTTTTGTCGCTGTGTCCTAGCAGTGCTTCAAGAAAGAATTTAATGATCATTTCTTTCTCATTTCTGTGAGGCGGCAAAAAGCAAGAGAGTTTACAAGCTTGGTCCAAGGAAGTATGACCGTGAAACAGTACGCCCGAAGATTTATAGAGCTTGGGCGATTTGCTACCCATCTCATTGCCACAGAGGAGATGCAGGCCGAGCGCTTCCAGGATGGTCTACATCCTGATATACGCAGAATGGTAGTCTGCCACCAGATTACCACTTTTCAGGATTTAGTTGACTTGGCCACTCTTGCAGAGCAAGAAATTAATTTGAGTATGGGCTCTCCTCTAGGACAAAAGAGGCAAAGTTTTACTGGCGAAGGAAGTAGTTCTGGTTCACCTCAGAAGTTTGTTCAATGGACCGGGGCTCTACCACAAGCAGCCTCGGGAGTGTGTATGGGAGGACGGGTGCCAGTTTGTGGAAGGTGTAATAGAGCCCATGAGGGTGAGTGTCGGCTAAGTGGTAGAACCCATTGTTACCGTTGTGGCCAAGAGGGACATTTCGCTCGTGAGTGACCTGTTAAAGTTCAAGGAAGCCGTGGAGGTCGACGTGGTGGAAGAGCTAATCAAAGGCAAGTAGTGCAGGCTCGGGTATATGCTGTTACACCCGGAGAAGTTGATGATGAGGCACCAGAGACCCACGATGCTGGAGTGATTACAAGTATGAATCCAATTTTATTTTGGATTTGATATTTGGTGCGATTTGGTTTCTTCTTATTTTGGATTTCATTGGTAAATGTGATTGGTTCAGGAAGAGTCCATTTATATGAATTTTATGCTTGCACTTTGTTTGATTCAGGTGCATCTCAGTCGTTTGTATCTTCCACTTTCGCATGGATATGCAATTTGGTTACGGGACCCTTGCCAAAATCATTAGTAGTGACTCTCCCAAATGGTGAAGTGGTGTGGTGTTCCAAAGTTGCATTGGGTTGTCCTTTGAATTTTGGTGGAAGGTTTCTGGATGCAGATTTGGTTGTATTTAAGCTGCTGGGATTTGATATTATCCTTGGGATGGATTGGCTATATCGATATTCTACGAGTATTAATTATAGAAGTCGAGTAATTAGCTTTCAGCTCCCAGAGGATGATTATTTGGAATTTGCGGGAAGTAAACTAAAAGAAAAGCCGGTAGTTATATCAACAATTCAAGCGAGAAGAGAGATTGCTTGTGGAGCGGATACCTTTTTAGTCCAAATAATGTCTACGCCGTCTGAGAAGAAGTCATTGGTAGATATCTCAGTTGTGGAAGAATTTCCTGACGTGTTTGTGGATGACTTGTCTGGGCTACCCCCTGTTCGTGAATTGGAGTTTGTTATTGACTTGGAACCTGGAGCGGCCCCTATGCATAAAGCCCCTTACCGTATGGCACTAGCTAAATTAAAAGAGTTAAAGGTTCAGTTGCAAGAATGGGTAGATAAGGGGTTTATTCAACCAAGTACTTCGCCCTGGGGTGCGCCAGTAATGTTTGTTAAAAAGAAAGATGATACTCTCAGAATGTGTATTGATTATCGAGAACTCAATAAGGTAACCATCAAGAATAAGTATTCTCTTCCACGGATCGACGATTTATTTGATCAGCTTCAAGGAGTAACTGTATTCTCGAAGATTGATTTGAGATCAGGATACTACCAGTTGCGGATAAGAGATAAGGATATACCCAAAACTGCTTTTAGATCGAGATATGGGTATTATGAATTTAAGGTGATGCCTTTTGGGTTAGCCAATGCCCCTGCAGCTTTTATGGATTTAATGAATCGGGTATTTCAACCTTATTTGGATTCCTTTGTGGTGGTTTTCATTGATGATATTTTAATTTATTCCCGAGATTTTGAAGAGCATGCTTATCATCTTTGTCTAGTACTTGAGAAATTAAGAGAACACCAGTTGTATGCAAAACTCAGCAAGTGTGAATTTTGGTTGGAGGAAGTCAAATTTCTTGGGCATGTGATTTCCCGAGATGAGGTGGCTGTTGATCCTAGCAAGGTGGAAGCTATTTTGTCATGGCAGTGTCATATGACCGTGCGTGAGATTCGAAATTTCTTGGGATTGCCGGATATTACCGAAGATTTGTGTGGAGGGATTTTCTCTTTTATCTGGACCTCTCACTGCTTTGATTAGAAAGAATGTAGAATTTATTTGATCAGACAAGTGTGAGAGAAGTTTTCAAGAATTGAAGAAGAGATTGACAACTGCACCAGTATTGGCACTTCCAGAACCGCATAAGCCATTTGTATTTTTCAACAATGCGTCTAAATTTGAATTGGGATGTGTTCTTATGCAGGAGGGATGGGTTGTTCCTTATGCATCTCGTCAGCTAAAAGATCATGAGAAGAATTTTCCAACACATGATTTAGAATTGGCAATGACCGTGTTTGCTCTTAAGATTTGGCGGCACTATTTGTATGGAGAAGTTTGCGAAGTCTACACCGATCATAAGAGTTTGAAGCACTTGTTTTCTCAGAAGAATCTCAACACGAGGCAGAGGCGATGGCTAGAGTTAATCAATGATTACTAGTGCGACATCAAGTGTCATCCAGGGAAGGCAAATATAGTTGCAGATGCTTTGAGTCGAAAGTCACACTTGGGAGATGAAGCTGAATCGTCAGGATTGGATTCTTTACTTTGCGAGATGAGAAGACTTCTTATTAAAAGTTCACAACAAGAGAAAGTGTTATCTTCAATTCTTGATATTCAAATAGTTGATTTTGAGGAATTGAAGACTCTCCAAAGGAATGACTCGAAGTTGTTAGATATTAGAAAAAGAGTTAGAAAATCTGGAGGGCCATTGCATTATAGTATGGATAAGGATAGAATTCTTTGGTTCCGAGATCGTAGAGTAATCCCCAAAGATTTGGACTTCAAAGAGCGAATTATGGCAGAAGCTCATGCGGCCCCTTATTCAGTTCATCCTGGTAGTACGAAGATGTATCGGGATTTGAAGAAAAATTATTGGCGGGAAGGGATGAAGAAGGACATCGCCTTGTATATTGAGAGATGTCACACATGCCGTCAAGTCAAGGCCGAACATCAAAGACTTACTGGTATGCTCCAACCCCTCCCTATTCTTGAGTGGAAATAGGATGATATTACGATGGATTTTGTAGTGGGCTTACTGAGGACTCCTAGTGGAAAGAACTCAGTTTGGGTGATTGTTGACCGGTTAACTAAAAGTGCTCATTTCTTGCCTGTTAATAACACTGATTCTTTGGGTAAGTTGACTCGCTTGTACGTAAAAGAGATAGTGCGGTTACACAGTATACCGAAGAGTATTATATCAGATCGGGACCTAAGGTTCACATCTTAGTTTTGGAAAAGTTTGCAGGCAGCATTGGGTACTAAGTTGAAGTTTAGTACTGCATATCACCCTCAGACGGACGGCAAATCAGAGCGCACAATTCAGACCCTTGAAGATATGTTGTGAGCATGTGTTATGAAATTTCAAGGAAGTTGGGAAAATCACTTGCCGCTCATAGAATTTGCTTATAATAATAGCTTCCATGCATCCATCCAGATGGCTCCTTATGAAGCTCTTTATGAGAGAAAGTGCAAATCGCCATTGTGTTGGGATGAAGTCGGGGAGAATAAAATAGTTGGGCCCGAAATAATTCAAGAGATGCAAAGTGTGATACCCCTTTTTATGTATATTTTCACTGAAGGTGTTTTTAATTTAATTAATATATTAGCTCTTTTATTTTAATTTAGTGTATTTTAAATTAGTTTTATTTTATTTGATATGGTGTTTAATTTATTTTAGTCGTTTTATGTTTTTTAAAATCGTTTTCGTCGGATCAATCTTTGGTTTCCGGAAGTGAGGATTGGACCTCATTTTCTTTCTCCATCTCTTCTTTTCTCTTTTTTTTTTTTTCCCTTTTTCCTCTTTTTTTTTTCTTTTTCCTTTTCTTCTTTTCTTCTTTCTTTCTTTTCTTCTTCTTCTTTTTCCTCCTTCCTCCCGCGCACGAGCTCTCTCTCCTCTCTCCCGTTGCTGATCGGTCCTCAGCCCAGAACCACCACCGCCGGCTGACGTGGCCAACACAGCCACCACCGTTTGACTCCCCTCTGGCGGCGCACCACCCCACCAATTTCCAGCTCCATCCGTGCCGCCGATCACCCCCTACAACCCATCTAAGCTGCACGGTTTTGAGCCATTTCTAGCGCCGTCGCTCCACCTCCGGCCACCATCTCTTCACCACTTCATCCCCTACATCTTGCCATCCTAACCCACCCATTTCCGGCCCCGATCCGTTGTGGGAGCAGCTCCCACGAGCTCAACTCCGATCAGCTCCTTTTTGCACTTCCACCGTCACCCACGGCCAAAGCTCACTTCCTTTAACTTCATAAACATCTCAAGGCCATTCCCTATCAATTTCGTGTCTTGGTTTGTCCCCATTCGAAAGTGGATAATTTACTACCCACGGCCACAGTGTAAAATATACTGTTATGTTACTTTTTCTCCGCCGTTTGCAACATCGTGAGCTTTCAAAAAATACCTTATAGCGCTGTAAGTATTTTCCAAACTTCACTTTAGATTTAAATATATTTTTGCTCTTACAATAAATTATTTTACTGGTTGGTTGATTCCGAACTGAGTCCGAGGAGTTCGGGGGTCGGATGGATTGAGGACGGAGCTGCTTGGTTTTGTTATTTTGTGATTGGTTGGTTATTTGTGCCTTGAGACGTGCATTACATGGTGCATTCACGTGCATTTTATTTAAATTGAGAAAATCCTGTTTTATTTGTGTAAATGGATTTTCGGGTGCATGTGTGTCACGACCCCAAGCCGGGATGGGGTATTATCTCGGTGGAGCTCCTCTGGTCATTCGGGAGCATAATATACTGAATGACGTCCCCTAAGTTGTCGCTAGGCAACAACGGGAGTAGGCGGGATGGTAACACTCTCGTACCGACTTCGTGGCCCCTCTGCTGGTGGGGGTTAGAGGATGCTTGGCTACGTACACGCGGGGCGCAGAACTGGGCATCACTCGTTACGAAGTCACACGCATGGTCGTTACTTGTGGTGTGATGATGGGAGCCAGGGTGTGCGGATGACCCCTAGGGGAGGTCATGGTACATTCGTATTAATTGGATATTGTTTTGAAATTGGATTTGGGCCAAATGTGACTTTTGGCGTGAGTTGGAAGGTAATATGTTTTTGGGGTCAAATGAAATTTTTGGCGTGCATGGAAAAAATGTGGATTTATGGAATATGCGCATTTGGCATTCTTTCATGCATATTATTGAGTTTAATTTGTTTTTATCTTGTGGCGTTTGGATCTTTACTTACCTGCGGCATCATTTTGGTACCATAGATTTTGATGCAGATGTCGAGGAGGAGGAGGAGGCTGATCTCGAGGAGGCTGCTCTGCCAGAGTTTTGATTTGGAATTTTTATGCCTTGTAGTTTGGTTCTGAAATGATATTTGTGACTTATAATATTTATTATGTATGGTTTAAACGAGTTTGTATTCGGACAAAAATTCTGGTATTTAGTTATAAAACTTTTATTATCCACTACGTGTTTTTATTGTACACTTGTTACATGTACACACACTTGGCACTTGGCAATGGGATGTGTGACCCGTGTTGTCATCATCTCAACGCTTCGATTTCCACATGTCTGTACGTGGGAATTGGGGGCGTCACAAATACATTTATCTATTTCTTATTATATAGGATCTTCCAGCTGTACATGCATTCTATATACTGAGAATAGATCACCTTCATATTCTTTGAGAATTCTAGCCATATTATACACAGGTCATTAAACTTTCATATGGTATTAGAGCCAGGTTCATGTGTTGGATGTACCATTGGCAAGAGCCATCGTTTACCCTTTTCTCCTATTCAGTTGGTTTTTCCCATTAAAACACAAATCTGATTTTTTAGATACTTTTACCAATTTTCAACGTTATGTTGAAACTCAATTTTCTTCCAAAATTAAGTCTTTCCAATGTGATGGTGGAACTGAATTTACAAATAATAAATTTCGCTCTCACCTCACATCTTTTGGTATTTTGCTGTGCATTGCTTACCCTTATACACCGAGTCAAAATGGGATTGTTGAATGTAAACATCGACATGTTACTGAAATGGGTCTCACCATTATATTTCATTTGTGTTCCATTGCATCTTTGGGTTGAGGCCTTCTCGACAGTTGTTTATCTCATCGATTGACTTCCCTCGCAAACTCTTGATTGCAAATCTCCCTACGAGCTCCTATTTGGTAAACAACCCAACTACTCTATGCTTCACACATTTGGATCTTTATGCTTTCCTTATTTTTGAGATTATGCTCCTAACAAATTATCTCCCAAATCCTCTCCTTGTATCTTTTTAGGTTATAGCCCCCTTCACAAGGGATTTCATTGTTTTGACCGCAAGGCACAATGTCTTTATGTCTCTCGACATGTCCAATTTTATGAAACTATCTTCCCTTATGCGGGTGATGATATACAACCACTTCCCAGCTCAACACCTTATAATACTTTCTCTTATTTTTTGGACTCTAATAATAATGTGTCTCCTGCTTCTCTTATTTGTTGTTATCTTTTCCTGTTTCAAGTCCTATTTGTTTGCCATGCAATGATGGTCTTAGTGAATCCTTCCCTTGGACATCTCCTGTTGTGTTTACCGTCCCTTATCCTATCCTAGTCTGCCTCTACCCTTTATTTCCATACTGACGACTTCTACCAACACTCACCTAATGGTTGCTAAAAGGAAAGCTGGTATATTTAAATCTAAGGCCTATCATGCATTGATGATTTCACCTTCTTCTAAGTTTTTTCATGTCCTTCTTGCCCTACAAGAGCCTCGGTGTTTCAAGTTTGTTGCCAAACATCCTGAATCGATCTTGGCTATGGATGATGAAATACAAGCTTTGAAGAAGAATGATACTTGGGATCTTCTACCTCGCCCTCTAAATCATAATATGGTTGGTTGTCGTTGGATCTTTAAGACCAAACTCCATGTTGATGGTTCCATTGAGCATCATAAGGCTCGTCTTGTGGCCAAGGGCTTCTCTCAGATTCCTGGCCTTGATTTTGAAGATATGTTTAGCCCTGTGGTGCATCCTGCTACTGTTCAGATTATCCTATCCATTGCAGTCACTTCTAGATGGCCCTTACATCAATTAGATGTTAAGAATGCCTTTCTCCATAGTCATATTCTGGAAAAGTATACATGGATTAATCACCTGGCTACACTGATCCACAGTTTCCTCAACATGTGTGTCATTTGAAGCGTGCTCTTCATGGACTCAAACAAGCCCCTCGTGCTTGGTTCCAAAGCTTTAGCTCTTTCTTTTTCTTTTTCTTCTTTTTTTTTTTTTTATGAAACTTGGTTTTCTTCTTAGTCAGGCTGATTCCTCTCTGTTTGTCCATTATACCATGTCAAGCACAATTTATCTCTTGCTATATGTCGATAATATGGTGCTTACTGGCAACAATACTGCTTTGATAAAGACTCTTATCACACGACTGTTCAAAGAACTTGCTATGAAAGATTTGGGTTCTCTACACTATTTCCTTAGTGTCGAAGTCCAACCTAATTCTCACGGCTTATTTCTTAGCCAAACCAAGTATGCTCTTGATCTCCAACAACGTGCTGACATGGTTAAGGCCAAACCCATTACCACTCCCTTTGTAGTTGGTCAACATCTCTCAATCGAAGGGAAGCTATTTTTGGATCCCACCCTTTTTTGGTCTCTTGCCGGAGCTCTAAAGTATTTGACCATTACTCAGCCTGATCTCTCATTTAGTGTCAATTCCATTTGCCAGTACATGCATGATCCAACTAAAGATCATTTTTTAGTACTCAAAGGCGCAGTCCATCATGGTCTTCAACTTCACCGCACCCTTTCCCATGAGTTGCTTGCTTATTCTTATGTTGATTGGGCGAGTTGTCCTGATACACATTTATTTACCACCAGCTATGTTATATTCTTGGGTGCTAATCTTGTTTCTTGGTGCTCTAAGAAACAATCCACTATTTCTCGCTCCAGTGCTGAAACTGAGTATAGGTCCTTAGCCGTTGCTACTGCTGAAGTTGCTTAGATTGTTCAACTACTCTGTGATCTATGTCTTCTATTATCTTCCCCTCTGAAAATATTATGCAACAACAAAAGTGCTATTTTTATGGCGGTCAATCCTGTCACTCAGCCTCGATCTAAACATATTGTGATTGACTACCATTTTGTTCATGAATTGATTGCAAATGGTTCCTTAAAAGTCACCTTTGTTCCCTCACATCTCCAGCCTGCTGATTCTTTTACCATGGGAGTCACCAAGTCTCAGTTCCTACTTTTCTGTAACAAGCTTCTCGTGATTCTTTTTGCCACGCTTAGCTTGAGGGGGGTTATCATGTATATATCTTTTCTTTCCTAGTTTATAGGATATTCTCAACTATATCAAATATGTTTATTTGTTTCTTATTATATAGGATCTTCCAATTGTGCATACATTCTATATAATGAGAATCGATCACCTCAATATTCATTGAGGATTCCAGCCATATTATACATAGGTCATTAAACCTTGATAATGTCTATCTCTAGTGGACCTTCGAAGAGGGAGGGTGGCATGCAATTCATCAGGATGGGTTGAAAGATGAATTGAATCAGAAGGGGTAGCAGGCAGGGATGTTTCAGGATGAGGCGATTCAAATTGGGAATCATGATTGGATGTGTCAGATTGGAAAACAGGAGAGGGTGTGAAGGAGTCATCTGGCGGTGCAGGAGGTAAAACTAGATTTTGAGGAAAGGAGTAATGAATGTCTAAAAAGGGATGAGAGGAGAGACTAGAGGTAGAGGTGGAGGAGTGGAATGGAAAGACAGATTCATGGAAGATTATGTTCCTAGAAATGAAGGTAGAATGAGGCCCTGTTTAGTTACAAAAATGAGATGAGATGAGATGAGATGCTTTAAATAGTAATGAATAAAATATTGTTATAATACAATTTTTTAATATTAATTTTGTATTGAGATTTGAAAAAAATTAAATTGTTTATTATATTTTGTATGTAGATTTGGAAAAGTTGTAATGATGAGTTGAGATCAGATGAGATGTTTTAGGTTTTGATAACCAATTGGGGCCTGAGTCTCTATGACAAAGCTTGTAGCCTTTGATATTTGCAAGGTATCCTAGGAAAACGCAAGGTCTAGCTTGAGGTTCATACTGGTTTTGTGGTGCTTAGGAGTGCTAGCATAACTTAGGTAGCCAAAGACACAAAGATGAGCATAAAAAGGTGGTGATGAAAAGAGCATTTCATGGGGAGATTTATTAGAAAGGAGCGATGTAGGGATCCTATTTATGAGGTATGCTACGGTTAAGATGGCATCTCCCCAAAAAGGGGTAGGCAATGCAACTTGAAAGAGGAGTGCTCGGGTAACATTCAAAAGGTGTTGGTGTTTCCTCTCAACAACACCATTTTGTTGAGGGGTATACACACACGATTTTTTGTGAATGATGTCATGGTACTTATAAAAATCATCCATATCGAGTTCAAGGCCATTGTCAATTCTAATCTTCTTAACTTCGCTATTGAATTGAGTGTTTATGAGGTGAAAGAATGATTGTAAGATAGTTCTTGTATCTGATTTTAGTTTCATTAGAAAAACCCAATTGACTCTTGAATAATCATCTACAATATTTAAGAAGTAATGAAAGCCTTGAATTGATGCTTGAGAATATGGCCCCATACATCACAATGTATTAAGTCAAAAGGAAATGAACTAGTAGATACACTTGAAGGAAAGGCAAGATGTTTCTACTTGGCCAAATGGCAGATTTTTTCAATGAGATTGGTCCTTAGACTTTACATTAGCAATATGAGAATGAATTAAATTCATCCCTTTGTGAAGATAAATTTCCTAATCTAAAGTGTCACATATCAAAATCTTGTTGTATGGCTGCTTGATTGACTCGAGTTTGATTAGAGAGAGTTGAAAAAGAATTGATGTTGCTGTCTTGAGAAGAAGGCAGTAGATAATACAGGCCAGCATGAACCTTAGCAAATCCAATCTTCATCCATGAAGAGAGGACCTGAATGAAGCATAGATTTTTTTAAGAAAAACATACATGTATCTGGTCTTTGAGTGAGCTTACTAACTGAGATGAGATTGAAGGTGAATGAAGGCACACATTGGACATCAGTTAGAAATAGTGAGTTTGATAATTTAACAGTGCCTGTGTGTGACTTGAGCTTTTGTACCATTTGGGAGTCTTTCAAAGGCTTGTATGCAAGGAGAGGGTTTATCAAGAAAAGAGGTGGAGCACATCATATGATCAGTGGCGCCTGTGTCCATGATCCATGGTGTGCTATAAACATCAGAGTGCTTAGACTGAGAGGATGAGTTGTGTTTGTAAGGATTCACAGTATTGAAATGAGAATAATTAGTAGTTATGGAAAGAGTGGAGAGACAGTGATGGTTACCTGCTAGGTTTGAGTAAGGTGTGGTAGAGGAATTTGGTTCTGAAGTTGCTGGTTTGATAGGATCAGGAGTAGGCAGTATAGGCTTGGTCTATCCCAAGTTTAGTTGGAGAAATTGAGCATTGAGAAGATCCATAAGGTGTTATGCTTGTGCCTGAGAGAGGTTCAATTGAGAGACACTTGGAGTAGGTTCTTCATGAGGTGAAGTAGTGATCTGAGCAATAACCTGATTTGCAAAATAAGGTACAGCAGAGGTTCCTCCAAGTTTGGGTTTGTTAAACTTGAAGTTTGGTGGGAATCCTACCGACTTGTAGCATTTATCTTTTGTTGTCCAATCTTGCCACAGTGGTGGCAACAACTTTGACTTACCCATTTTCTTTGAGAAATTTTGGTAGGCAAGTAAGGCAAAAGGTTCTGAGGTGGGTAAGGTTGTATTTCTTGCTTGCCTTTGTCTTTCCTCTTGTAAAATTAGTGAAACGTTTTTATCCAATGAAGGAAGGGGACTTAGCAAAATGATCTGTCCCCTTACAACATCATAATTGTTGTTTAAGCCCATTAAAAACTTAAACATATAATCTCCTTATTGGACTTCACCAATATTTTTCAAGGCATCACAAGTACACTTTCCACAAGAACAACATGGAAGAGGTCTATAGCTATGTAACTCTTCCCATATAGCATTAAGTAGTGTGAAGTAATCACTTACAGAGAGGTGTCCTTATACAATGCTACTAAGCTTGTGTAGAGGTGATACATTCAAGCTTCATGAGGTTGTTCAAAACGTTCCTTAAGTTTGTCCTAAACCTATTTAATTGAAGTCATGAAATACATTAAATGCAATGTCTTTTGAGACAAAATTCAAAATCCATGCAAGGAGGATGTTATTGCATCTTAGCCATGAAACATAGGAAGGGTCTGACAAATCAAGAGTGGTGATGGTGCCATCCAGTAAGCCTAACTTGTTCTTGATGGGAATGAAAGTAGAAATGATCTACTCCAAGAAATGTAGGTTGAACCAATTAATGGAAGTGAGACAATGACAGTGTTAGCATTGTCACTATGATGTAAAAAAAAAAAAAAAACCAGACTATTTGGATCCTCAACAAGGGAAGGAGGAGAAGAAGAAGAGGAGGATGTCATGATTTATGAGATGAAGTTTGTATGCAAAGTAAGGAAACACAACAAGAGAAATTTCCTTCTTAGATAACATGTTAAAAGAAGAATAAACACTCGAAATGGAGAAGTGATGTGGAGAAAAATCTCATTCTAATTAATTGTTAAATGATAAAAAGACTATTGATATATACATTACAAAAAGCAGGAAAGAAAGAGTCCTAAAATTAACTTTTGATCTTCTATTGAGTTACAAGTAATAATTTGTAGCTATATGGACAACATGGATAGGTAGTGCTTTACATCAAGTTTCATGACATTTTTGCTATTGTGCATTCCGTGTAGCCATGTATTTTACAATTAATGTCTTGCTTTTTTGTGCCAGTGCTTTTCTTCTTTTGGCTGCTGCCTTCTATTCCTTGTGTGTTGCAATGTGCTTTATATCTACTTTTGTTGTTGCATGTATTTCTTTTGTACTGTAGTTTTGTTGGTTAGTGTCCCCATGTCCTTTTTTCTTGTAATCGTTCTCATCATATTTTATTTCATGAGAGTTTCAGTTAGTGTACGTGATGCAGAGGGGCTGTGTTGGGTACTGGTTGCATGGTGATATGTGAATGGGACAGGAGAAGGTGGCTAGGCCTCAGTACAATTGTCACTAGCATGAATGGTGATATGTGAATGGGACAGGAGAAGGTGGCTAGGCCTCAGTACAATTGTCACTAGCGTGTAACAGTGGCTTAATGGGTGGTGCAATGGTGGGGCTATATGGTTGCTCTATTTTGGTGAGTGTAAAACAAAGAATGTGGTGGCTTGATGTGTTGCATTTGATTGGGGAACATTCAACAACTCATAAGCTAGCTAAATTAGAGTGTTCTAGAAGTGCCTAAGGTTTATGAATTAAATGAATAACTTTCTTCACTTCTGGAATTTTATTTTATTTTTTATTTTTATTTTTATTTTTTTTATTTTTTGCTTTCAATATCAACTATGGGTTTACTTCCATCAAGCTAGTCAGCTATTCAAATCTTCAATGTTCAAGACTCCATTCAAATCTCCTCAAAATCTCTCTAGAGTTTTAACTTTTAATTTCTCAAGTGCCCATTTGGACTTGTGGCACCCTTGATCACCAACAGAAATCCTCCATAATGTTATTAAAGTCAACAGAAATCCTCCATATTGCTATTAAAGTCATCTAGCTGATCAAAATAAGAATAAAAGTAAATCTCTCAACCACAATGGACAATAAATCCCAAGTCATCACTCTTCAGGTGGGGTCAGTCCATCATGCTCAAACTTGTCCTCTGCATCGAAGTCTACGGTTTATTTTCATGAAACCGTAGGTAGAAACACCACAATGAGATCTTATAATCTCAGCAAGTGAAACCATAGATCACAACCAAGAATTTTAAATATGATGCATACAACGTACAAGGACAACAATTGTGAGAAAAGACCAAATTACCCCTTATTTGTAATTTTTACACAAATGCTACATCATTTGACCCATTCATGCCAAAATCTCATTACCATTTTGAAAGCATTCATTTAATTACGGTGTGCGTCATGGTCTCCCCTTGGGACCATCCGCACACTCTGGCTCCTTTCGTCACATCATGGATAACAATCATATGTGTGGTTTCGTAACAAAGATTTCCAACTCCCTACCCAGTGCGTATATAACCAAATATCCTCTAATCCCCACCAGTAGAGGGGTCACGAAGTCATACTAAGAGCATTATTTTCTTAGCCAAGCCTGCTATCGCCTAGCGACAGCTAAATGGACGTCACTCAGTTTTACATGCTCTAGAGTGGCTAGAGAAACTCCACTGATAATACCTCATCTAGACTTAGGGTCGTGATACACACGCACCCTTAAAATACGCTTTTAATCATTTGTCCCCAAAATAGTTTTATCGGCTTCAAATACAACATAGCACAGAGCACAATTAATAAAACCATGGCAAGCCATAACAGATTAAAAATGCAAATGCACGACAGGCAGGTATCAGATGGCATGGTATAATACAATCAAACAACATACAGTTCATCATATAGACATCATAGTTATCACAATTCCAACAATTTCACAATTTCTAACAACACTTGATTCCCAACACTCCATCTAGCCATTGGCTAACAAATCTAACACCAACTACGATGTTAAAACCCAACACTTTGCAAGGCCCTCTGCCACCAGCAAAACACAACCAGACTTCATCAAAACACAATTTTTTTAGTGTTAAAAAATTGAGATTAGTCTAGAGTTGTACTTACTATATGGATTGAAAATTCTAGATGATCGCGCATATCGTCCAAGAGGTCTTGTGAGTGGAAAAATCTATGAATAATTAATAATGGTTACAAAAAGGAAATAAAGCAACATAGGGTCACTTGGCTTACAAGGGTGGCAATGGTGGCGCGGAGGAGGCAGGGGATCTAGTCAAACTAGAGAGATCTACAACTAGGCAAAATCACTGGAGATAGATTCTACTTTGACAAAGGGTGGAGGAGGGGGGATGCTCGTGGTGGAGGGTGGCGGAGCTCGGTAGGGCAGTGGCCAAAAGTGGGCCTTAGCCCACAAGTTAGGTTATTTTGAGGGATGAGGAGGTCGATAATGGGAAGGGGAAGGTTAGGGGGTGGTTGAATGACCACAGGAACGTCGTTGAAGGCGGTGCTAGGGAAAAAGTCCTCCTAAGGCTACAGAAAGGGAGATTCAAGGGTGAGGAATGCGATGGGACTACGAGTAGAGGGAGGAGAAGGTGTTTGAGGGGTGATTTGGGGGTGAAGAGTCTTGGCCTATTTATAGGTCGAGGGCTAAGGGTTGGAGATCACAACCGTGGCTACGATTGGTCGTGGGGGACGGTGCGTGCTTCATAAGCATTGCACACGTGGCAAGAGACGTGTGGTGGGCAACGGCGATGAGCAACTGCCATGGCCGAAGGCCTCGCGGGTTGTAGAAAATGGAAAGGCGTGGGTTAGGCTAGCTCACAATGGCCGCAGACACAAGAGAAGAGCTTTGCCCCATGAACATGTGGAGGTGGTCAGCTGGTGGTGAGGGGGGCATTACAAGCCACAGGCGATGGCACATGAAGAAGAAAAAGGAAAAAGAAAGAAGGAGAGGGGCGGTTCATGCGGCACAGACAGGAGAAAAGGGGAGAGAAAAACAAAGGTTTCAAAGTACACAGGTTAGGCCCTCATTTTCACCCAATTTAGTTCAACTCGGCCCAAAACCCTCCAAACAGTGGCGGAGCCACGTTGGGGCCTGGGGCAAATTTAAAAAAAAAAATAGATATATATATGTTAATTTTTTTGATTTAATAAAATAATATTAATTTATCATGTACTGGCCCCTCATCTAAAAATTATTTTGGCTCATCCATAAAATTTAATCTGATATAAAAATAAAATAAATAAAACACGCATCTCATATAAAATAAAATACATAATTTTTATTATAAAAAAAAATTCTAACAATAACTAGTAGTATTTCTAACCTATTTCTATTTTCTATATTGAAAGAGAAATAGTTAAGAATTTTTATTTAGATTCAATACTTAATAATTTTATTTGTTTAAAAGAACGTAAGTTACAATTTTAGACACTTTGTATTTTTTTATTTAATATATTTGTATGAATATTTTTATATTATTTAAATGATAAATTGTTCTTGACATATCAAATATTTTTTTAATACATAAGTTGTATTAAATATATTTTTTTTACTGTAAATCTTCCTCTCAGATTATTATATATCATAAAAAAAATTATATAAAAATAGAACAAAAAATATTTTATATATACTGTTCTAGTACTTTTATTTGGCCTCCCTTAAATAAATTCCTGGTTCGCCACTACCTCTAGAAAATAAAAACCCATTATCCTTAAATTCTAAACGTACTAGAAATAATGTGAATTAAAATTTATATAAGATAATTCGTTAGCGTAAGTAAGCTAGCACTTTATCATAAATAATGTAAATCGATCTCATATTATATAACTATGATCTCATGCATGCCACTTGAGTTACAGATCATGAAAAATATTTTTATTTTTTTCCAATTATGCATGTATCATTTTTTACACTATTTGTGCTTTTCATGAGGAATATATATAGATCAACGGCTGATTCATTAATTACTTAGTTGATCACTTCATTGATCATGAAATCATGTGTCTCATGATTTATTTGTTAAATTGGAATTGTGAACAAAGCTAGTTTTACGTACATACATTTCTCCATCTGCAGTACGTACAAGCATCAGTAGTACTCTATCTATGCATGCTTCTTAGTTTTGTGAACACACAGACAATAATGCCAAAGAGTTCCTTGTCTGTATCGTCGGGCAACGCATGTGTCCATGACGGCCTCATTAGGAAATTTACCTAGCAAATACGACAAGTACGTAATAGATTGGAAACAAGCGATCGAGGTCGATCCCTTGTGTTCTATTATGTCTTTCCGTTGTTTTTGTTTTGTCTTCTGGATTAAGGCATTTCTGCACGTGCTGATGATCTCCTCCTATCTTCTTCTAACCACACACCCTACCAGAATATATATATATATATATATATATATAGGCGACCGACAATTTCTCCGGCCCATGTTTCACACTTCGCTGCTACAATTTTGCATAAAGTTGGTCACAGTACTCTCTCACATAGTCGCATTTTTTTTCGAAAAGTCACATCTTACACACACTTATATAAAGAACTAGTAAGAGGTTACATACAGAGCACGTGTCCGGTGGGGCTAAAGACATTATTCCGAATTTACAAACAATGATGTTTTCAAAACACCACGAGAGGCTATTCCTGCCCATCGGGTGAGTAGAGTGTTCACACCCAAGGTGAGCAGAGATTGCTAGAATGTTGGGACGAGTGAAGAGTGCTCGAACCACAGGGAAAAATATTACCGTTAACCAGAGTGAGTAAAGAGTGCTCTGTACCCCAAGCGCGTAGAAGTGATCGCCCCGACTATATGGACACTTCCACAAGACCCTATAGGATGGCATGCCGCAAGTTTCTTCATCACCTCTAATTCCTAGAGGACCCTATGTAGAAGATCTCTTCAATACATCATAAGATAGAGCTCTATTTATTGACCCTTCCTCATATGACTTTGAATCAAGGTATTCATGTGGGGGCAAAGTCATGACTTGTTCTTTATATTTATCAATCTTCAATTTTTGATTCTCCAGCATGCATGTAGTGTTCGTCCAAAAGAAAAACAAAATCCAAGCAAAATATGCTAGAAGCTCAGGGCTGAGCAAAGTGTGTTTGAAGCTCGAGGAGAAAAGAGTGTTGGAACCTAAAGCAAAGCAAACGGTGCTGATGAGAGGAATGGTTCTCAAACCCCGAAGTGAAAGGAGTGCTCACATCCTATAGTAAAATGGCAACACTGCTCGCACCCCGCTAGGGAAACCCGAGCACATCAATTTGTGCTAGAGCCCAAGTCCAACCAAAAAGTACGCGTACCCATGCAAGTGAGAAAAATTACTCTGACTACAATCCGTTGCCGCCAGTTGCAAATATTTTTAGAAGAGTTTTGTTACATATAAGTACAGTTGCGCACTAATCTATATATCAATATTAATTTATTTATATTTAAAATTTAAATTAATACTGCTTTTAATAAAATCTACTTTTTGACCAATTACATCATATTGATGTACAGATTAATGTACAACTATGATTGCAACTATATTTTTTCTTTTAAAAAAGTTGAGCTCCTAAACAGTACTGTCATGGGTTAATGGTTCTAATAAATAGTTCCTATGACGGCACCAGAGGTAGGTCAGGGATAATCAATTCAATCTGGTCCTTTTTCTCTCTTTTTTCTGATTCTTGAAACGTTTCTATAAAGTTGAAGTGATAACTTCTCCCAGTAGCATTTCTATTTTTTTTAGATAGATTTGTAGGCTTGTGTCCGTTTTATGATTGATTGAGATCTGAGATGGAGATCTGTGGTGGTCGATTGGCTTTTATGACACCTCCAACCTCCTCCGCTCGCTTGAGATGGAATGGAGATTTTTAAACTCAGTCTGCTTATCAAATTCTCCTCAATTTATTTCATCTTATTATTACACTTTTTTAAAATTTCTATACATTTTTTCAAATTTCTATATAAAATATAATAAAAATTTTAACTTTTTTAAATCTCAACACACTCATAATATTTAAAACGAATATTCTAATAATAATTTATTCAACTCAACCCAACATCCACACCCAACCTTAGAGTGTCGGTATATGCAACAAAAAGTTACATATCCCCATTAATGATAATTAATATATATATATATATGATGTATCCTAAAATACAACTAACAATACGCAATAATAATAGCGAAAAATGAGTGACTAAATAATACTTATGCTAGAATAAACTAAAACGTCACAATATAATTAATAACTATCATAAGTTCAAATCATAAGCATATCCTTAATACAAATACTTTTAATTAAGGGTGTAAATCGGTCCAGTCCGATTCGGGGAGGTGATCGACCGAAATTTTCTGCCTATCATTTTCACTAAACAGACCATCCATAGGGATGGGACCAGTTCAGTCGGGTCCAATTGGTCTAATCTAATTATTTTTTTAATTTTTTTCTTCTTTTTTTCAACAAATAAATTAATAAAAAATTATTTAAATTACTAAATTAAAAAATTAAGTAAGTTATTAATGTAAATTATGTAACTAACTCATTAAAAAATTATTTTATATGATCGATAATAATAAATTAGATGAAAATTATATCATTAACTTATATAATTACTATATAAAAATAATATATTAAATTATCAAAAATATTTTTAAAATGTATATAGGAGTTTAGTCTGGTCCAGTCTGGTCCAAAATTAATAGACCCTAGGACCAGACCAAATGGTTTAGATCCACAATTTATAAGACCAAGACCTACTGATTGGTTCTTCCTATCTGGACCAATCGGCTTACACCCCTACTTTTAATAATAAATCTTCACGATTTTATCAACTGCTTCATGTGCTCGAAATCACAAAGGGTTAGAGTTATGAATATAAAAATAACACCTAATCTTTTGTTGAGATTCAGATCCTCTTCAATCAGTCGGATTCATTAGTCCATTTGGTCCGTCCTCATCGAATCCTAACACAACTTCTATCATTCCATATCATTCCGACTGGAATGATAGTGGGTTCACAAGGGTGAGATTTACTTGAAATCTCAGTAAGTTACACAAACAGCGTGCACAAAGATAAATTATGTATGACGAATGATAAATATAAAACGCATGCTATGCAGAAAATCAATATTTGTCTCTCATCCAAATTTCTCAACATTTTTAAAAAAACTTAGCTCAATATTTTCTTACAAAAAACATTTTTCAATGCAACTTTTAAAAACATAACATTTCATCCTCGTTAAGTATTATTATCAATAAATCACATTTATACTTAACATCACAATATATTGTATCATCACAGTTCCTCATATGCATTGTGAGTACCTGCTAATGACCGTAGTACAACTCACGTTGAAATTACATTGTCTGCAGACTCATTCTCAATACATTGGTAACATAACATAACATAATATCATCATAACATCATAACATATACACCCACCAGCTTTAGGTGTCATAACCATTGACTTCACTCCGGTGTTCTTTAAAAGGAACCCATTCGAATCCCATTGATTATTATTTGTCAACTCAGTGGTTACCACTCCATTTTTAATCACTCTAAAGTGGACGGAAGAATTCCACTAGGAAAATTCTTCATCCTAACCTTTGGGGTTGTGACAAAAATCTCTTTTCATGTAAGGTTTTTAAAATATTTTCATGACATTTGTTTGTGTGCTTCTTGTGAAAGATGAAAGTTTTGTATAACATGCTCAAATGATGAAGAAAAATTACATATGTCATGTAGGCAAGTAGTCATGTACTCATTATATCATATAACATGATGTTTCATACTCAAAATGACAATTATAATATAAATGTGACATTTATCGATAAATCATAAATAACTTATTAAGATGTCAGTTAGAGGCCAATTTACAAATTATATGAGTTTGAAAAATCATAGCAGCTGTAGACAAGGTTATACTAAGTTAGGAATTGAGTTTCTAAGGAAGAGGTTCATAATCAAAAGGGTTCAAATATAAGTATTTACAAAAAGACCCCTAAACTTTCCAAAATTGCCACTAAAGCTCTAAATTTTCACTATTTATAAATAAGCCTCAAATTTAACCAAACTTCATAAACCGCATATTTTCCATATTCTAAAACCATCTATGCCTTTAGAATTTTAAAAATCATAGTGCAACTATGTTAATTACACTCAAACCGTTGTATGAAATCCACAAATTATGTTAATCACACTCAACCCATGGCATGAAATCCACAAATGAACCCCCATGGTGCATGTGTACTCAAATCATCAAGTGTCACTAATAAGTACAACCTTAATGATAAATTAAAAACTTAGGTTCAAATCCTACAAGTTTTTCCTAACACTTAAACATGCCTCAATACTTTAATCACCACTAAATCATCCATTAAGCATAAATGATGTTTCTAGTCTTCTTCGCCAAGAAATGTTTCAAAAACTAAATTAAATCATGCATTTCCTTTTATCCAAAAGGTTTTCTTAATACTGATTCCTCAAGCCTAGGTAGAAAGTAATCAAAACTTTCATGATTTAACTTAAACTAGTCAAAACCGATGAATGATAAATGATCAACACAAGTTAGAATTAAAATCTATTATGGCATACTTCTAATTTCAAAACTAACCCTTCAATTAGAAGTGTAAAATGGAAGACAAGGCTTTTGGGCCTTGTTGTGCCTGAGGGGCCTTGTTGTGCTTGAGGGGCCTTTTGTGTAAATTTCATTGATGTAGGCTTTTGGTTGTGCGGTATGGAGTGGGCCTTAAGTCCATATTTGAGGGCGCAAAAAAGGCTTCAATGGCCAACTAAGATTGGGCCCACAAAGCATGTTTTTTCTTTTCAAGGTTGGGCCTAAAATCTTTACTACCACTAAGTTAGGCCCAAAGGTTTCAAGTCCTTCTCATACTTGGGCCTTATTCCTAAGACTCTTCAAGAAAGGCCTATTATACCATATATCCTAATGGGTCTAGGCTTTTAAGGTTTGTAACACACTCGCCTAATAAGCTCCTTAGGCCATGACCTTAGAGCATTGGCATTGGCTTCATCAAAAGCCAAGCCAAATGTATAAAATAATGAATATACGTAAATCGGAGCTACATTGGATTAGTCAAACATATTAATGAGGAGTTTTGAGCTACAGTGTTTCTTAGTTTTCCTTCAAATTTGAAGGGCTACTATACACTCATCAACTGGTTATTTTATTACACTTTAATTGCCAATGGCTCTTCTTTTGTACTTCCCTCTCACATTTTTCCTCCCCGCATTTTCTCTCCCCCTCTCTCTTTTTCATTTTTTACAATGCACCGAAATATTGCTTTCGAATTCTTCACACAGAAACCATAATCATCATGGAACATTGGTGTCTAGAATCAAAGTTTCGCACGAGCTTCTTCTCCAAAGGCACCTCGTATGTTTTCTCTCCCCCTTTCTCTCTTTCTCTCATTTTTAAGCTCTGCAATGATTCTTCCTTCCTTCAATTCTTCACGCAAAATCATTCTTGGCTTTTGTCTAGGTTAGCTCAGATCAAATTCGCACGTTGGGTCATATAACACCCCCAACTTCCACCTACAGACATGTGAAAATCGATGCGTCGGGATGATGACAACATGGGTTGCTCTCTTTTTCATTTTTCGCAATGCACTGAAACATTGCTTTCGGATTCTTCACATAGAAACCATAATCATCAGAGAACATTGGTGTCTGCAATCAAAGTTTCGCGCGAGCTTCTTCTCCAAAGGCACCCCGTATGTTTTCTCTCCCCATTTCTCTCTTTCTCTCATTTTCAAGCTCTGCACTGATTCTTCCTTCCTTCGATTTTTCACACAAAATCATTCTTGGATTTTGTCTAGGTTGGTTCAGATCAAATTCGCGTGTTGGGTCATGTAACGTCCCCAACTCCCACGTACGGACACGTGAAAATCGAGGAGTCATGCATCCCATCGCCAAATGCCAAATGTGTATATATGCAACACATGTACAATAAAAATAATGTAGCGGGTAATAAAAATCAATCTACTAAGTACCAAAATTTTATGATTATAGGTCAAATAAAGAAAACCCATGAAACTTTGGTTTACACCAATATTATGATTATAATGTGAAAAAAATGATGGCCCCAAACATGGCTGGAATATGTCCTATCCATAATGGACAATTTTGATATTTGGAAGATGCATACACTCTAGCCTTCAAAACAGCCTACCTTTAAACAGAAAATATATCAAATGTCTTTAATTTGTAGCTAAATTCTAACTAGCTTATCAAAAAAAAAATCTAACTAGAAGTTTATACAAACGGATGGCAATGCCAAGAGATTTTACCAAAAAGTTTTTATTTTAGCCAATATTTTAGTTTGTAGAAACCAACTCAATGACTTCACATTTTAAAGTTTTGGTGCATTTGTCATCACTACCAAAGTGGTCAGCTTGGATTTTGGCCCTTTTTTCCTTTTAATGATAGGCCTTAAAGGTATCTTTTCTTCTTAGAGTCACGACAAAGAGGTAGACAGTTGTAAGATATCAAAGACAACTCAATTTGCAAGATCATTTTTATACTGTTTTTGTGTCTTTGATCTGTATTTTTTTTTCAATTGCAGGCATCTATTTATCCTTAGTTGAGTCAGAACTGTAGGAAGAATTGTTTTCTTCCTCTATGGCAGCAACTTTCTTCCTTCTACATAAAGTGTTTTGTGAATTGAGTTTAATGCACAGATTCATATACAACCTGCTATATATGCTAATCTTAAAAGTTGAATTGTATTGCATTGTTTATTGTGCTGCCTTGTATGTGCCACTTTGTCTGACAACTTTATAATTACAATTCTTAAAGGATGGACAATCCATTAAAGGAGGACCCATTCTTCACCACTCTCTTACAAAATTGAGGAGAATGTTCTAATATCACTCCAATATTCACGCAACATTCTAATGTTGTAGTCAAAGCAACCACCCTTCATGGTGAAAAGAGGCCTCCAGTAAAAAAAGTTTAAAGAGGTGTATTTTTCACTATAGAGGAGGATAATGTACTTGTTTCTGGTTGGCTATACATTAGTATTGATGCCATTTGAGGAACTAATCAAAAATCCACTCAAATGTGGGAGAGGATCTCTGATTTTTATCACAAATATAAAAAACTAAATATTGTGAACCGTTCGGTAGAATCAATCATTGGTCCATGATCCAGAAATGCACAAATAAGTTTTGTGCATATCTAGCACAAGTAGAGTCATTGCATCCGAGTGGTGCAACTGAACAAGACAAGGTATGTACCATTTTCCTTTAATAATGTATTTATTTATGTAACAGGCAACAGCTTTCAAAATAATAGTTTGTTCATTTATATGACCAGAATACATACCTTTCCAAGCACTAGGACAATTCTTTCATTTCTAGTGCATGCAATCAATGCTACCCAACATTCCTAAAATCCCACGCCTTTGTCCAACTTCTAGTAACCTCACTATATCATTTCTGGTTGTAGACCTCAAGTACTCACCCCCAAAGATTGACACGATCGCCTTTACAAATTTCTTCATATTCAATCGTGTAATGCTTTCTCCAATTCTTACATACTCATGCATAAGATCTGCTGTTACCCTATATGCGAGCATTCTAATTACCATGGTCATCTTTTGAAGGGAAGACAATCCAAGCCTCCCACTAGCGTCTCTCTTTTGGACAAAATAATCATCATGAGTCTCAACTGCAAAATGTATGCATAAAAAAGGATCACAATTCATTCGAAATCGCCTTCTAAAAACATTTGACAGATATATTGGCAGTTGAGCAAAGTAACCCTTCCAAAGGCTTTCATGTGGATTGCATTGGATGAACATACGAGGTTGAGAATTAGGACAACGTGAAGAAAATGCTCCCTCGGCTGCATGTGGTTGTATATGTAGGGCCATTGCTTCTATCATAAGATCCTCATGATCAACATAATCTTCATCTAACATATGAAGAGTATTGAGAAAGGGATCCATTGGGAACTTAGAGAAAAAAAAAAGTGAAAAATTGGAAGAAGAAATATTAGTTTTTGATGAGTGGGAAGTAGTTAAATGATGGATATATTTATAAAGCTTAATCCAAGACTATGAGCTACACCTAAAAATCTTGGCAAAAGAAGGACGGTTAGCTACATCTACAAGTTGGTTTGAAGAATTACAGATATGAAAGTTGGGTATTGTGCATGGTGGAATGAATGTGTTTGACCAAGGATAGAATTGTAGATGTAAAGTTTGGGTAGAGAAGAAGGGTGGTTTGTGGAAGTGTTTGTTAGTTTCAAGAATTGTATATATGAATATTGGTTAGAAGCAATATAGGCATAATATAATTGTTGGATGAACAAATTGTAGATGTGCTTGTTGGTTCCATAAATTATTATATATATGATTGTTAGGTAGAAGAAGGGTTGGCAAAATGTGTTTGTTGGTAATTAGGTTGAGGAAAAGAATTAGTTGGAAATAAATAATTTAAGTATCAAATTAAATTATTAATGTACATATAGTTAGTTTAATTGCAAAATATGAAAAAAAAATTAATATTATTATTAAAAAAATAATATTATATTATTATTTTGATGAATCCAATGGCTAATCTAATGTGGGATTATGGATAGGAAGGTTTTAGATTTATGAAAAACTTACACTTTTCATCAAATTTTGAAGATGGCTTTGATGAAGCCAATGTGGATGCTCTTAGTAGCCTTAATCCTAGTTAATTAGGAGTTGGGCTATTTGAGAATAAGAACATTTTTGGATTTTTGAGTTGGAAAGAGGGTTGTATACTTTGGGTTTAGTCCGAATTATTAAGATTCTAGTGCAATATTGGCTTTGAGGAAAAATGAAGATCTTTGGATCTTGATTGGTTTAGTAGTATTGTTTTGGCGAGTTTTTAGTACTTAATTAATTTTGAAGAAATTTGACAAGAGGCCAATGTTAGAATGACAAATGGGATATTGAAGATTTTGCCACTTTATTGGACTAAGTAATTTGGGTTAATTTTTTATGGAATCAGGAAGGCCCAAGAGATTGGTTTATTAAGGGCCCAAGCTTTTTGGGTATAAAGGCTTATGAGAGACAAAAGCCTTAGGCCCAACTTGATGGACATAAGACATTAGACCCTACTTGATGGACATAAGAATTTAGGCCTCTAATTCACTAAATGTGATGGGCTAAAAATAGGTACCAAAAGCTTAGACCAATTTGAGAGTTATAAGTATATAGGCATTTCTTGTAGAACCTTAGAAATTAAGCCCAATGTTAAGAAGGCTTGAAGCCTTTGGGCCTAACTTGGTGAGAATGAAGGCCTTTGGCTCAACCTTAGAAAGACTTGTCATTTGGACCCAAACTTGGTAGGCCTTTGAGGCCTTAGTTGAGCCCTCAAATCAGCACATAAGGTCCACTCAATAATCCACACCAAAAGCCCACACCCAAGAGACTTACACAAATTGCCCTACAAGCCTATCAAGCCCCAAAAGCCTTCTATTCCATTTTTACACTTCTAATTCAAGTCCACATATGCCATACCATTATTCTCCCTCAAGCTCAAGAAGTGCCACACGCCCCTAAGGTTCCCACTTGACCATGGTTAAGTTTCTAATTTGAGTTAAGAAGCATTAATTAACTTATACATGATTAATGGTCTCTAAACCATGTTTTAAGTTTAATCTTTCTTTAATTTGTTTCCCACATTGTTGATCTGAAATTTGTTGATTTCATCATTGATTTAATTTTTTTTTAGACTCGTTTAGAAGTTTAAACTTGACCCAACACATGTAAATATTAGCAAAGCCATGTCAATACCCAAATGATTAATAATCGGCACCTTGATGTATCACATGTGCACTTCATCAAATCAGCCCTTAGCCCACACCTTTTCCATCATATTTTCAACTGTAATTACATCAATCACACATCATCTCATCACTTATAGATCGGGTTAAGTAATCTTGATCTATTAGTTGTTAAGTGTTAGAATTACATGTTAGGCTTTAATTTATGATATAGGAATGAGGTTTTGATTGAGTCTAATTAAGGTTTAGTATGCTAACTTCAAAACCGGGTTAATGGGGAAGTATTGATTTCATAAATTAATTTAAGTTAAATTTTTAGCTATGGCATGTCTTAAAATAATTTTATTTGATTCATAAATGTCTTAGAATGGATTTTCAAGGTTTAATTTCAAAGTTAGAAGTATGTCATAATAGGCTTTAATTCTATCTTGTGTTGATCATTTAGTATGCATTGGTTTTGATTAGTTTATGCTTAACCTATGGAGGTTTTGATTAATTTACCTAGGCTTGAATAATGTGTGTTTAAAAAATTCTTTTGATTGGGATAAGAATGTAAATGCATGATTTAACTAAGTTTTGAAACATTTTTGGGTAATGAAAGCTAGAAACATCATGCATGCTTAATGGATGAATTAGTGAAGATTAAGGTCTTAAAGTCATGTTTAAGTGTTGGGATCAACTTGTATGATCTGAGCCTAAGTTTTTAATTTGTCCCCAAGGTTATAATTACTATGGTCACTTGACAAATTTGAGTACACATACACATGCATCCATTGAGGTAAAATAGATGAAATCACACATAGGCCTTGATTAAAATGTATGCCACGGGTTGAGTGTAATTGACGCAGTTGCACTTTGATTCTTACAATTATAAAGGCATAGATGATTTTAGAATATAGGAAATATGAGGTTTGTGAATACTGGGACCCAAATGAAAATAGTCAAGATTTAGGGCCTTAATGGAAATTTTGCTAAGTATAGGGATAATTTTGTAAATACTGAATCTTTGAACCCTTTGATTATGAAAATCTTTCTTACAGGTTCAAATCCTAACTTAGTATAACTTTAATTACAGGTACTTCGATTCCCTAAACTCGAGAAGTTTGTAAGTTAGCTTCTAAATTACTCTTAAATAATTTATTTATGATTCTTGTATAAACGCCAAATTCATATAAATGTCATTTTGAGCATGAAACATCAAATAATATATCATTGCGCATTTGATTACTTGTTTACATGACATTTGGAATTTTCACCATTTTTAGTATATTGCATATAAATTTCATTTTCATATGAAAGCTTGCTACATATGCACATGTCATGAAATACATTTTTCAAGAATAAGCACGAAAATGAATTTTGTCACAAACCCAAAGGCTAGGATGGGGAATATTCTAGTGGAACTCATTTATCCACTCTAGAGTAAGTAAAAATGGAGTGGTAACCATTGGGTTGACAAAGAACTATCAACGGGTTTCGAATGGATTCCTTTTAAAGAATGTCGGAGCGAAGTCATATATCGCATCTAATGCTAATGGGTGCATATGTTATAATGAAATTTTATGATGATGACATGTTATGATACCAATGCATTGAGAACGATGTCAGTAGATAAAGACGTAGTGTCAACATAAGTTGTTCTACAATCACCAATAGGTGTTCACGGTGCATATGGAGAACCATGTTACTACCATACGTATGTTAATGATGGCTTAAATAATGATGAAATGTTATGTTTTGTAAAGTAATGAGGCATGAAATGTTCTCTTTTGAAATATCATGTTTTTAAAACGAGAAAGTGAAAAACGTTCTCTGAAAGAAATGTGCATTGAAGTCTTTCTAAGAAATGTTGAGGAACCCAGATGGGAGACAAATGCAGATTTTTTACACATATCCGTTTATCATTAATAATGCATATCTTATCTCTGTAAAAGTTGGTTGTTTAACTTACTGAAATTTCAAGTAAATCTCACCCTTGTGGACCAGAAGTTGTGTCAGGATTAGCATTAGTGAACAAGATGAACCGTTGGATTCAGATGGTTGAGGAGGAGACTGATTTAGAGAGACGGTTGGACTTGATGTTAACTTTCGTAGCGATGTCTCTATATACTATAAAGAGGATGCGAGAGTTAGTCTGATTATGTAGATTCTGCTTTATGGAGATTCTATCTCCCATGTTATGTTGAACTCAAGGGGACTTCTTAATTGAGGAAGTACTTATTTATGGTTTCAAAATCATTAGGATGTTTAGTTCATTCTAGTATAAATTGTTTTTTAGTCACCCTTATTCCACTATGATTATTGCATACTGCTAGTTGCATACTAAAATGCATTGCATATTAATTGACATGAACCCTGTATGTGACCATGCATTACATATCCCGATACTCCAAGTCTTTGTTGCATCCCAAGCAGGGGTTTAGGGGCATCACAAGGTTCCTATTCTTGACTCAACACAACTTTCTTAAACACTCTCGGGCTCCCATCTAAAACTATCCATAACCTTTTTTCTTAGCCCAAAAGAAATTCCAAGTGTCACTCCACTATTGGTCTTTTGGCAACTAAACAAAAATAAAATAGTAAAAACCTTCCAAGATTTCTAGCAATGTTTAAAGTGTGGTTTCAATGCTAAGAAAAATCCAAAAGTAAATTTTTTCCAAAAATGATACCCAAGATTAAGGGGGCTAATGGCCAAGTCTTAATGGGCTTTTTAGACCAGGTATTACAGCTTTGATTGCATAAATTTTCGCTTTTGGAGATTCTTGGTTCTTGATAGTTGAAGAGATTTATGGTTTTCATCAGCCAGTTTGATTTAGATTAGGGCTATTTTTGTCTTATTGGAGTATTTTAGCTCATTAGGGTATGAAGCAGGAGACTTTTAGCTTAACCTGAATCTATTGTTGGAACACTTTGGTTGGATCAATATCTATATCAAGAGCATTAATTTGAGTCCAACATAGTATTTGTAGAATGAAATTTTACTTCAAATCATCACATAAATTCTTTTTTAGTAGGCCATAAGCTTGTTGTTTTATTATAAACAGATTAAGATATGGGTGAGCAGTCGGACCAGATTTTTTCTAGTCCAGTCTGGAACCCAGAATCCAAGTGAATCCGCCGACCCAGATTTGGTTATGGATACCAAGTATTAACCCGGTAATTCGTATCCTATTTTATTTAAAAAAAAAAATCGTAAGAGGCTCTTATTATGCATCCAAAATCTTCCACCTTCTAGAATACTCTCTTCTCTCTCTCTCTCTCTCTCTCTCTCTCTCTCTCTCTCTCTCTCTCTCTCTCTCTCCCCTCTTTCTGGCTAGAGTTTTGTCTACCATCATGTGTTTCAGTGCATAGAGTCAGGCCCATGACCGACCTCTAAGGCACTCTGGTGTAGGCTGTTCTTTTTTTTTTTTCCTTCCCCTTCCTTTGGTTTGGATCTTGGTTTTGTTTGGGCTTGTTCTATGGAAAGATCTGTCTTCATCCCGATTAAGGAATATTAAACCAAATTAAGATCTATTTGGGTTTTATTATAAATAGATTAAGATATGGGTGTGCATCCAAACTAGATTTTTTTCCAGGCCAATCCAGAACCCTGAATCTAGGTGAATCTACCCACTCGGATTCGATTATGGATACCGAGTATTAACCAGGTAATTTGTATCCTGTTTTATTTTAAAAAAAATCGTAAGAGGCTCTTATTACACATCCAAAATCTTCCACCTTCCAGAATACTCTTCTCTCTCTCTCTCTCTCTCTCTACCTAGGGTTTTGTCTAAAATCATGTGTTTCAGTGCATGGAGTTGAGCCCATCACTGATCTCTGAGGCACTTTGGTGTAGGCTGTTCTTCTTCTTTTTTCCCTTCCTTTGGTTTGAATTTGGGTTTTGTTTGGGTTTGTTCTATGGGAAGATCTGTCTTCATTCTGATTGAGGTAAGAGTAAGCCAAATAAAGCAAAAAGTTCAACCCAAAAATTGTATCTCCACTTAGATGATAATAATCACCAGAACAATGATGTATATTTATGTTTTTTTCTGAGTTAGATGAGGGAAGTTTGGGGATCTTGAAAGGCATACTAGCTCAGAGACACCGGGTCAACTCAGGCAAGTTTTCCTGCCCAGTATCCCATGATTCCCATTCTTCTTCCTCCCTAACAGTTAGGTTTTATTAGATTTCATGTGCTTGCAATTTGTTTGCGCCCCATTATTTAACTATTTGGTCCCAACGGTTCCAGATCTAGTGCATGCATTCTTGAATTTTAGGCTTTTTATTTTTTGGTTTTGTTTGCATTGCAAGGTTGATTGTGTGGTGTGTTTTGAGTTTCATTTATGTCATTCTGCCTGGGCTGTAATTGAGAGGCCATTGTTAACATGGATGTATGTACTGTTTTTTATGAATTCTCTTTGTTTAGGATTTTGGACTCCTTTCCAGATACAAGAGTTTCCAAACTAATTCTGGATAAACCAAGAATATGGAATGAATTCCTTCTACATGCTCTGTTTTCCCCCAACTCTATATCATAAATTCTCGAAAGCCCATTTTTGCAATATAATTTCTCAAACATATGTTATCTTTTCCTTTCTCTGTTTAATGCTACACCACCTTTGCTTGTTCACAAGTATGTGATTTTCTATTACATTTCAACTTCAACTGCCACTGACTTTGTTTTTTTCTTTGAAGTGTTCAGAATTCTTTTAAGTGTGATATTTGAAATTCTCTGAGATCAATAGAGGAGGAAATTTGAAGATGGTTGTACTCATGGATATAAATCATTGTGATGAGAAATTCACATATTGTTTCATTGTAAAATTGATGTTTTGCATTGTGATGTAAACAAAGTGATATGTAGTATATTGTGTCTTGATGTCTATTATTATTTATTTTTGTTATATATAAATTTTAAATGGGCAATAAAAAGTTAAAAAAATGGATATAAAAATATTCATTATGTAAAAAATAATAAACATAAAGGCCTATAAAAAAAAGCCTTTTGAAAGTGTTAAAAAGACTAAAAAAAGAAAAAAAATCCGTATTTATTGAAGAATATTTAAAAAAGAAAAGGCAAAAATTCGAGATTTATTGAACAAGCAACAAAAAAAAAGTCTGGCTAATAGACAAACCTGGTTATCCGATTACAACCAAATATCCGGGTTGAAATTTGGATATCTATCCAGATTTTAACCAGATCTATTTGGGCGGATATCCGCCCGCTTTTAAATAACCCGTATATGGATGCCCCCGGATAACCGAATTCGGATCCGGATGAACAACCCTCAATTACGATAATCATGTTTTCTTTTCTAGAGTTGTTGTATTAAATAAGTCTGTCAATCTTCTAGGACACCACCCGTCCCCTTAGATATACTGTTACGCGTAAGTACCTATCAATCACAATAATAGCAAAACTATCATATATACATAATTAATGGAATTCAAACATCAAAAAATAACATATTAATATATTATAGAAAAAATTTTCAATTCTCTATCTTTTAAAGGTCCTTAATAATATTCATTTATCGAGTAATAAATAGCTAGGTACACTTTTTTTCTATACCATGCATCTAATTACAATAGCGATTATGTATAATTTTAAAGAATCTTAGTATTCTTATACGTAACTATTTTCACAGCTCTTTCTCTATTATATTATACAAGTAGCTATCTAACTGTACAGTATCTTTTCTTGTTTTATGTTAAGTTTTCCCATTAACTTTTATTTTTTTGTTAACTCCTCTTTTTGCTGATGCTCGATATCGTGCTGTTCGTTGAAGAAACCCCATTTTCATCCTCACAGTCCACCATTGATGCCAACTGGTTCACATCCACCCCATGACGAGATTGTAAAATGGTCTACTTCACTGCTTCTATTCCAGTAGGGGTATTTGCTTGCGACAACATTAATATAATTGGTGAAGATTGGAAACATAGGAAAGTGCCAAGGGTCAAGCCTGTAAAAGACATCAACAATATTGGTAATACTTATAGGTAGGGAAAACACATGTGCCTCATCAGGACGAGGGGCCAGGAAAGGGCACTCTCCTCTCTCCATCTTGTAGATGAATTGGCCCTCTATGGAGTAGATGTAACTCACGGGCCCACAATGGACCATCGGTTTCTCTCCTTTCCTATACACCCACACCTTGAAAATCTTCACCATCTCTATGTAGCTTTGATGAAAGGCATATGCATTCCTGTAAATGCATTCGCTAGGGATATATATTTCCTCACTATCAAAAGTATAGTTCTATAAACGAATTGCATTGTGGCTATCCGCTTGAGCTCTAGCCAATCTTTTCTTCGATCTTGTCCATCCTACTCCTTTTCTTGATATTACGGCTAAGAGGACTATGGCTACAGGGATTATCGTTAGAAGTTGAGAAATGTGAGGAATCTTGGAAAGACTCTGCCTCCGCAGGAGAAGGTGCGGCTGAAACTTGTGCTAGGGTTTTGTAGTTGGTTTGTGTGTGTGTATATATATATATATAAAATATTAGTGCTCTGTAGGCTGGATGCTTCTCGGTTCAAAAAAAAAAAACTACAAGAGGGCAACCATGTTTTGTTTTGGACGGAGTGTGCATTCGGGAAAAAGCTGAAACAAGAATAGTGATAGGGGTCATGCTATGGAGACCGATGGTCTCCTGATAGCTGACCGATTGTTTTATTTATTTATTTATTTTGGTTTTTTTCTTAAATATTAAGAAATATTTTTCTTAATATTTAAGAAAAAAATATAAAAAATCAATTCCATACATTTTTTGACATATAAAAACAAAAAATACAAAATACAAAAAAATAAAAATATTGGAATTGACCTTTAATTATGTGGATCGAGAGGCAACCAAGTTGTTGTTTTAAAAGGTTTTATCGTCTTCTTGTATAAAAGTGGTGTTTTTGTACCTGAACCAGTTAGCATTTTTTCATTATTGTCAACTCTCCTATTATTATAATACTTTTTATGTTCAATTATTCTAATCACTGTATAAGGAAAGACATTGATGTGAACCTCAATTGACTCGCTTTGAGACCCAACAACAATATTGGAAAAACAAACCCAAGAAAGCCAAACTCAAGTCAATGGATAAAGAATCTAGACCCGTTGAGAACTTGTTTTAAGAACCTAGATTCTATTAAAATCTAGACCCGTTGAAGAATCCATCGCAAGAACCCAGATTATAAGGAGGAACGCCACAAAGGTTGTGATTTACTTTTGATAAGTTCAAAAGTTCAATTAAGAACAAGAAGAGTAAACTCAACTCACAATGAAAACTTAATATTGTCTAACCTCTCCAAATGAGACTACAAGTGATTTAAATAAACAATATCTAAAAACCCTAGTGAATAGTGTGGTGGTACTGTAGCATGAACAGAGCCGCGCTACAGTACTTCTAAAACCCTAGTTCAAATAAAATAATAAATTTTCAAATAAGCCCTAGTTCATTAGAAATAAGATGTGTGGGCTGGACATCCCCCAAGCCCAATTATTCAATATTAATTCCTATGACTAATAAAATAAGTCATTTTAATTAAATAAATAAATTCATGACCTTCAATAACAATAGGCCCAAGTCGTGTCTTCCATAGTGTATCATATGAATGAAAATTGGATCTTCTTCTCTCAAGTCGATCCCGAATATTGGGCTCTTGCTAGACTTGACCCAAGTGGATTGCACCAATCCCTGCATTGCTTCCTTTCTCTTCTTTGCTCTCGCTTTTGTAATTGATCCTTAAGACTTGGTCCGCCTTGGGGCCCATTAGACATCCACTAAACGAATATTTTTTTTAGTTATTTTGAACAAGTGTTCCCCACCAGTGCACCCACCCCCATCCACATGAACAAATGTTCCCAAACCCACCCTTACAAATGTGATACACCCATATGATAAGATTGAGGGTAAGTTGTGTATGAAATCAAATATTGTTTTAGATGGAGAAGTTTTTCTCCTTTATAAGGTTTCAATGTGGTTCCAATTGTATCATTGACTAGTTCTTTTGGAGTATATACCATGTGGTTTGGGCATTCCACTGGTGTGTTACAATTATGATACCCTCATATGATAAGATTGAGGGTAGGTAGTATATGGGATCCACATTATTTGGGATTGAAAAGTTTTTACCTTTTATAAGGTTCCAATGGAGTTCCAATTGTATCATTGACTAGTCCTTTTGGAGTATAGACCATGTGGTTTGGGCCTTCCATTGGGGTGTTACAAATGGTATTAGAGGTCCCAACCAGAAATGTGGGACTTAAGTCGTGCTACCTACAATAGACAGGCCCGATGAGGACGACGAGAATTTAAGGAGGGTAGATTGTGATACCCCCATATGATAAGATTGAGGGTAGGTGGTGTATGAGATCCCACATTGTTTCGGAAGGAGAAGTTTTTCTCCATTATAAGGTTTCAATGTGGTTCCAATTATATCATTGATTAGTCATTTTTTAGTATAAGCCATATCATTTGGGCCTTCCATGGGGTGTTACAACAAATCTCCACTAATTAAAAAAATATAATAATTATTTTTTTCCCACTTGTGGATGAGCATGCATGTCTCATGTGCATGATGTGTCCAAAGAAAATGATCATTGGTGTTGGCAATAATCAACTACCTAACCATGAGCCTCTTGTACTGTTCTTTGACAATTAATGGGGAAAAAAATTAAAGCAATATATAGTGCTTAGATTACTATATTACTTATTTTTGTTTTAATTGATTAAAAGCATCGATATTGTTTTTTTTTTAATTTCCAAATGATTATAAACACTATTTTGTCTTCAAATTATTGGTATTAATTATTTTACTTTTCGTGTATTAAATTAGTAAATATTAATGAATAACACTATAAGGATAAGCACGTGCAAAATATCCTTGAACATTACAAGTGAACATTTATGTGTTTCAAGCTACATATCAACAAAATATGGTGTATCAAAAATCATGCTCAATTTTAGTTATAATTAGTTAGATATTTTGTTAGGTGAAAGTAAAATTTTATTAATCGGTTTAACCCACCATTCAATTTTTTAACAAAAGTTGAGTACTTAAAATATTAAATAGCATAAATTAAGTAGTGAAATAATACTCCATTTCTCAATGCATGCACAAATAATACAATTTATTTGTACTAACATATATATTATATCTCTCACAGCACTTATTATTTGTATACGTTGGCTTTCTGGGTTTTAATTTGTAGACATAAGAGAGGTTGATGTCCCTCTCTCTCTCTCTCTTGGTTCTCTCGAGTGCAAGTAGGGTTAGTGCCGTTGTTTCTCGACAATCGGCTTCGTCTCACTGGTTGAGATCGTGCATCTGTTTCTGTGAAATAGTGATAATGGGTGAAGATGACCAAACAAAACAATGGGAGAAACTCCGTTTATCAACGGAGGAAACAACCGTTCTCCAAGTCAAGACTGAGGGGCTTCATGACACATCTCTCTGAGGAAAACTCTGCATCATTGGCAGAGTACTCTCTGAAAGGGGAGTCAACAATGAAGCGTTTAGAACCACCATATCGCAGATATGGCGGTTGGAAGGCAGGGTCTGTTTCAAGGATCTGAATGAAAAATGTTTCCTTATAGAATCCCAGAGTAAAAAAGATAAAGAAAAAGTACTCAGTGATAGTTAGTGCTTTGACAAGAACTTACTAACCATCCAAGAGGTGGATGAATCGATGTCTATCAATGCTGTTAACTTCAACTATGAACCATTCTGGATCTAGTGCTATGATGTTCCCCTGGCTACTATGAATGAGAGAATAGGGAAAAAGATTGGGGAATGTCTCAGACACTTTATCAGAGTAGATGCTGACTCTGATGGATCTGCGTGGGGTCGTTGCCTTCGCATCAGGGTGGCTGTAGACCTCCATAAGCCTCTCCTTCAAGGTAAATGGTTAGGTTTCGAAAATCAGAAGATTTGGATTTCCTTTAAATATGAACGATTATAGAACTTTTGTTTTCATTGTGGGGTCCTGTTTTTCAAAGGAAAAGAATGTGTAAGACCATACTATGAAACTCAAAATGAAGGAAAAATACAAATGCAGTTTGGCCCGTGGCTCAGGCATAGCCAATGAATACCTCGATATTTGATAGATGTAAATATGGGGGTAAAGGGGATAATGATGAAAAGAACGCCTATAAACATGTAGGGGAAAAAGATATTAGGGGTGATAAACCTGCTCAGCAGGAGGAACACAAGAAGGAAAACACTACTGAGAGTGTAGTGAATGAAGAGAGGGAGATGGAACATAAGGGTCTCAAAAGGGTAGTAAGCTTAGTGGCCAGCACACAAGACCTTGTGACACAAAGCCTTAATGCCCATGAACCCATAATACAACTTTATGACCAACATAACATAAAGTGAGAACAAAAAATACATGGTGGTAAGGAAGGGACCAAGAAGGAAGTATATACACCTAGCCAGGGAAAAGCTGCACATGAACCTGTAGAATTTAGTTGTATGATGGACCTTGACCCTGAGATAGATCGAAATAACAACCATGCCACCAATGCTAAGGATCTGTCACTTAGTACAACCCAAGCCACCAGTCAAAAGGTGGAATGCCCACAACCAGAAGTCAAGCCTAGTCTTACTGAAGATCTCCTGCACTGTCACAGAGGCCCAATGTAAATGATAGGGCCCCTACACTTACCAGTAGTCCTATGCAAGACAAGAGCAAGAGTGGTAGATGGAAAAGAAAGGGCAGATACAAGGTGCACACTAATAGTACCTTGAATGAGATCACCAACATACAACAAGAATCTGGCCAAAAGAAAAGAAGCATGCGGGGTGGAAAGGAGGTGTCTCATCCCATTAAAAAGACAAGGTCCACTGGAGGTGGAATTGAGAACCAAAATGACAAGGTAGTGGCTGGATCCCAACACTGCCATCTTAAATGAGTCTCCTGTCATGGAATTGTCGAGGGCTTGGGGACCCTCAAACAATTCGAATCCTTAGGAAACTCTCTAAGGAAAAGTGCCCCAATTTACTTTTCCTTGTGGAAACTAAATCCAATAAGACTAGAATGGAAACAGTAAGACAAGCTCTAAAGTTTGATGGGTGTTTTGTGGTTGAAAGTGTGGGCCTAAGTGGAGGAATAGCAATTCTATGGAAGGAGAGGTGGCAAGTCAGAGTCATTAATTACACTAGGTGGCACATCAGTGCCATGATCATGGATAAAACTGATTGTATGCCTGGCAATTCACTGGATTTTATGGGCATCTAGAAACAAGCAAAAGGAGTGGGAGTTGGGAACTACTGTAGATGTTGAAACCTGAACCAAAGATACCCTGGGTATGTGCAGGTGACTTCAATGAAATACTACACCAGAGAGAGAAAATAGGAGGTCAGGGCAGGCCTTACAAACATATTGAAGAAATTCAGATAGGCTCTACAACAATGTGGTATTCGAGACCTCCCTTACTCTAGGCAAAAGTATACCTGGTCCAATAATAGAAGGGGGAAGGGATTTACAAAGGAAAGGATTGATAGAGCTATGGCTAACAAAGAATGGCTGGAACTATTCCCATTTGCACTATGTAATGTGATGGCAGCAGTAAAGTCAGACCACTCACCCTTAAACATCTCAATACTTCATAATAGTGGGAGGGGAAGCAGGAAACAAAAGATTTTCAGGTATGAGGCATCCTGGGAGCTCAGAGAAGGCTATGTATCTGTGCTAGAACAAGCTTGGAAAAGAAATGGAATGGGAGGTGATTTAGCTGAAACCTTGAAAATGAAGTTGGAATTCTATCAAAAGGGATTAACCAACTGGGACAAGTGTCACAACCAAGAAGAACAGAAAAAATCCACTCAAATATGGGCCAAGATCAACCAACTACAAGACAATGAAGTTGCAATTGCAAAAGGATGCTGAACTATCCCTGGCAGAAAATGACATGAAGTGGAGGCAGTAAGCAAAACAACACTGACTTAGAAATGGAGATAAAAATACAACCTACTTCCATATGCAAGTAAATCATAGAAAGAAGACAAATGTCATCACATCCATAGTTGATGGAAATGGTAGAACTGCTGCTGAACAAAGGGAGATAGGTGACATATTCACAGGTTCATTCTCTTCTCTTTTCAATTCTTCAATGCCTACTAACATTGATACCTGCATCAATGTCCTTAAGCCAAAAATCACACAAGCAATGGTGGAGGGGTTAGTCCAACCTTTTACTATGGATGAAGTCAAAAAGGCCATTTTTCAAATGAATCCATTAGGATCCCCTAGTTCTGATGGATTCCCAGCTCAGTGCTACCAAAAATATTGGGAATTGGTGGGTAAAGAGGTATGTGAATTTGCCCTGGGTGTTCTGAACCAAGGAGGCTCTCTAGAAAAGGTCAATAATAATTACATTGCCCTAATTCCAAAGGTTAAAAGCCCAAAGAGAGTAACTGATTTCAGACCCATTAGCCTGTGTAATGTCCTATACAAAGTGGTCTCAAAAACCTTGGCAAATAGGATGAAACTCATTCTGCCTCAGATCATCTCAATAAATCAGAGTGCATTTGTACCAGGGAGGCTTATTTCTAATAACACTCTTGTAGCTTATGAAGCTCTCCATTTAGTGATGTTGCCCAGATGACTAACACAAGAGAGGGGGTGAATTGAGTTGTATTAAAAAAATAATAATTATAAATCAAATATATAATATAAAATATAAACAAAATATGAAATAACAATAAATATAAAGAGTAAGGGTAAGAGAGAAGCAAACTCAGTATGTTAACGAGATTCGGCCCACTGCCTACGTCCTCGCCTCAAGCTACCCCTTGAGGATTTCCAAATTCACTATTCAACCTCCTTCAGGTGGAGATAGAAACCTATTACACCTTTGAACAACACCACTATAAAGGATCCGTGTAGAACACCCTCTACACTTGCAATCACCTTACACGTGGTGATTCAACTATTCCCCGTGTAGAATACTTTCTACACACACAAGGGTTATACACACCCTTTTTCTGATACAAGAGCTGATAGTGGGTAGGTTATCAGAAAACACTCCTCAATGAGTGAAATAAGAACAATACAGCGCAAACTGTATCTCTCAAAATGAATAAGGATTAAGGCTCAATGCTTAGAGAAGAGAATGAAAGCTTTAAATGAATGTTGTATGCTCTTGGTGTTGTAAATGTGAAGCTCTCAAATGATCTATTTATAGGCATATGAGACTTCATATTCAAATTAAAAAAGATTCACATGTCAAAAACAACATCATTCACTTTTTCAAAAAATTCAAATAAAAGGTTCTTCTTTTTCGATTGTCAAAGATAACATCATTCACTTTTTCAAAAAAATCAAACCTAATATTTTACTTTTGGCATATGACAAAAGGAGCACACTTTCCTTTTCAAAAAATTCAAACCTAATCTTTGACTTTTTGCATATGACAAAAGGAGCACACTTTCCTTTTCAAAAAATTCAAACCTAATCTTTTACTTTTTGTATATGACGAAAGGAGCACACTTTACTTTTCAAATTTTTCAAACAAAATCATCTACCTTTTGTATAAGTCTAAAAAAGCATCAATCACTTTTGAAAATATTTAAATAAAACATGCACATGTGAAAAATGTATTTTAATGCTTTATGATAAAATATTAATTTTGAGCATTAATCCTAATTTTGAATTTTAAGAGATTTACAACATTACTCTATGACTTTAATGTGAACTTGTTTTCTTCTTGCTCATACTTGGTTCTTTGATGTGCTTGACTCCATTGTGTAGACAACTTGAGCTTGAAACTCCTTTATTCTTTGAATTCATTTGTTATCATCAAAATCCATGTGTAGATTTATAATCACATGAAACTTGAAACCTTGGGTTCAACAATCTCCCCCTTTTTGGTGATGACAAATACTTGATAGAACTTGAAACCTGTATTAATACTTAGGCTCCCCCTGAAAATATGCGTTAGTTTTTCAAGAAAAAGTATAAATATAATTCCAAGCATAAATAACAAGTTTAGCAATTTAAACAATGTTAATGTTCTAGTCTAAAACTTCTCCTCTTTTGTCATCATTAAAAAGGATCGGCAGCAAGTAAATGGACTGAAGAAAACAATGCGTTTAATAGTCACTGTAGATAGTTGAAAAAGGAGCCGTCCGTGACCCGACAAATGCTGCAAAGTCTCAAGGCCTAACTCTATGAATTTAGTGCGGCTGGAGATTTAAACAATCGCCTGATGTTGTTGACAAAAGTGATTGAAGGCTCTGAGTTTCTATAAAAAAAATGAGTATTTTCATCTATTGGATGCAAAAAAAAAACATCGCTTCTTGACCTGAGTTCTGTTTTTCCACAACGATAGAATGGCTAAGCAATTCTCTTCCACTAATGTTCCAGACTTGAATCAGGAACCCTTGACGCATCAATCATCAATCTTCTCTCCTGAGGCCGTCAATACCATGATAGGAGCAGAGAACCGTTTTTCTAGTAAGGTTGATTCTGAGATTATTGCAAAATCAAGAATGCTCAGTAGTCAATATGCTGCCTCTGTTACGATCATGTCTCGAAGGTTAATGGTGAGGGTGAGTGAGATTGATCATCTTAACATGCAAATATCTGAGTTACAACAGAAGCTTGCTAATAAGGATACTGAGAATAAAAGGCTAAAGTAAGAAAACCAAGAGTTGAAAAAATTTGCAGATTGGAATGCTCATGATCTGCAACCACGAATAGAGGAGCTGGAGCGAGAAAGGGTTCAGATACAAGGTCAACATCGGCAGATAACAGCAAAGGTTCATCGTTTACTAGAAAAATATGGACAATCTACTGTTAATCTCGCTGGCTTAGTAAGAAAACTTTTGACAATGTGTGTCCAGCATATCTTGTATTTCTTTTGACTAAATAAGATTTGAAGAGACAATAGTTTGTCTTATTCTTTATGCTATCTCTATAAAATCAGTCCTGAAGTTCATCCAATCCGCATCAAGTTTTCTTCTCATCTCTATAACTCATCTGCATTCCTTCAACATTCTCGTTTTAAGCCTTCTATTCTTTTCTCAATGGCTCATTCTTCCAACATTTCTCTAGATCCATCCATGAGGCATTCTGCATCTCAACCTCCTGTCCTTTCTGCAGCTGCCATTGGTGCCATGTTGCAGCAGGAAAATAATAATCTGACTAATAAGTCAGATTCTGATGCTATTTATGACTTGGTGAGTCTTGGGACTCGCTACTCTTCCTCTATTGTTGCTTTTTCTCAGCGGCTATAAGCCAAAAATCATGAAGTTGAAAAGCTCAAAGAACAAATTGTTGTACTTCAAAGAATTGTTCAAGAGTCTCACACAAGGGAATGAATCATTCGGCAGAAGAATAAACAGTTGAAATCTTTATTAGATTCTTCATTCCACTTGTCGGCTCCCATGAATAAGAATGACATGATATTGTATGAAGAGAATGAGCGTCTCAAACATGAGGCTAAGAATCTCAAGTTTATGTAAAAGTATTTAAAAAATCTATCTCTATTTTTATTGACTCTAGTCTATCTTTTAAGAGATATTCATAACATGCATCATACCTATTTCTCTTCTGATCATACATAATCTATCTTCTGGTAAAGGCTTTGTGAAAATATCTGCTAACTGATCGTGTGTGTTTGTGAATTCTAGTACTATATCGCCTTTCTGCACATGATCTCGAAGAAAATGATATCTTATTTCAATATGCTTAGTTCTAGAATGTTGTATTGGGTTCTTTGAAAGATTTATAGCACTTATATTATCACATTTGATTGGAATGTGATTATACATGAGTTTAAAATCTTCAAGTTATTGCTTCATGTAGAGAACTTGAGCACAACAACTACCCGCAGCAACATATTCTACTTCAGCAGTAGATAGTGCAACAGAATTTTGTTTTTTACTAAACCTGAAAACTAGTGCATGACCTAAGAAATGGCATGCTCCACTAGTGCTTTTTCGATCTATTTTACAGCTAGCATAATCTGCATCTGTGTAGCTGATTAGATCGAAAAATGTGTGCTTAGGGTACCATAACCCTAGGTTAATTGTACCACTAAGATATCTAAGAATGCGCTTAACTGCAATTAAATGTGATTCTTTTGGAGATGATTGAAAGCGTGCACATAAGCACACACTAAACATAATATCTGGTCTACTGGCTGTTAAATATAATAAGCTACCAATCATACCTCGATATATCTTCGAGTCAACTGGCTTACCGGATTCATCTTTATCAAGTTTAGTTGATGGGCTCATTGGTGTTCCAATTTCCTTAGCATTTTCCATCCCAAACTTCTTCACTAATTCCTTAATATATTTTGATTGATTGATGAATGTCCCATTTTTTGCTTGCTTAATTTGCAATCCGAGAAAGAATGTAAGTTCTCCTATCATGCTCATCTCAAATTCTTCCTACATAGTCTTAGCAAAAACTTGACACATATTTTCATTAGTAGCACCGAATATTATATCATCAACATAAATCTGAATCAAAAGAATATCATCATTTTCATATTTAATGAAAAAAGTTGTGTCGATTTTTCCTCTTGAAAAACCTTTTTCAATCAAGAAACCACTGAGTCTCTCGTACCAAACTCTAGGAGCTTGTTTAAGTCCATATAGTGCTTTTGTGAGTTTGAAAACATGATTTGGGGAAATATGATTTTCAAAACCTGGAGGTTGCTCAACTTATACCTCTTCATTTATAAAACCATTTAAGAAAGCACTTTTAACATCCATTTGAAAAAGTTTGAAATCTTTATAACAAGCATATGCAAGTAGCATTCGAATAGCTTCTAATCTTACGACAGGTGCATATGTCTCATCATAATCGATTCCATCTTCTTGATTAAAACCTTGGGTTACAAGTCGAGCCTTATTTCTAATAATGACTCCGGACTCATCTTTCTTGTTTCTAAAAACCCATTTTGTTCTAATAATAATATGATTTTTGGGTCTAGGAACAAGTGTCCAAACATCATTTCTTTCAAATTGATTCAACTCTTCTTGCATAGCTAGAATCCAAGATTCATCAAGAAGTGCGTCATCAATATTTTTGGGTTCAATTTGAGATAGAAAAGCAGTATGATTGCAAATATTTCTAAGAGATGATTGAGTACTTACACTTTGTGAAGGTTCTCCTAAAATTTGTTCCACTGGATGATCTTTCACAAATTTCCACTGTTTGGTTGCATCTTGTATTAAATTTTGATGATCTTTCCTGATGGCTCCATGTTGAACTTCCTCTATTGTTTTCTCTTTGTTGAGATTGAGACTTTCCGTATTATTTATACCTCCTGTTTCTTCATCAATAGATTTCTTGGAGAGTAAAGAATTAGATTCATCAAATACTACATGCATAGATTCTTATACAGTCAAAGTCTTTTTATTGAATACTCTGTAAGCCTTACTATTAGTAGAATACCCGAGAAAGATACCTTCATCAGATTTTGCATCAAATTTACCTAAATTATCCCTGTCATTCAAAATAAAACATTTGCATCCAAATACATGAAAATAACCAATGTTGGGCTTTTTCTCATTCCAAAGCTCATAGGGGGTTTTATCTAACTTAGACCTTAGCATAACTCTATTTATAACATAACATGCAGTACTTACCGCTTCGGCCCAAAAATAACTAGGCAAGTTGTTCTCATTGAGCATTGTTCTTGCCATCTCTTGAAGAGATCTATTTTTCCTCGCTACTACCCCATTTTGTTGAGGAGTTCGAGGAGCAGAAAAATTATGCACAAAACCGTTTTCATCACAAAATGTTTCAATATTTTTATTAACAAACTCTTTTCCCCTATCACTTCGGATACTTGAAATAATATAGCCCTTTTCATTTTGAATTCTCTTGCATAACTTGGTAAAGGCATTATGTGTCTCATCTTTATGAGCAAGAAAGATGACCCAAGTATATCTAGAGAAATCATCAACAATAACAAATGCATAATATTTTCCTCCTGAACTTGCAACTCTATTTGGTCCAAAAAGATCCATGTGTATCAGTTGCAATGGTCTAGTAGTGGAAATATGTTTCTTAGTTTTAAAAGAAGTTTTTGTTTGTTTACCAAATTGACATGCATCACAAATTTTGTCTTTAAGAAAATTTGTTTTTGGTAAACCTCTCACAAGATCATTTTTTGAAAGTTTGGAAATAAGTTCCATATTGGCATGACCTAATCTTCTATGCCATAGCCAACTAGTTTCATTTTGAGCTAAAAAGCAAATAGCATCTTGTGAGGTAATTTCTTCAAAATCGATTGTATAAACATTATTGTTTCTAAAAGTATTAAAACAAATATTACAATCATGATCATTCAAAATAATGCATTTATCCATTTTGAAAGTAACTGTAAATCCTTTATCACATAATTGACTTATGCTCAAAAGATTATGTTTTAAACTTTCAACAAGTAGAACATCTTCAATTATGAGAGAAGATTCATTACCAATTTTACCTATTCTCACGATCTTCCCTTTCGAGTTGTCTCCAAATGTCACATGTCCTTCTTCTTTAGATCTAAGATCAAAGAACTTAGTCTTGTCTCCCGTCATGTGTCTTGAACATCCACTATCTAAAAATCACTTGTTTTTACTTGTGGATGACTTCATGCATACCTATAAAAACAATTAAAATGATTTTTCTTGGTACGCAAGTTCTTTGGGTCCTTTATTTATTAGTATTAGAAGAAACAAGATTTTTAGGTACCCATATGGCCCTAATAGTCATTGTATGATTTCTTCTAATAGGACAAGTATGATAATTATGACCATTTCTATTACAGAAATTGCAAATAGCATGTGACATAAATGAAGAACTTGAATGATTATAATAATAATTTTTTTAACAAAATTATTTTTATGAAAAGAATTTTGATTATTGATTTTTGATGTAGAAGGATTATCAAAGAAATTTTTATAAGGTTTGTATTTTTGTTTTGGCATGTATCCCAAACTTGCCTTATCAAAAACACATCTTTGACTACCAAGAAGTTTTTCAAAATTTCTTTTTCCATTCATAAAGCTTTCAACAATATTTTCTAAATCGGTTTTCTTCTTATTCAATTCAAGATTTTCATCTTTCAAAATGATACTTTCTTTTCTTAAAATATCAATTTCATTTATTAAAGAAGAATTTTTCTTTTTCAAAGCAGTATATTTGATACCCAATTTTTCAAATTCCTCATAAACCTCTTCTAAAATATTTTTCAATTCTTCATATGAAAGATTTTCAATATTATCAAGATTTGCTACCTCAATGTCATCTTTAGCCATAAGACAAAGATTTACTGATTTTTCATTGCTTGCTTCACTATCTGAGCTACTTGAATCATCATTCCATATAGCTTTCATTGTTTTCTTACCCTTCTTTCGATCTTTCTTTAGCAGAGAACAATCTGGCTTGATATGACCAGGTTTATTGCATTTATAACAAATTAAAGTGTCATTTTTACCTGAATCTTTCTTGAAAAACTTTTTGAAGGATTTCCTCGGAGGAGTTCTATTTTTCTTCAAGAACCTCTGAATTCTTCTTGTTATCATCACAACTTCTTCATCTTTATCGTCATTTTCCTCATCTTCATCACTTTCACTTTCATGAGGAACAGTTTTAAGTGCTAAGCTCTTCTTTGGCTTTCCTTCTTCTTCTCCTCTTTTCAATGTGTACTCATGAGTGATAAGTGACCCGATGAGTTCATTGACTTCAAGCTTCTTGAGGTCTCTAGCTTCAAGAATCGCTGTAACTTTTGATTCCCAACGTTTTGGTAAAGAGTTGAGAATTTTTCTTACTATCTCCACCTTGGAATAAACTTTGCCAAGAGCTGTCAAGCTGTTTATGATGTTAGTAAAACGAGTGTGCATACTAGAAATAGATTCATCATCATTCATCTTAAACATTTCATATTCATGAGTAAGAATATAAATTTTTGATTCCTTGACTTGCGAAGTTCCTTCATAAGTTACTTCCAAGTTATCCCAAATTTCCTTTGCCGTAGCGCAATTCATTATTCTATTAAACTCATTTCCATTAAGAGCATTATATAATAAATTCATAGCAGTTAAATTTAAAGTATAAAGTCTATCCTCTTCACGATCAAACTCTTCTTCTTCCTTTTTGACCTTTAATCCATCAACTACTTTTGTTGGAATATAAGGTTCATTTACAATACATTTCCAGATTTCTCTACCTTGAGCTTGAAGAAATATTCTCATTCTAACTTTCCAGAATGAGTAATTATCTCCACAAAAGAGTGGAGGCCGACTGCTAGATTGACCTTCACCAAATGAAGCTGCAATGTTAGCCATAAGATCTTAACTCAAAAGATAGTTAATCTTATAATAGAGCTCTTAGCTCTGATACCAATTGTTACTGATCATAGGCCGCACCTATGCCACCTAACAATTATACCTACCAGACTAGCCGGCCACCGTCTCTACCGGTGCACCGTCACTCATGGTCGGAGAGTCTTGTTTCGGTGACACAATCACAAGCGAGAGTTCCCATGAGTGATCTGCCTGTATGAACAGTACAGGTCAACTAGCTCTGATACTAATTGTTGCCCAGATGACTAACACAAGAGGGGGGTGAATTGAGTTGTATTAAAAAAATAACAATTATAAATCAAATATATAATATAAAATATAAACAAAATATGAAATAACAATAAATATAAAGAGTAAGGGTAAGAGAGAAGCAAACTCAGTATGTTAACGAGGTTCGGCCCCACTGCCTATGCCCTCGCCTCAAGCTACCCCTTTAGGATTTCCAAATTCACTATTCAACCTCCTTCAGGTGGAGATAGAAACCTATTACACCTTTGAACAACACCGCTATAAAGGATCCGTGTAGAACACCCTCTACACTTGCAATCACCTTACACGTGGTGATTCAACTATTCCCCGTGTAGAATACTTTCTACACACACAAGGGTTATACACACCCTTTTTCTGATACAAGAGCTGATAGTGGGTAGGTTATCAGAAAACACTCCTCAATGAGTGAAATAAGAACAATACAGCGCAAACTATATCTCTCAAAATGAACAAGGATTAAGGCTCAATGCTTAGAGAAGAGAATGAAAGCTTTGAATGAATGTTGTATGCTCTTGGTGTTGTAAATGTGAAGCTCTCAAATGATCTATTTATAGGCATATGAGATTTCATATTCAAATTAAAAAAGATTCACATGTCAAAAACAACATCATTCACTTTTTCAAAAAATTCAAATAAAAGGTTCTTCTTTTTCAAATGTCAAAGACAACATCATTCACTTTTTCAAAAAAATCAAACCTAATATTTTACTTTTGGCATATGACAAAAGGAGCACACTTTCCTTTTCAAAAAATTCAAACCTAGTCTTTTACTTTTTGCATATGACAAAAGGAGCACACTTTCCTTTTCAAAAAATTCAAACCTAATCTTTTACTTTTTGTATATGATGAAAGAAGCACATTTTACTTTTCAAATTTTTCAAACAAAATCATCTACCTTTTGTATAAGTCTAAAAAAGCATCAATCACTTTTGAAAATATTTAAATAAAACATGCACATGTGAAAAATGTATTTTAATGCTTTATGATAAAATATTAATTTTGAGCATTAATCCTAATTTTGAATTTTAAGAGATTTACAACATTACTCTATGACTTTAATGTGAACTTGTTTTCTTCTTGCTCATGCTTGGTTCTTTGATGTGCTTGACTCCATTGTGTGGACAACTTGAGCTTGAAACTCCTTTATTCTTTGAATTCATTTGTTATCATCAAAATCTATATGTAGATTTATAATCACATAAAACTTGAAATCTTGGGTTCAACAAATGACAACAAGGGTGAAAGGAAAGAAAGGATTTATGGCCCTCAAGTTGGATATGAGTAAAGCATACGATAGGGTGGAGTGCGCTTTTGTGGAAGCTGTGATGACAAAGATTGGGTTTCCTCCTCAATGGGTGAATCTGGTTCAGAGATGCATCAACTCAGTGTCCTACTCAATTCTGGTGAATGGGGAACCGCAACAGAGTTTCACCCCTACAAGTGGCATTCGTCAGGGAGATCCCATTTCACCTTATATTTTTATCCTATGTGCAGAGGTTTTGTCAGCTATCTTGCATAAAGCTGAAGAGATGGGGGAAATTACTAGTGCCCCCATAGGAAGAGGCCCAATCAAAGTGAGCCATCTATTCTTTGCTGATGACAACCTGTTATTTTGTCAAGCTTCACCAAAAGAACTTACAAAAGTGATTGAGATTTTGTATGAACAAGCTTCGGGTCAGGTGCTCAATAAGGATAAATCATCAGTTTTTTTCAGAAAGAATACTCTGAAAGAGGGACAGGACGTGATCCTACATCTAGCAGGGATAAAATCTAATGGATCCTTTGAAACGTATCTAGGCCTCCCTGCAGTGCTAGGAAGAGCAAAAGTAGCAGCTTTCCATTCACTCATAGATAGAACTTGGTCTCGAGTAGTGAACTGGAAAACCAACCACCTTTCTTCAGCGGGAAAAGAGATATTGCTAAAGGCAGTGCTCCAAGCCATACCTACTTACTCAATGGGGATGTTCCTATTGCCACATTCCATCACTCAAAAGCTTAACCAACTCATGAGGAAGTTCTGGTGGGGCTTCAATGAAGACTCCTCAAAAATTCATTGGGTCTCATGGGATCAACTAAGTTCAACTAAGGACACCGGTGGGCTTGGGTTCAAGGATTTTAGAATGTTCAACCTTGCAATGCTAGCAAAACAAAGCTGGAGGATGTTACAAGACCCCACCTCACTTGCCTCTTCTGTTATTAAATAGAAATATTTTCCCTCAGGAGACCTATTAAAGGCAAGATTAGGCTCGAGCCCTTCCTATGTGTGGAGGAGTATACTGGCTCGCCTACCAATCCTCAAATCTGGGCTTAGATGGAGAGTGGGAAATGGCAACAGCATCAATTGGTGGTCTGACAAATGGATACCATCTCTTCCCTCCTTTACAGTTACATCTCCAAGAGCTATGGACTGCTGGTGTGAAAGAGTGAGTGACCTAATTGATCCTAGACAGAGAAGCTGGAAAAAAGAGTTGCTAGTGGAAATGTTCTCAGAACTAGAAATCCAAGCCATATCATCGATCCCAATCAGTTTAGGAGGGAGGGAGGATAAATTGTTTTGGCCATTCACATCAAATGGGTTGTACACTATCAAGAGTGGATACCATCTTCAAAGACAAGTAGAAGCAGAAGTGGAAGGGGAACACTCGAGTAGGCAGTTGAACTCAATAGTGTGGAAGAAAATTTGGCAGCTGAAAGTGATTCCTGCAGTAAAACATTTCATTTGAAAAGCTTGTAGTGAAGCCATCCCCACCCTTGCAAACCTAATAAAAAGGAGAGTAGTGGAAGATAATACGTGCATAATATGCAAGTCTGAACCTGAAACCACTAGCCATGTCTTGTGGGGTTGTGAAGCTGCTAGAGATGTATGAAACCAGGGGTGCATAAAGATCCAAAAAATGACTTATCATAGTGACCAGTTTTTCAGAATCTGGGCCAAGCTGGCCAAAAAGCTAGAGAAAAGTGAACTTGAGGAAACAGCAGTTACTATGAGGGGCATATGGACTCGAAGAAATGAGCTAGTACATGGGAAAGAGTTCAAACACCCAACCAGTTTGTCTAAGGGAGCTAAACTAGATATCCTAGCATTCACAGAAGCAAACCTGTCCAAGGAGATTCCTCAGTAGAGAGCAAAAATGAGAGCACAGGTGTGGTCCAAGCCTAATCTAGGAACTTATAAAGTTAATTGGGATGCTGTAGTAAGAGTGGACACAGGCAGAATTGGGTTGGGTGTCCTGGTCCGAGACCATCAAGGGTATGTCATTGGAGCTTTAAGGGCTACCAGACCACTTAACGGGAGAGCTTATGAAGCAGAAGCACATGGCCTGCTACTGGCAGCAATCTTTTGCAAGGAACTGGGAATCAATCAGTTTTTGTTGGAGGGGGATTCAAAATAGGTAATCAACCAACTACTTGGACAAGAGACTGACTGGAGTATGGGAGGGTGGTTAGCTAAAGACACAAAGCAATTCTTGGCAAGCGTGGGTGAGTGGAAAGCAGTTCATGTCTAGAGAGAAGCTAATAGTGCAGCCCATAACTTAGCAAAATCTGATGTTTTGCTGACAGAGGATGTGTACAACATTGAAGAATGTCCTACGTGCATTTATTCTATTGTATCCTCTGAAATGTTATCTGTTTGATTAATGAGATCAGATTTACTTCAAAAAAAAAAGAGATTGATGTGCTTTTGATTTTAAGGTTAGTGGGTATCTCTATTTCATATATATTTTTCAAAAAGAACAAAAAATGATAGGGGATAATATGATCTCACCGTCTATAATTTTTATTGATTTACCACGTTTTGATTTTTTTGCATTTATATTATTTACTTTTCTATTGATCATACACAAACATTAAATTCATATCACGTAAGAGCATTTGCCATATTTAGATAACATTGCAACACAGACTTCACAAAGAGAATAGGTGATTCAACTTGGTACAAACCTTGATTAACTCAAGCAACAGCATCACCAAAAATTGAATGTGCTCTCAATTAATCCCATAGAAAAAGAGACAAAATGATCAATTATTCCCAAAACAAGCAAGTAGTATTTTCATGTGCTGAAAAAATATTTGCATTGTCTGTTCTACTTTTTGAAAAACTAGGACTTTAATTTGTCTATGTTACTCGACTCTACAAATTGTATTAAACTATGTTCTATTTTGAATAAATCTTTTTGTTTTCTAATCTTTTCAAATATGTAATTATTATACTTCACTAACTTATTATTATCAAAAGATATTTCCTAAAATTTGTTTTTTTATTTTTATGCATTAAGTTATACATTATTTTTTTTTTTTTGTGAAAAATCATATTTTTTTTATTAAAAATCTTATCTCACCCAACTAGATAAACGTGCTTTATACGTTGCTCCGACCTAGTATAATGATCATGCCTTAAAATAAAGATAATTACATAAAATAAGATTATTTTAATAAATTATTTTATAAAAATATTTTTAATTTAAAACATAATTGTATAAAGTGTTATAAAAAGGTTGTATATGTCATATATCATTTTCCAAAATAGATATCATAACTAGATGATTTTTAATGATAAATTAGTCTATTTGAGAAACCTAGAAACTTTTTCATACAGTAGTTTGTAAAATAACACCCTTCATGAGAAAACACTTACAATAGTTTCGAAAAAATTGAGCAAGGTAGGCTAGCGCTCAATCTTCTCGAGAGTTCCTCTTGCTTCCTCTCCAAGAAAAGGTTTCAAAAGTGATCAAAAGCTAGTGAAATTGACAAAGATGAAACATATACATTTGGAGGGGTGAAAGGAAGCATGTGAGTGACACTTTGAGTGATATGGTGTCAGCCAAACCGTGGGTAATACCATGAGCTACAGCACATGGTTTTTAGTCAATGAAGAGTCCTTGTGAATGGTGGTGGTGAGGTGGCTTTGGGCCTTTCCAATAAACACTATTAGGGGCTAACTTGGGCAATGAAAGGACATCTATGGCAGGGGAAAACTCCCACCACAAGCCTTGCCTTGGTGGTATAATTTCATAGGCTTTAATGGACCTTAACCGAATTGGCCTTCATTTGGGATTTCAATGGGGTTTAGGTTTCTATCAAGCCCAAATCTAATTTTTCTTTATCCAATAAACTTACAAAGGTTTAAAAGAATAAATAAGAATATAATAACATGAATTTGAGTGGTTAATAGTATGTTAAATGATTTAATCAAATGATTAAACTCTAAGCTACAACCGGTTTCAATTAAGGTTCAGAGGCAAACTTATGGGGTATGAGGAAACCATTTGGGATTTCAATTTTCATCAAGATTTTAGAATTTCAATTGGATTCCAATTTTTAGGGTTTCACTGGGGTTGAAATCCTCTTTTGTTTGACACAAATTAGATGGTTGGATAGAATACTATTTGGCTTAAGTGACATAATCATAAATCTTGATTTCCTTTACATTTCCATCTTATATTTCCTCTTGGTGTCAAGTGTCCAATACTATTCATCAAGTGTGGCTAAGATCTTATCAAATTTCTAAAATAAAAAACTTCTTTAACCTAATTTAGATATTCCACACTATGATCTTGAAAATGTTGGATTGAGTGCTAACGCCAAAGTTGCTATTCAGTCCAAAAAAGTAAAAAATAAACTTTGCACTGTAAAATCTAAAATAATCATATGTAGAAGCATACTTCTTTTCATGAAATTCAACTCCTAAGTACCTCAAATAATTTTTCGAACAGTTGTTGTCCAAAAAACAAAAGGCCTTTTATTGTGCCATAAAATCCTAAATATATTCATCTGAGACTAATGGCACAAACTATTTCTCATTCTCACACTCCTAAGTAACTCAAATAAATAAAATCACATTTTTGGCACCATAATGAGTAGTAAAACTAACCGTGTTGACAGACTAAAACCTACACGATCAATCGATTTGTGAAAACTTCCAAGATTTCCATAAGGTTCATAAACTAAAAAATTGATCCGTTAAATTTCTTGCGGGCTATTACATCATGCTCTTCTGACACTTAGTGTGCTTGAATGAGAGGCCTTTGATCTTGGCTGTCCATTTGCCCCAACTATAGTTCAAAGGTTAACTATAGTTGTGGTCCTGCCTTCAAATTGACTAAGTTACCCTTAATGCATTCCAGACTAATTACTACAATTCGAATAAATGAGGGAACTGCTCCCGTGTGACCTTGTCGCTTTCCTAGTGAACTCTTAGTTCCCTAAGCTTCCCCAGTGCACTCTCACCAAGGGTATGGTTTTGGACCATAGACTCTATTATTTCCAGTCTATGATTCATATTGGTCTTTCTTTATAGGTGAGGTTTAGTTACACTTGAACTTGATTAGAACTTACTATGCAAGGTTGTTGGTTCCTAAAACTCCTTAACAAAAATGCATGGAACACATCATGCACCCCTTCACATTCTCCTGGTAATGCCAACCTGTATGCCACTGGGCCTATTTTCTCCCATATATAATAGGGCCCATTGTAACTTGGACTCAGTTTTCCGCCCAAACCTTTTTACTCACTTCATGGGTGACACTTTAAGGTACATATAATCTCTTTCCTCAAGGTCAACTCCCTTCTCTTTATGTTGGCATAACTTTTTTGCCTGCTTTGTGCTGTTGCCATTCTTCCTCATATAAGTTTGTGGTCCTATGAGCTTGCATTTTTTAACTTCATCCTAACATAATGGTGACCTATACTTTTATAAGGCCATCTGGATGGTTGTCTGGTAACTGTTATTATATGCAAATTATATAAGTGAGACATGCTTCTCCCAAGGGCCCTTGAAATCCAACACACAAGCTCTCAACATATCTTCTAGTGTTTGGATTGTTGTTTGACAGTCCTCGATTGCCTCAATCTTACTTGGATCCACTATGTCCCCTTCCTTGGATATCACATGACTGGGGAACTTGACTTCTTCTATCCAAAACTCACACTTACTAAGTTTGGTGAATACTTGTTGTTCCTTCAATTTCCTCAATACTAACCTTAGATGACTCGTATGATTGTCTACATCATTGGAATACATGAGGATATCATCTAAGAACACCACCACAAATGTGTCTAAGAATATCCTGAACACCCTATTTATGACATCCATGAATGTTGTTGGGGCGTTAACTAAACGAAACGACAACACCCTGAATCCAGCATGCCCATACCTTGATCTAAACACAGTTTTAGATATGTCACCTTTCTTAATTCTCAAATAGTGATTATTGGACCTAGTATCAATCTTATAGAATATCAAGCCTCCCTACAACTAATTGAACATGTTGCCTATCCTAGGCAAGTTGTATTTGTTCTTTATTGTTACCTTGTTTAGTTTCTGGTAATCAATACACATCTTAAGTGTCTCGTCCTTCTTCTTTACAAATAGTACTGGCACTCCACAAGCAGATGAAGTAGGTATGATAAATCCCTTTGCCCTTTAACTCTAATGGCACCATCCTATAAGGTGACTTGTGTACAAAAGTTGTTCCTGGTGTCACCTAGTCTACTATAGGTATTCCTTGTACTTACTACTTAGATTCACTTGGCTTAAGAACTAAGTGCACTAAGTAACCCTCTACACCTCCTACCAAATCCCTTTTGGCTTGTAATGATGAATTATTTCTAGCATTAGTTGTAGCATGAGAATGAGAGTGTTATGGAGGCAACTCAAAAATCTACCTATTTCCAATGGGTAACTCATAACTATCCTTGATGAAATGCCCTACTTGGTCACATCTATAGCATGAGAGTAAACCTTGATGACACTCTCCCTCGTGTGACTATGGTAGTGACTACACACTAGTGCTCTACCACCTAAGTTGATTGTGGGTTTAAAGGATTCCAATTCCGTGAGTTCATATTATAAGTGTACTCCAAGAGTCACTGGTGGGCAAACCCCTATTCTCGTCACAAACCTTTGGGGCGACCTTGAGTTGACTCCTCCTCCTGTAAACATTCTCCCCTTTTGGTTCATCATAAAGGCCATTAGACTGCGATGTCTGATTAGCTTCTCCTTATTAAAGGAGACCATAAATTCTCTCATAGGTTCAACCCATCTATGTTTTAATGTTAAGAACTACGCAGTTGGCCAATGTTGCCTACATCACCACCATGAGCATCAGTAAAAATGTATTCTAATAGTGTTAGAAATACATAATTAAGTGGCTTAAGTAAGTGACTAATTTTATCAAAAAAAGAGTTGAATACTTAATTATGCATCAAATTCTAGTACTAGAGGCAAATTAATTGATGCCAATATTTTGCACACAAAATTTTTATATTCGGCCTTAAAATAATAATGACTTATATTGTGCTGTCGGACATTTTTTGGAAAGTAAAGGAAAAAGAATAGTTCAAGGGAAATTTCACATGGATGTGGGACGTAAGAGGAAATTGAGAAATTGATTTATGGGTTTTGGAGAACCCATCTAATGGAAACCAAGAAATGAGGCCTGCACGGACAACAAAGGGACTTGCGGCAAAGTGATTCTTGTGGCATAATGGAGAGGCAAGGAAGTACGGGTTAGCTAGGACGCAGAGCACGCTGGAAGCATGAATCGATACTAAATGTGTTGCAAGCTGGAATGAGAACGGGTGAGGGGCATATAAAAGAAAATCACATTGGTCCCAGTTGGTTTCTTCCTCTTCGTTTTTAGTTTTATTTTTTTTCCTGGGCGAGATCATTCGGGGCGTTTGGCTTCATTTTCATTTTCTAGGTTTTACTTTTGTTTCTTTTCTTTCGAACAGTGTTAATTTTCATTTTTAGTTCGTTGGGCATCTTCTTCATTTTTACTTTCTGGAGATTTTTATTTTTTTATTTTTTTGAAACAAATACTGTATTAATAAGCTTAAACCAAGTCTTTAATACAGTGAGGAATGAAATCAAAAGAAGTACCACTGATGCTTAACGCATCCTTACTTAAGGCATGAGCAACAGAATTGTTTGCTCTTATAGTGTGCCTTGATAACCAAGATAAAAGGAATCCAGGGTTGTTCTTGTGTCTGTAATGAGTTTACCTGTGTACGTATGGGTTTCTGTTGATGAGTTGAGGCCTAACACCACTTGTAGTGAGTCCCCTTCTATGATAATGTCTCTATACCCGATGGCCTTGCAAAATAGGGAGGCTTGGAGCGCTGCAAAAGCTTCTGCCATTAAGGATCAGGGAATAGATCGTGTTGCATTCTAAGAGTGGCCAGTATTTTGCCTTCCCAATCCCTTATGACTGCTCCGACTCCCACTTTGCAGGTAACTTTAGGGATTGATGCATCCCAGTTCAACTTTACTTTGCCTGGAGGAGGTGCTTCCCATCTTGTACTACACTGTCTGGAGTTTGACTGAAACTTTCCCTGCTGAGAAACCTGCTACAGCTCCTCTAATAGATAGGATGATTGTTGGGACACCTTGGAAGGGTGTTGTAGAGTTTCTTTGAACACCAATTCATTTCTCCTCTTCCATATGAGCCACGAGGTGACAGCAAAAACTTTCTGGTCTTCTATGTCCAAGGCCTCTATGAATCCTTCTACTAGCTCTTGGAAGTGGTGGAAGAGGGGGCTAACTTTATGCAGCTTCCTTGAGCTTAGTGACCATACGTCCCTGGCTGAGGGGTAGCTCCACAAGATGTGCTCTACTATTTCTGGTTGTAGACTGCAAATTGGGCAAGCAGGATCATTCACTGCTTTCCTCTTCACTAGGTTGTCTCGGGTAGGGAGTCCATTAAGGGAGGCCCTCCAGAGGAAGGTTTTGGTGGCACTAGGGATGTTTAGATTCCAAACTTTGGTCCAAGGTGGCTTAGATGGGCTTGAAGTTGAAGTTTGGCCACTTAGTTGTTCATCCATCTCGGTTAGTAGATGGTAGGCACTCTTGACACTGAATTCACCAGAGGTGGTGCACTTCCACATCCTCCTATCTGGTTTGGGATAAGGACTAAGGGGTATGGATATGATGCAATCAGCTTCTTCCTTTGTGAACATGGCATAAATAAGGTCTCTTTTCCACTGTTTAGTAGTGCCACTGATGAGATTAGAGACTTTAGTATCAGCCTATAGGAACCTGACTGAATTGGGAGTTTTGAAGATCGATTGTCTTGGTAACCACCTGTCATTCCAAATCTCAGTAGAGGCCCCATCACCTATTCTCCACACTAAACCTGCTTTAAGTAATGATCTCGCTGTTAGGAAGCTTTGCCAGAGGTATGAAGAGTTTTGGCCTAACTTTGTGGAGAGGAAAGATATGTTGCTGAAATACTTTTCCTTGAGAACCTTTGCAGCAAGGGAGTCTGGGTTGTTGACAACTCTCCAGCCTTGTTTGGCGAGAAGGGCTAGGTTGAAGTTGGAAAAATCCCTAAGGCCCAGGCCACCTTGGCTCTTTGCTTTCTTTAACTGGTTCCAATGGATCCAATGTATTTTGTGTTCCTATGGTTTGTGATTCCACCAGAAGCTTCTCACCATCTTGTTGAGTTCCTGTAACAGTAATCTTGGGAGCTTGAAGATCCCCATGCTGTATGTAGGGATGGCCTGGATGATGGATTTGATGAGTATTTCTTTCCCAGCTTGGGAAAGGAACTTGTTCTTCCAGTTAGAGATTATGCCATGCACCTTGTCCAGGATTTCTTTAAAGGATTGAGCTCGGGACCTGCCTATGAGGGCAGGTAGGCCTAGGTATTTTTCATATGAGGAAGTGCCCCTTATCCCTGCTATACTGGTAATGAAGGCCTTGGCTTCCTCTTTGGTGTTTTTGCTGAAATATATAGAAGTTTTTTCCTTGTTGAGCCTTTTGCCAGAGGCAAGTTCATAGACTTCCAACAAGTTATAGAGCCTGCTCCACTAAGGGGTTTGCTTTGCAAAACAAGAGACTGTCATCTGCAAAAAACAAACGGATAATTGAAAGAGATTTCCTTCTGATTGGTAGTCCAGTGATAAGACCCGAGCTCTCAGCTTTGTTAAGCATGCAACTCAGAACTTCTGAGCACAGGATGAAAAGGTAAGGGGATAGGGGATCCCCTTGCCTCAACCCTCTTATTGGGTAGAATGTGTCTTGAGGAGTGCCGTTGAGAATGAGGGAGTAAGACATTGATTCTACACATCTCATGATCAGATTTACCCACTTCTAGTCTAGACCAACTTGATTCAAGACTGATTTAAGAAAGGGCCACTCAATTCTATCGTAGGCTTTGCTCATATCGAGCTTGAGTGCCATGAAACCATCTCTACCCTTCAATCTGGCCTTCATTGTATGTAGTGACTCGAAAGCCACTATTATGTTGTCTGTTATCAGCCTACTTGGGACAAAGGCTGTTTGGGTTGGGGAAATTATATCTAGCAACACTAGTTTCAGCATGTTTGCCACAGTCTTAGCTATTATCTTGTATAGGACATTGCAGAGGCTGATGGGCCTGAAATCTGTCACTAGGGAAGGGAATGGTTTCTTAGGGATCAAAGTAATAAGGGTGTCACTCAGGCCATTTGACCACTGGCCTTTGTTTAAGACCTTTAGAGCAGCTGAGGTGACTCGAGATCCTATGATGGACCAATGGTCTTGGTAGAAACTCGCACAAAAGCCATCTAGTCCAGGTGAGCCGAGGGGGTTCATGCTGAACAAGGCTTCCTTGACTTCAGTTGCAGTAAAGGGTCTAGCTAAGGTAGTTCTCATCTCTATGTTGATTTTTCTAGGCATAGTCCCTGTGCACTCACCAATGCCTGTTGGACTTGATGAGGTGAAGAGCTCTTGAAAGAAACTCTGAAAAATTTGGCTGATCTCCTCCTGACTAGTGATCTCATTTCCTGCTGTATCCTTTATGGTGTAGATGAGGTTCTTTTTTCTCCTTTAGCTGGCACACTTGTGAAAGAAAGAAGTGTTTCTATCCCCACCTCTCAACCAGTTTTGCTTGGCCCTTTGCTGCCACTTGGACCAAGTTTTCTGTCTCTAACAGCAAGTCCACTTCCTTCTGAAGTTTTTTAATTTCTGTGTAAAGGTGCCCCTTATTAGTTTCTTTGAGGGAGTTAAGAGTTGACAGTTTTTCCTTAATGAGTGCCCCTTGACTTCTTCTCATTTCCATACTCCAACTTTTCAATCCCTCTTGGCAAAACCTTAAGCCAGTGATGGAGTCTGTTAGAGGGCCTGACTGGCCAGTTTTCTTGCCCCAGTATTGTTTGATTAGGGCCTCACATCCCTCTTTTTTACTCCATGATGCTTCATACCTGAAAGGTCTCACACGTTTAGAAGTTTCTTTGTTGATCTTTATTTGAACCAGAATGGGTCTGTGATCTGAGGAGGCTACTGTCAAATGATAAACTGAATGATTCTCGAACTTGCCTAACCATGATGTGTTCCCTAAGGCCCTGTCTAATCTTTCTTTTGTGAACTACTCTCCATTCCTATTGTTAGCCCAGGTGTACTTGTCCCCTTCAAAACCCAAGTCATTTAAGTCACACTGAGCTAGAGTTGTTCTAAATTCCCTGATTTGTCTATAGGGTCTAGATGCTGCCCCATATTTTTCATCAATGCTGGTTATCTCGTTGAAGTCACCGAAACATAGCCAAGGGACATTAGTTGTAGGGACTAACTCTCTAAGAAGGAGCCAAGTTTCTCACTTCTCTTGGCTGTGTTTGGGTGGCCATAGAAGCCTGTTATCATCCAGGGAGTTTTGTCACTAGGTAATTTGATGGTAGCTGAGATGTGCCAACTGGTGTATGTTGAGATATCAAGCTCGATATTAGAGCTCCAAAGGAAAGCCAACCCACCACTTCTACCTTTACTGTTCACTGTGAAGCAGTTGTCAAATCCCAACTTATGTCGGATGGACTCCATTCTGTCACTACTACACTTGATCTCAATGAGAAAGACCAATTTTGGGGACTTAGATTTCACCAACAAGTGAAGTTCATGAATTGTCCAGGGGCACCCAAGCCCCCGACAATTCCAACTCAGGCAATTCATTTAACATGGTGGGGCTGCTGAGCAGCCTCCACCTCAAGTCCCTAGTTTTGGCTCCTGTCACGGATGAGCTTGGTTTTGAGTCTTTTAGTGCCTTGGGTATGGGACCTTGTCTCAATTAAAGATGCTGGTCTTTTGGCTTTGGTAGGAGAAGGAATGGCATTTTGGATATTGGTGATATCTAAAAGGGTTCGGTTCTGGTTTCTTGTTTTCCTCTTCCAGGTACTGCTTTTGGAAAGGGGAGTTGGCTTTGGTCCAGCCTCGTTGGTAGGGTTACTGAGAAAGGTATGTTTTGGACTCAAGGGGGAAAACTATTTATCCCCCATGGTCTCTACAGTAGACTAGCAATTAATATGTGCATTAAAATGGAAAGGATGTCGTGAGGGGCAAACCTGTACAATATTCTTTGAGGGCTTGAGTTGATCCGTGATTGTTTCTGCAGGTTTCCCAGGGTTTAAGGGGTCTACATGCCTTCTTAGGTTGTTAGCAAGTTGCTCAGCTGGCGTGTCCCTGGCCTGACTTGTTTGACTATGGGTAACCCATGTCCTTTCTGAGCCATAAACACTGGCAGGGATGTTATGCCATGCCTCCTCAAGCACTCCTTCTGGCAGTGATCTCTCATGGCCATCTCTCTCTTCACTTTCTCTCTCTGCCTGTTTCCAAGGGTGTGCTCCCTGAGATTGGTTTTTCGGTGAACCTCCATACTTCTTTACTGAAACTTGAAGTGGGAATAAGTTGGGAGCTCTCATCCATTGGCCATATTGGTCTTGGGATTGGTTGTTCAATCCAAAGTTGGAGCATTTGCCATTGGCATGTTTGAATAAACCACATTTGAAACAGAAATTGGGCAGGCGTTCGTATTTAAAATTAGACCAGAGTTGTTTACCTCCTGAGTTAACCATCCTACCACAAACCAAAGCCTTGGTGACATCCACGTCTACTTTGAGTTTAAGGTAGCTCCCCCAACTGTGTCCCTGGTCATCTACTTCCACTGTATGGACCTCGCCAATGGCTTCTCCTATCCTTTCCCCCAGTTGTCTGTTCATGCCTGCGAATGGGAGGTTGTGTGCTTGCACCGAAAAAGGCTCTGTGTTGAACTGCACTTTGTTGGGAGACAACTCACTCTCGAATTCCTTAAGGCATATAAGGTAGCGATCAAATGACCATGGCCTGCCATGCAGTACTTTCTTTTTGTCAGACAGAAGTTGGAACTCCAGTAAGAATTTGTTGGGGCCAAATTCTTTAAAGGTTATCCATCCAGACGTACTCCATACTTTTGCCATTGTGCTTTTGAATGCTTCTCGGTTCGATGTTCTATCGTTTGAGGATTGAAGCAAGGAGGCACAAGTTGCCTCTCAGTTTGGATGACAAGACTTCTTCCTCCGGTAAGAACAGCTCCTGTTGTTCTACTTCTGTAAGTATTAGGGAACTCCACCTTTGTGTAAGCTCGTCTTCCATGGTGACCCTCTCAGGACTGTTGTCCAAGAAACTAGAGCTTTGTCAAGCGACAAAGCAGAGAACTTTACTCGATCGAGGAGGACCTTCTGCTGGAGATTTTTATTTGAGTTGTAGTTTTTCTTGCTGGACAACATTGTTAATTTTGGATTCATTTTTTTCTTCGGCTTGTTTTCTTTTTCTTTGGCTGTCTCTTCTCGCGGCATGGATTATTTTTCTTTTGTTTTCATTTTATGTTCGGCTTCTTCATTTGCTGAGATAATCTCCTTCTATTTTATTCTTCTGTTTTTTTAGTTTATTTTACTTTTTGCCGTGCAATATTTTTTTTAGTTTTCTTTTTTGTTGGGTTGTTTCCGTTTCTTCTTTTGGACCGAATTTCAGAAGCCATTTTTGGACTCTAAAGTTCATCCCATTTAGGTATTTTCTCATAATTTTAAAATGGCTTTATTTAGATTAATTTTTACTTCTAGAAATACCATGTGTAGCTAATTTCTAAAACTTGGGTTGTGGAATGAGACTCAATTTATTTTGGGTTCTAGTTTAATACAATATTTTGTTGATAAATGATGGTTTCACTTTGTTGCTAGTCGGATTCGAATTGGAAATAAATTGCAGCTCTTACTCTTAATTTATTGTTGATGTAAGGCAACACAAAAGCTTGAAAATTATCAAGGCTTCTTTCAATTGATTTATAATGTGTGTTTATTTAGTAAAATAGTGAATCCTTTAGGGAAATACTGCAAAACTTGAGCATAACTTTTTTTATATTCCATTTATCAATGCCTTGACTAGATTGATAAATGAAAAAATTATCTAGGAACCGAAACAAATAGAGTCTCATACCTAACCCAAATTTTTGCTAATTTGCTTTTTAGACAAACTTTAATTTTCTCTTTGACTTAATTTTATTAAAATTACTTTCACACTTTTTCTTTGAAATTCATTCAAGAATTTGTTTTGGTTTTGCATATTCTGTTTTCTTTTTATATACAACCATAAAAAGCATAATAATATTCCTCACATTGCATTTCATTTTCTTTTTCATCTCTCATAGTCAATACATTTTTTTACTATAAAATTTCACAAATGCTTTCATAATCCTTTGTCCCTATGGAATACGATCCTGGACTTATAATTGATATAACTTGATACTTCTATACTTAGAAACACATTTGAGACCAAGTCACATTCCCTATGTCCTCAAAGAATCCAACTGATTGGGGTGGAAGATTTTCAAATCATGTAGGCTGATCCACTTGGGGCAAGGGGAAAGGCTTGACACACAATCTAGTCATGTATATTGTGAAGAACAATATGGGACAATATATACATATCTTCTATATATAAAAAGTGCCTATAAAACGGAATTTCTTGTTTTAACGGAAGTTTTCAAACGAAAATTGTTGTTTTTAACGAAAGTTGTTAACGAAATTATATTTAATTGACATTGTACTTTTCATTCAATTAATCATGCATGGTACTTAGAGAGAGAGAGAAATGATGAGCGGGAGAGAGTGTGAGAACGAGAGTGGAAGAGACAGAGGCTTACGGTGTAATAGTGATCGACCAGGGCAATGTCTCCCAATTGGGCTACGGTGCACGGGCAACAAGTGATTGGAGAGTTTGAGGAAGAGTCGTGTTTAACGGAAGAAACTGTGCTCTGTTTTTGTTGTATAGAAACAGAGCTTGCCGTATGGGTTGGAAGAATAAGTTAAAGGCATCAATATCATCGTAAAAAATGCTAGGATTGCCTCCCTCATATCGTTCCAATCTATCTCCACCACCGATTTCATCATTAACACCCCCACCAGTATCAACAGCGGTCCCACCGCCCACGCTGGTATCGATGCCATTAACGGCGTTATGAAAAATGCCCACAGGCATCCTCTCGAGTCTCCCTCGCCCCTGTTATAACTATAGCGAATGAGACAGTTAGTTTACTCCCGAAAGGTACCGTCTCAGGGGGAATTTACTGCCTTCGAGACACCATGGAGAGCCCCAACATTTTGGCTCGAAATCGTCGGGTTCGTAATTATTGCATATTGCCTGGTGAAAGACGTTAAAGGCACAATGATTTATGGAATAGTATTCATAACGAGGGTGTCGTGGTTCAGAAATATGAAGGTAACGACATTTCCGAATACGAAGGTGGGGGATGCGGCTTACGAGTATTTCAAGAAGGTAATGGATGTGCATGCGATAAAAAACACAGCGGGGGCATTAAGCTTTAGTAGTATCGAAAAAGGTTCCTTTTGGCAAGCTCTGGTCACATTCTTGTACATGAACATACTGGATACGACTGGTACGTTGTACTCGATGGCCCGGTTCGCTGGCTTCATGGATGAAAATGGCGATTTTGAGGGGCAATATTTTGCTTTCATGTTGGACGCCACGTCAATTGTGGTGGGGTCGTTGCTTGGGACGGGTTTTGGGACGAGTTTGGCAAGTTTGGTTCGTAACCCAACTGCTAAAATTGCCAAGAAGATTAAACGTTCGTAACCCAACTTCCCGACCCTATGAAACCCCACAACCGTGTAAGCGAAATAAAAATGGCAGCCAAGGCGTTCGCTGGTATCGACGCCAGTAACGGCATTATTAAAAATGCCAATAGGCATCCTCTCGGGTCTCCCTCGCCCCTATTATAACTGCAGTGAATGGGATAGTTAGTTTACTCTCGAAAGGTACCGTCTCAAGGGAAATTTACTGCCTCTGAGACACCATAGAGAGCCCAATATTTTGGCTCGGAATCGTCAGATTCGTAATTATTGCATATTGCCTGGTGAAAGACGTTAAAGGTGCAATGATTTATGGAATATTATTCGTAATTATTAAATAGCATTGATGGCTACTATCAAGTCCTTGCGTATTCCCTCAAGGCATGCCTCGTAAAGATTTTTTGTTTTTTTTTTTTAACTTTGCACTAATTACTATTTTTATTTTATAAATGATATATATAATCTCAATAGTAATGTTATTATTTGTTTAATTCACAAAAAATATTACTCATCATTTCATATCATATATTTTATATATTTTAATATTACTTTTTATTATTGCTTTTATTTTATTTTATTTTTATTAAACTATTAAGTTGTTTTACTTATCATCTATACACTACATATTTATTATAAAAAAATAAATAAAATAAGTATGGTGTGTAGAAATAAGAAGTACAAATTATCATTGATTAATCTGCTATTCAAAATTTATTTTATAGGAGCATTGACTATATGTTAAAAGCGTTGCAGAGAAATTATCAAAAAAAATTTAGAGGATTCAAGTTTATATAGATCCACATAAATTGAAGGAGAAAAAATATAGACATTTTAATATCCTCTCTATTAAAGTAATGCAATATGAGGAAAATGCTGGATCGTCATCTTAGAATTAAAATTATCTCAAATAACTTTCATAAAACTATGGGCGATGCTTATTTACATGATCATACTATAGATTCTATTAATGATCTTCTTTTATAATATATCATAACGTGTAATTATTTATTAATTATATAAACATTATATCGTTAGTTATTTAATTAACCAAAAACATTACATTTTATTAATAAAAAATTAATTCTTAACAAAAAAAAATTAAATACAAATTAAGCAAACGTGCATTGCACGTTACTTTCACCTAGTATATATTTAAATATATATATATATATATATATATATATCTATCTTGATATGCTTCAATATTTGTATCTTTCGATCACTCTTTATCTCTCTTTCAAGGAACTTCAACATTCGGGGCAAGGGGATTTAGCCATAATTATTATAGGATGCGAGTATACTATAATAATCATTCCACAACACCTATCTGCTATTTTTTCTTAATTTGTTGCCATCTCTAGCTTTGATCAGCTGGGCCCAAAGATTGTCTATCCTCGCTTGATCTGATCAACCATCGTATGCTCAAAGTTGTCTAGTTATCTTCCAATGTTGTGTTCCCTTTTATCGTCATACCCCATGGCTCTTTCCTTATCTATCTCTTCCTCCTTTGTCGACCTCTCTTTCCACGCCTTTTCCGGAGCTTAGTTTAATTGGCATATCCTGGTTGAAAACTTTGGATAAAATATTAGTGCACTTTCGCAGTTTCATATAAATTTATTTTAATGTGAATTTCACATATATAGTTTCTTTTGAATTTTAGTGCTTTTCAACAAAAAGTAACTCCCAACAAACAACAGTCATTGATGCCCATCCAATTATATTCTATGTAGATAATTAGATGAGCAAGAATTGATTATAAGGACCTGTGCGCATGCATAATGCTCATTACTTTTTATGTTGACAGTATCGGATCTGTATTTTCTGGGGTGTCATGATAGACTGAAATTAATTTTGCAGTAAACGTTGTTAAGCGATGAATTTTTGTATATACATATATATATGCAGTTCCGTAGAGAGGAGCACCAACTAGTATTATAAGTATAATACAAACATAATTCTAGAAAGATATAATCGACGTTATAAACATAAATTCTATTTTACACGATATTGTTGAGATAATTCTCGACATGAGTGCCAACAACGGTTCCAATAGGCACTTGCGAACAAAGAAACAATTACCTTGGGCGATCTGAGTGGGAAATGCTTCTGATGGCTAAGTTAGCGAGAGAAGGTCTCAAAATCAATTTAATCATCTCGCATGCAGTACGTAACTGGGGTTTTATTTATCGGACTGATCAAGGCGCCTCACATGGTGAATTCTTCCTCCTAAAATGGAAAAAATTATGCATAAAAATGAGAAAATAGAGGATAACAAGCTAGAAAACCTAGCTTGAAAATGACTCGAAAGGAGAATACATATATAAAGTTCAATGCAATGGGTGATACATCCCTATCCGAGAATTTGAAGACTAGCACAAAGGTCCTTTGACCGCTTTGTTTGTTGGCCTTTGGCGTACTCACAAAGCTGCCAGTCATTTCCCATTCTGGAAGATTGTTCAGTGACCATTTCTTTTTCAATATACGAAATTAGAAAAGTGAGTACACCAGAACCATTCACTCAATTCCCGACCCCTTTATACTTGGGATCCCGGCCACTAGGTCCTTGAATGTCTTCTTCCAACATATTGCATGATTCCTCCACTCTCATTGGTTGTATTAATACAACCAATGAGAGTATATAGGCAAAAGTATATCAGATCTCCATTTTATTCAAGGTTTGTCCAAAGTTATATGTAGAATATTTGGAGAGGTTTGATTTAGATTTGAATAGTTTGGAACTTCAGGATCACATTTCGTATGTTTTGGAGAGCCATGAAAGTGAATAATTCTAAAGGTCAGCTAATTGCAGTGGTATATTATATAGAGTCGGCCAGTGATGTAGTATTACTAGAGCTGGAAAAAGATATATAGGAAGGAGGGATTGGAGAGTTGCACGCAGGTGGGTAGGAATCTAATGCATGTAAGGGAAACGATATTCGTATGTGAGGAAATTAGACGATATTCGAATCCATCCTTAGAAAACGGAAAGTAGAGGTCAACTGTAATTTTAAAACCAATTTTTGAAATAAACGATCACTTGGGACATTTTTCGTGAAAGATTAGGTATGTCTAGTTTTGGAGGACGGGCTATCACTGTTTTATTTGATTTGGAATGGCATAAAATTAGATTCAAAGAAGCAAATTATATAAAGTGAAAATGTTAGAATCTATTCGTCATGCGTGCTACGAAAGTGAATGGCAGCTGCTAGATAACTTGGAACAATATTTATTAAAAAATTTTATTTATAATTATTTTTACATACTCTTTATGCACTCCACTAATGTGATTGGCTACATTAATTTTTTAATATAAAATAACTAATTTGGCAAATTATATCAGTAAAGTGCATAAAAAATACACAAAAGTGACTGCATATATATGTAGTAGAACTCATATTTAGACTCTTATTATAAATAGGTATAATCACTCCCAGATGAAGTTATGGACTATAACATGCCCAGCCAACAGCTTGAGGGTCCTTAATTGACCTTGGGCATGATTGGAAAAATTCAATCCTCTAAACGCATGCATGCATAGTTGAAATTGTTCAGCAAACCAATTTTCGTAGAGGATTGCATTTTTCCAATCATGCCTAGGATTGCTTTAAGGCTTCTACACTCTCAGGTAAATACCAAGCCTCTCTCTCTCTCTCTCTGAAACTTCCAATTAAGCGTACACGAGCAGCCTGAAGAAGCACGCGGTACTATGCTTGAGGCAGATGGAGTATGAGGTTGTTCAAAATTAAGGTAACAGTCACGAGTTTTGTCACAAATCTAAAGTACTCGCGGTTTTTGGAAAAATGAGGTTGCATTCGGACTAGTCCTGGATCAGTTGCCGTGCTTTTTGTTCATGAAATTGACCAATCTCCTTCAGTTTTTGATCGACTTGCTTTTAAGATCAAAAACCACTATATTGCAAAAGATCATGAAAATATTGCATGATTAAGGAAAATAAACATGGGTCCATTCAAAAGACATGGTCGTTTCATTTAGTTTTATAAGGGGATCTTTCATTCATGCATGGTTCTTCCGTGGTTGCTCCAGGAGGTGAGAGGAACCAAGAACTCCGAACTTTGCGACCAACTAGTACTGGTGGCCACACTGTCGACCGAACCAAGAATTGATACATCTCTGAAGGGGCCACCAAATATTTATGCTGACACAAAATCTATCGATATCATAAACGTAATTTGAGATTGAAAAAGGCCACCAATGGTCTTTCTATTCACATATGATGTTCTTAGGCCGGGCATAATTTGTTAGGAAGTTATTTTTGAAGAATATTGATTTTGATCTTGATGGAATAATTTTTATGCATGCAAAGGTTCAATTAGAACACAAACTTGAGGTTCACAGGTTTACTTGGGGGTTTTATGAAATTTTTGACATGTGATCTTAGACTAAATACTTAGCTCAAGTTTAGAACTTGAATATAAAGTATATGATTTTATTTCGTAAAGGTTTACTTCATGAAAGTTTCGGATTTAGTGTGTTTGTCTAAGACCAAAATATGTTGACTCAGTTTAGACTTAGTATGCATGTCAATTGGTTTGATAATGAGTTTTCTGATTTTGGTTTTTGTTCAAGCATAATTATCACCTAGGTTTGATCCATGAATATGTTAAAAATGTGTTTATGAACTTTTGGAGTCATTAGAGTTGATTTGAAAAGCGTTAGACTAAGAACATCAAAGGTTTGTTCTATTTAACCAAAACTTAGTGCCATTTGGATAGTGAGTTAAGATGAGATGAGTTGAGATAAAAGTTGAAAGTTGAATAAAGTATTAATGTTAGAATATTATTATAGTTTTGAAATTTGAAAAAGTTGAATTGTTTATTATATTTTGTGTGAAAATTTAGAAAATTTGCAATTATAAAATGGAATGAGATGAGATAAAACACTTCTTGTATCCAAACGAGACCAAAGTTTTGACATTTTTATTGATATGAGAATTTTAAGTTTTATGTAATGAATATATTAATGTCTTAGCAAGATCTTAGAACATAGGATATGTGTGATGCCCTTAGACTGTGCTTGGGATTTGATGGATACTGAAGTGTCAAGAAATGTAACACAATGTCTAATATCCCTCGTTCATGACAGATAACATGCAATGTACCTAACATGTTTCTAATATTATGTAATAATCACAACAGAATAAATTCAAAAACTAATCAAATGTTGAGCAATTTAATATACTACCATATAAGAATACTATTTATTCCAAAATATCTTGATTAAATTCTTTTAACACAAAATAAAGGTCCAAACCACGACCCTTTTACTGAAATCATCCAAATGTAATCCATATCCTATATCACCAGATCATAATTTGCGTTTCATATGATTGTAAGATCTCATGTGCGTCGGATATGAATTCCCAAGCCATTATTACATAGTCATTCACTTAATAAAAACGGTTTCGAGGCTAAGAACTTCTTCGAGCTCAGGGATCCATTGCATTGTATATTCTTTGTTAAGGATATTTTGAATCTCTGAGGAAATGCGAGGTGGCTTCTAGGTAAGAGACAACAATGCTATAATGAGCTTCTATTGTGAACTCATCCTCAATCAAATCAGGCAACTCATTCATCTTGCTCACCATCTTCGAATCCTGCCACAACTTCTACTATTCCGGGGACAATGGTAGTGGAAACTACCATAGTAAGATTTCAAGAAATCTAATCAAATTATACCAAGAAAAAGCATAGAAATAACATAAACATATAAAGTAAACCATGAATATGAATGCATGCACATGTACTTTGACAAAAACACTTTTTTGCCCCATCTAGATTCCTTTTTTTCAAAAATCATTGATCATGTAATCATGTAACAAAGTAATGATGTAACAAAAATAACAAATTTTCGTTTCTCATTATTCACCTGTGATCTCATTTCATATAACAATGTGAGTAGACACCTCATGGCTACCCCTAGGAATAGTAAGCTCCCTACTAGTGACCGCATCACATTGTTGGCCCTTTGACAGTGTGTGAGTACGTCTGATTTAATATGATACGGTAGTTTGTAATTTGCCTTCACTGTATTTACAATAGGATACGACAGTTCACAATTCACCTTCACCATATTTTTAATGTGCTATACCCATTAGCGTTAGGTACAACTATTTCACTCTAAAATCATTTAAAAAGAATGCGTTTGAAGTTTGTTGACTATATTTCGTCAACTCAAGGGTTACCACTCCAATTTAGGCACTCCAGAGTGGACAAGAGAGTTCAAATAGGATATTCCCGCATTCTAGCATTGCGGTCGTGACAAAAAAAAAAAATTCTTTCAATGCACAACATGATGAAAACATATGACATGTAGTTGTGATGAAATCATGCAACTTTCTATGTAAGCATGTCATGTATGTACTTGTACTCAATATGCCAAGAATGTATCACGTGAACGGCTTGAAATAATTAGAACATTGAGACACATATGCATAAATATAACTTGTAAAGCCTCAACATGGCATATATTATTTTCCAAAAAATCCAAACATATCATTTAAACCAAGATTTCCAGTTATAAGTATCATTTGAACATAGCATGAATATACAAAATTGTAAATCAACCATAGCATGCAACATTTGAGCATAATCTTTATTCAGTACAAGCAATAAGATGCAAACTTTACACAGAGATATAAGTACATTATCCAAAAGTAAGTTAGAGGCTAACTTAGAATGTTTCCGACGTAAAAAAATGCCAACAATCAAGCAAGTTGAAAGTGTATATTCTAATAGTTAGAATCTTGAAAAGAAAGACTTATATCTAAGCATTTTAACTCATGCTCCAAAAGAAACCACAAACCCTGCTTCGGTTCATTGGATACCTCTCATGACCAAATCTTTAACAAGACTTTCTATTGATATTGGGCTCAACACCATACTTCACTTCTCTCATAGATGAAACCCTAAAATTGAAAGCTACTATCAAAATAATTTTTGTAACAAAACCCTAGAAGTTCCAAGTTGTAGGAAACATCCCTTTCTTAGAAAATCAATTGAACAAAGGAAGAAAGAACTCTCTCTTGAACTAGAAACTAGGGAGGATTTCTTATAGAATCTGAAAACCTCAAGCCAAAGGTTTCGCCCTTATGAAAACTAAAAGAGATACATATGAAGTGTTCTTACCTTGCTCGGCTCCTAAAACCTCAAAGTTTTCAAACAACTAGGTGATGGTGATCGGTTTTGATGAAGGAAAAACTAGGTTTTTCCTTTTCTGTTATTGGAGATGGGCATGAGAGTGGAGAGAAAAGAGTGTGGAGAAAGTTTTGCTAAAGACACAATTGACCCTTTCGTTTCTCTCTTGGTGGCATGGCCAAGGGTCTTAAATGCAATCCTTTAAATGCTTCTCTTATCCACGCGCCTAGGGTACACTAAGAGTTATCACTCTCTTCATGTATGACAAGTGTCTCACATATCACTAGGGTTAGCTGATTTTCAAAATTCTCTAGCCCCTTCCACCAAAAATCTCATTTGTCACTTGTCTTTCCCTTTCTTTTCACCATTTTTGAAACCCTAAAGTCTGTGCATGAATGCCATGCGGCGTATGTCCCTCCATTTTTGAAAAATCCCTCTTCAACTTCCTCATGATTGTATTTTCTAGAAACTTTAACGATCTTGCCACATGTAATGGCCTAATGTCCCTTCCTATCCCTTCATCATTTATTTCTCTTGGAACTCTAAAGGTCACTCATCACATGGGCACCATTTATCAATGCCCCTCTGATTTTTGAAACTTCCATCCCTCTTCTTCATCCCTCTCATCATTGCTTCTCTACTTAGGAAACTTAGAGGGCTCTAGTGTATGGAGGACAAGTGGCACCTCCCTTGAGGTGGCTGAAACCCTAAGCCTTCCATTTTTAGTCTAGAACCAATGAATCTTTAGGATTTAAAATGCATGAATATCAAATGGCATTGTAGGTGATGGGGTTGGCGTGTGCCCTAGCATAACCGAAATCCTAAGTGGCGGCTTCCTCTTCTCCTGCAAACCCAAATGAACTCTTCTCAAGCCCTAAATCCTATAGCGGCCAAAAAACACTAGGCCTAAGGCCTCTTCTTGAGCTTGGGCATCTACTCTACTTAATCAAGGTATAAACTCCACTTCACTCCTCATGGATCTAATTTAATCCCCCTTATGTCCAAACATAAATTAAATCTCATATTCAAGGACCTAGCTTGGCCTGGGATATCACAATATGATTTTAAGTCTTGCATAAATTGACACACATATGGATGCTGATGGCAGAAAATTGTTAACGAGAGCTTCTCTCTCTATGAATTTTTTCTCTCTCTAGAATCTAAAAAGACAACCATCCCTGAGGGAGGTGGGAGCTTTGGCTCCTTCCTCCCTCCCTTTTCTTTGTTGTTTACTTTGTTTTCTTGTTGTTTTTCCAGTCTTCTTTTTTTTTTTGGCTCTGGTGTTGGCTAATAAGGGGAGACAGGTTCTTGTCTTCATGGCTGTGGCACAATGGCTCAAGTGGAGGAACACCTCCTGAGCGCAACTCGAACGTAGACCACCCTAGATGAGCGTTGATGATGTTGCCAAGCTCTGTTTCCATCTACAAAAACAGAGGTGGGACTTAGTGGCCAGAAGGAACTTCTTGTGAAGGGGGGTTTTAGGCTGGGGTGAGGTTGATGACGTAGTGTAGTCGATGTCTCTGGGTTGCCAGTGTAACTCTGTGGTGCCTTCTGTAAATCTCGAGACTAGGGTAAAGTGGTTTCGGCACAGCACCATGTGATGTTGTGGTGGAGTGATTCGGCATAAAACATGGAGGAGGCACGCATGCAAATGGTGTCATGGGCTGACCATGGGAGGAAGGAGAAGTGCGCCTAGGTTGCTATGAGCAGTGCTTGAATTCCGGTGTGAGCTGTGGAGGAGAAGTGCGTTCTCTACACTTGGTGGTCTCTGTACTTGCTTGGAGGGAGGGCATCAAACGGAGAGAGAGCAATAGGAAAAAGAGATGAAACGCTAAGGGGGCCTCCCAATAGGCTGGACTTTTTGTTTGAGTTGGGCTGGATTTTTTTGTTTGGGTGGGGCCCAAGGTGTTTCTCCAGTCCATGTGTTTTTAGTTTTTTCAGTGCATTGTGTATTTTGAGTGGTTTTCATGTATTCTCATTCATTTAGCTTGTTTTAGACAATAGTATGTAACATTGTCTCATGGGAGAGGGAGTTGTGTGGGCTGTCTTAGACGGTGGTCTAAGACAAAATTGAGTCTCTCAGATGGTTAGTCTGGAGGCATTGGATAAGACCTTGTCAGTTACAAAGAAATTTGTAAGTTTGAAAGCGAGAAAAAGATAGAATTTGACTTGTATTTTTCAGATCAAAAGTTGTAATTGTCTATTTAATGAATAAATGGAATAATGTTTCACTATAAAAAAAATTAAAAAAAAAAGTGTTGCATAAATCGGTTTAAGCGTGAAAATTAAAGTTTACATAAATTGCAACAAAAATCAAGAGTTTGGCCTTTATGTGAATCGGCCAATGCATGGCTCATATAGTTGTTATTTATTTTAAATTTTTCTTATTAGATATTTGAATTCAAGACAAAATTTACATTTGGTAAGATTTGGAATTAAGAAGCAAAATCCTTAATTTAGGGATAAAATAGTCATTATAAACAAGTAAAGGGGTAAAGTTGTACTTTTGCCATAAGTTAATAAATTTTATGTTTCTAAGTATTTAGTGGATTATTCTAACAATTAGATAATAGAAATGTCTCATTTCATTCACGCTATTTCATGCTACTTTTTACATCACACGTAATCATTGTAAGTTAGCTTCTAATTTACACTACAAGAAATCAAGCTTTTTCCAATGCTCAAAATTGTCACGAAAATCCATAAAAATTGCTGCATTTGATCAATTTTAGTGCTTTTTAATTCGCTGCATATTTGATGAAATTAAGACGTCATTTCTGATCAATTTCAGGGATAGACAAAAATTGCTGGAAAAAATACTATTACCGGCAATTTCTTTTGTAGCAAACAACCAAAAAATACTAGGAATGGTGTGATTTGTTTACAAATATATTGTTAAGAAAGATCAATTGCAGCGATATAAATCATTGCAATAGATATAAAAATCACTGGAAATGATGCGTGATCTAAGGCAGCGATCTGTTCTCTTCGCTGTAGTTGACTTTTTTTCCAATGCATAGATATTTTCAATTGCAACGAGTTTAGAGGCATTTCCAGTTATTTTTAGTCGCCAAAAATACTCAATTACAAAAAGAAAAATTAAAAAAAAAAAATACTACTAAAACTGTATTCAGTAGTAATTTTACATGGTTCATAGAGCAAATGTCATAGAGATTCAATTCTTTCTTCCCATATTGAGAGACCCAATCCAAGCAACCCACAAGACCCATTATACCAGAGAAAAACAATAAACTAATTAGAAATGGGCCATACACCATGGTGGAACAAATAGAACCCAAAACCTACAACTTAACTACTAAAGTCAGACAGATTCGGAAATGTAATTGACATTCATTCAAATATGTCAATTGTGCTACTCTATCTTTATAAATTATATCTAGTTAGATATAGCAATATGCACCTGGGCATGAAGGGTGGACAAAACAACTCACAAGACTGCATCAGCCCTTATACTTGTTGGATATTTGATATTTCCATCTGGACACACCAATCTGGCAATTATACATAAAATGCATATGTACACACCATCAGAGCAGTTATAAAGGAGCAGTACATTTCCTGCATTGACAATTGAGGGGAAATTAAATATATATAGTCATATAAATTAACGGGTTGTAATATTATGTTTAAATCAACATAATGTTAGCAACGTAAGCATGTAAGCAAACTTGAATGAGTAATCCATCAATCACCTCCAATATCCAACACCCAGATTTACATGGGGGCTTATAAAAAAATTGCTAAATACCATACCCTACTTTTCATCACCAACCAACAGGTACCAAGCAACCTGAAGTATCATCATACCTAGGCCTATGACTAGACTGACTTTTGAACCACCACATCAACAAGTTACTACCAACCAATATGTTTAATTCTAACAAGCAGTCGTTTAGGTTCCCATTTGAATAAAAGATTTTTCTATTTGGATCAGATTGCTGCCTGTCATCATTTTGACACACAATTCTCAACTGCTTATGCACTTAAACACTTGTAACCATCCACTATTGTAATAGGCTATTGAAATGTGCCTATTGTCCTAAATAAGAATTACCTTTACATTTTTCCTTATCATAACACCAAAAGAGCAAGGCTATTCAATATAATAGGTGTTCAAGATGGGCCAATATATTATTCTGCATTGAACATAAATAGATGCATGCCAATCTACCAACGCTTTTTCTATGATTTAAAGTTTCATTTTAAAGTAAGAGTAAGTCATATTTGGTGACCTTAAATGGAGAGGAAGGTGTTACTGTTAGGATCTGAAGCAATGCCAGCCAGGTTGACAATCAAAGTCAGGACAATTGAAACTAAGATTTTGCAAGATAAACCAGCGAACAAAATATACATTTGATTCAAATGATGTGACATCAAATGTCTACAGTAATAAACTATTGAAACACATATTGACATGCTGAATGTCGTTAGTGCCTATATCATCACTATCCGACAACATGGAAAACTTCTAACTCTCATGTCACGTTACACATTTCTATGTCACTTTTCCTTTTTTATTTAATGTGAGCTCTCTACATTAAAATCTGAATATTGTATAAATCACTTTAAGACCAACAAAAAAAAAAAAAACTTACAACACCTTAATATAATTCCCTGTTTACAAATAACAAAAGAACAAAACCAATACTTAACAAAACTTTTTCCAGTCATTAGTATCTTCAATAAGTCTTTGCCATTATTTGAGAGCTTAATATTATAAATGTATATGATGCTAATGTATGCCTAGATATGCTTATTGCCTAAGCAAGCCATCACCCGCTTATGTGTGTGTGTGTATATATATATATATGTACTCATTTAAGGTAAAGCTGAAAATACGACCTGCACGTGTCACATTCTTTGCGTTTGCTAATAATATATTGTTAAATATAGATTTAGTCATGCATAATCTCAATGCAATGATATCTGGTGCATAATTATTATAAAAATCTAATTACTGCATTATATCTTAAATAGTGAGTGAATCCTACGCTAGCTTTTGTGCCGAAAGGCACAATAAGTACCATCATTTCCCTAAAAAGGCTGGCGGCAGCTTGTTAAGGCATTGGTATTATTTGAGGCTAGTCTAGCCTTTGACCTGGTTAATTAATTAGTACTTGAGTAAGCTAGGTTTAATATTGCTATGTTTCTCTTGATATAGATATTATATATATAAATATATATATGTTTAGCCATTATTAATGAAAGATATTATATACTTCCTTCTTGTATGAGACATCATGTAAGCAGGCTATCTGATGCTTTATAACAAAAAATTGTATCACCTATTCTAGATCTGTATGTGCACATCCTCCAGTTTCTATACATCAATATATATAAACGCTGCTCAATAAATATTTCTTATTAGTATCAAGTCATACCCTAATACTTGTACTAACTAAAATACTCTAATACCCAGGAAGCAGTGGATATATTCTTGTTGAGATTATCTTGAACTTTCTCTTTTTATATTTTTTATCATCCAGAATGATAAACCAAGGACCATTACATTCAAATATTAGAGTATTCTTTCAATCCCAATCCAAATATCTTATGAATACCATATAGTGATAAAATACTTTTTTCATTGATATTTTAGTTTATTTGGATAGAAAGGATTAAGAAAATGAACTAACAACATCAAATTTGGAAGACATCTTCAAAAGAAAAAGAAAATGAATAGATTGTCGGATCCACTCCTTTGTTCCATTACCGCTTAATCAGATTGATCCAATTCCAAAGTGGGTGGAGGATGAGTGCAATTTTCAGTTTTTTTTCCTCCCTTCTTTAAAAGACAAAAAGAAAAAGAAGCATCTTCTTATGAAATCATTACTCCCTTTCCTTTTTCATTCATTCTTTAATAATCTCTCCCTATATGGGTGTACCCTCATGTCTGACAGTTTCACTGGCCATGATCTTAATTATTCACTTATATTTTGTTTATAAAATACCAAAATACAATATTAGTAGAAGTGACCTAAAAAGTAAAGAAACATGAGAAGACCAACAAGCTAGATCTAGGACAGGCTAATAAATTCTGTTTAAAAAATACAACAGGTATTTCTTATGCAAATCGTACAGGACTCTCACTCTCACTCACTTGTAATTGAAAATTATTCTGAAACACCATCTTCATTATTTTCTTCTTTGAAGAAGAAGAGATTCATTTCTAGAGGCATTGATCAAATATTTCTAAAACTGGCCTAAATTACTCTGGAGAGAATGTGGAAGTTGCTAGTTGGCGGTCAACTATTTCTAAACTTTTCGACTTTGTTTCTATAATTGGTTTATATGGTTTCTTTCATATGTGGGAAGCTGTTAAAAGATGTTACAGATTCTAAGGCATGATATATCTTCAAACCCAACACTATTCTCTTACATTTGAGAAAAGAAAAAATAACAGACATTGAACGAGATATAAATCATTTGTGTGACTTATGAGAGAAAGACTAAAAATAGAAATAGAGGCATACCTGTATATGAGTTTTCTGGAAAGACACAACACCAATAGATTAGTAAAACAAAAAACCTAGAAAGTGAAAAGAGCATGAAGTCATAGAAACAAGGGAAATCCTTATTGTTTTAACAATAAGGCTACAGATCCATTATTTTGAATGCTAATGTCCCACATAATTTTGACTGAATTCACAGCATCTAGTCCTTTTTCTTCATTTTTCTTGAAGAATGGCCATGCTCAATAGAGTAGGAAGGGCCATTTGATATAGTACTAGAGTTGATCCATTTGTTTCATGATTATAATTCCTCGTGGTTGGGAAGAGATTGAAAGAGACAAAAGAGAAATTGGAGCCTGACAATGGTCATGACTCTAATCTCCACCAGTTATGAGATTCCTTTTATTTTTTGTTTGTTTCTTTTTTTTTTTTTTTTTTTTTTGGAGGGGGTGCGATTGGAAGAAATTTTCAGTTCTCATTCATTTTCCAGCTCTCGTTTTTTTATTCAAAAATGTTGAAGATATATATTGCAAGCTTTACAACAAGAAACTTACATGTTGAGTCCAGTTTATAATATTATCGATGTTGTCACATTAGTACTAAAACAAGAATAGTTTTGAATTTCCATTTTATTTGTAACATTTTACTTTGTACTTGTAGAACCTATGCAGTAAAAGTTACAGATAAACAAATAATTCATACGATACAGATCCATTATAACAAATATTCATTTATTCTTTTGAATAAGTGATGTTCAATTTGGCTCCATATAATGCATATATGACTGTGTGCATTGACTAACTATATCTAATACCAATCAGCAATGCATGCAGTTTGCAAATCAGTAAACGAACGGGTACTTTATGCATTGAATAACAAAATGTCCTTAGATTTGTCCTTATGCATTGAATAGCATGCAGTTCAGCAGAATGTGTAGCCTTAATACAGCGAGGTCAACACAAATGGGTAGTCTGATCATCAATGATCAGACCTCAAACAACCTAATTGAATTTGAGTGCTACACTGTATATATTTCTCAAGAAGAATATATATATATATAGTAGCCTAATTGCATTTGAGTACTACACTAGTCACTATATATAGATCTGTAATAAAATTTCAAACAAAGAAATGCATCAAAACCAAGATATTTATATATCTATTTGGAAGACTTGTACCAAAAAGATAGAGGATTCACTTGGAGTTATGGAAAAAAAATAATTAGTAAGTAATTTTACATCTCAAACTATTATATATTTAGTATGAAGTTATTTTATATATATATATATATATATATATATATTTAGATTGAAAATGCTGCAAGAATGCATTGAGAATTTTGCCTTCTTTGTTAATGTTATATATGGTGCATCAACCTCAAGATAGCTGGTTAAATTCTGTCTAAAGTCTAAACCGACCAAGAGTCAATATGGCCACCAATAACAGCTGAATATCCTCAACTCTTCAAGGCTTTAACTGCCCTAGAAATTAACAACAATATGTGTGTCTCTACATATATATATATATATATATTTATATAGATAAGTTTATGATCTTAAAGTATTAAAGCAAGAGGCATTGAAGTCAAAACCAACATAATTTCTAAACACTAGACAACCAAATGCGCATGCTGATCAAGTCAGGATCACATATATATTTAGATATATTAATAGATGGATGTACAGATAAGAAATCCAGCATACATATATTTGGTGTAAATATATATATCTGTACAGATTTATAATGTGTTATAAATCTGTATAGATATGGTATTTTAATCACAACTCTTTTGCATCACTTTGGATTCTGTTTAATTAATTACCTTCTAAGTGCTACGTGAAAACAGCCCACTAATTACATATACATATTCATATCCTCATATTTGTTTTGCTAACCAGCCTAGAAGTTTTTCATGTGTAACCTTGAAATTTTCAAGTGAAAAGCAAACTTTTGAATTCAATTCCAATGGTATTTTGGTTTAGATACTAGAACGGAATATTTGGTAGCAGTGTGTACCAATGTAGCATTTCAGGATTACTCAATATATGCATATCTATATATATATATATATATAAAGTTTATACTAAAAATATTTTTTTAATACATAAATCTATACTTTTTTATAGGTAATAAATAAATTTATACTCATTATCTATCATCTTGAAAACAAAAAAATAATCATCAAACGAACATAAAACATTAATAATTCACAATTCGTTAATACCATATTCCTTCATAACTAACAAACACAATGAATTGGAACAAATCATTGTTTTAAAAATTGGAACATCACATTGTTTTATTAGTTTTGAATCACAAAAAAAAAAAAAAAAAAAAAAATTATAATAATAATAAGAGCAAGAAAATCCCACCTTTATTTTCCTTGGTCCCAAAAAGTACAAAACAATAATCAGATTTATGCGACACAAATTGGCACCACAATTGTTTTGTCTTTTTTGTCTTTTCCTGTTTTTCACATGTGTGGGTTCCAGGCAAGATTGAACACTAAGTTTTAATCCGAGTTGAGATTTATATATAATAGTTGTCCTAGTTACTAGATGCTAATTCTTGGTTCTTATGTGGGTCTTGCATGCACTATGGAGCAGATTTTTGGTCACATTGATTAAAATGTTTACGTTTATCATTAACAAACAATGATTTAAAGGATGCATTTGCAGAAGGAAGAAATTTCTAAAAAGGTTCTACCGCCAATAAGGGTAAATCCACACAAACAAACACAACTAAGGGTTACAAATGAGTAGAACCAAGATTGACCAAAACAAGAGAAAAATCCAGCTTAGGGACACAAAAAATGGGCATCCGGGAATCAATCACAACAGCCTCCTTAGTGGGGATATCAACCATAGAGATATAGAGAGGCATAAGAGTACCTAAATCGAAAGTCACATGTTTCTTGCGGCGTCGCAGGTTGAGTGGCAGTAGAAGGCATCACCGGTGGGTGGGGCAGATCAATCTAGGGATTTTTGAGAAAGAGGTGTTAAAGCACGGAGAGAGAGAGAGAGAGAGAGAGAGAGAGAGAGAGAGAGAGAGAGAGAGAGAGAGAGAGAGTTGTAGGGCTTACCTATAGGAACGGGAGGAGCAGTCACATGTTTCTTGTGGCGTCGCAGGTCGAGTGGTAGTAGAAGGCATCACCGGCGGGTGGGGCAGATCAATCTAGGGATTTTTGAGAAAGAGGTGTTAGGGCACGGAGAGAGAGAGAGAGAGAGAGAGAGTTGTAGGGCTTACCTATAGGAACGGGAGGAGCATCTTAGGCTATTGAGTGTGGCGGCGCTAGTGTCCAAACGACGGTGGAGGTAGTTGTAACAGTAAACATATTAGAGTTTTGCCCAAAACTCTGAGAGAGAGAGAGAGAGAGAGAGAGAGAGAGAGTCGGGAAGAGAGGCAGAGGAGAGAGGGAAGGAAAGAGACCCCCCTGAGATGGCGCCAATGAATGGTGGTGGTGGACAAAAATGCAGGGAGATGGTGTGGGTGCAAAGGACCAGCGGGGGCAGAGACACTATAAGGGAAATGAATTTATGAAAATGAGGTAGAGGAACTTAGCTTGGGGTGGGCGTGCGATTTTGGAGAAGGAAAGAACAGAGAAAAGTGGAAAAGCAAGAAAGAAATTGGGGGGAAATTTAAAACATGCTTTCGTGAGGACTTTGGCGCCCAGATCTAATACCGACTAGTATTTGGGCGCTGCAACATATTTTTACAAATACAATAATCAAAATTACTGCAAATATCATATTTTTAGCTACAATTACAAAAATAAAGAAAATTAGAAATTTTAAGGTAAAAACTGAGCGACGATTCAAAAATCGTTGCAATATGTCACCTTTTGCAGCAATTTTTTTTGCAACAATATAAAAATCATTGCAATAGATTGTTTTTCTTGTAGTGTTACTCCTAGTGTATTTATGTATGTTTACACTCAAGATTATTATAAATTGTTTACCATACCATGCCATGTCATTTATTACAAGGACATATTTATCTGTTACATACCATATTATGTCACGTCATTTGTCACATACTCATTTGTTATATGCCATGCCATGCATGTCACATGCATAGAGTATGTGATGAAATATATTTTTTCAAGTCAGTAGAGTCTTTTATTTTATTATGACCACAAATGTTAGGATGGAGTGTTATCTTAGTGGAACTCCATTATTTACGTTGGAATGTTTAAACCTATGTGGAATTCCCTGGGTTTACAAGGCAAAGATCAACAGGCTTCGGATATGACCTAAATAAATGGTTTCCAGATTCAAGTCAGGCACCCTATGCTAATGGTGCCAACCTCATTTATCATTTTAGTTATAATAATGTACTCATAGGTAGCGCAGATACCTGTGATTTGATGCGGTACTAGTAGGAGCATATGACTCAAGTTTACTTTTAATCAAACATGTATATGCCCATGTAATTCATAGTTCATGTCAAGTTTAGTTCAGTCGAGTCATGTCACGTCCATGTGCAGTCATGTTATTTTTCAAGTCGAACACATGTCATGCCATTTGTCAAGTCCTGCCACGCATATTCATGTTCAAATCACAATGCATTTATCCCATTTTATGGTATGTATGGTCTAAATTATTAGATTATATTTTTTGGATAAGCAGATGGGTATATATTTATATATATAGTATAAACCAAAGCATAAGACTATAACCATAACTTAGAAAATCTAAACAACGCCAGACAATTGAGAAAAGGAAAATGATTTAAGGCAAACTAGGGGAAATGGGACCGCAATAGTGACGTGGTCCCAATAGATTCTTGACATTGAGGCTTCCTTACCAAGAAAAAGGCTGCTCTTATCTATGTTATTTGAGTTGAATCCACAAGGTGACCTTGGTCTTGAAAGGACATTAGTCAAGTAATCAAAGAAGATCTAGTTCACACTCATATTGTATCGATCCAAAAGTATATCAGATCTCCATTTCATTAGGTACTGCCCAAAGGATGGAAGATGATATGGATTTTGCAAGATTAAGAGTTGCAGAGGTTGGTTCACATTTGAGTCTTTTTTAGAGCTGTGAAAGTGAAAGATCTAAAGGCTAGTACAAGTGGTAATAAGTGATGTAGTAGTAAAGGAGGAAGAAGAAAAGGAAGACGATAACAAGGGCCAAGGAGAGATAGTTGCAGCCTTGCAAGTTGGTAGGAATAAAAATGTAAAGGAAAAGATGGTGTGGGTGGGAAGATGAAGAGAAAGAGAGTGGGGCCTAGTGTGGGTTAAACCGTTAAAGAAACACAGTAAGTAGTTGATGCGGTTGGAGGTTAGAGAGAAGGGAAAGGTTCTTTTCTCTAAAAGGTACAGAGAGCACCATACATGTATAGTTAGATTACTGAATATTTAGTAAATTATAAACTTGTTTATAAATCCTAATCTTAACCATATAGATATTTTATATTTATTTTCTGACATGTACTTTTATTCAACTGACGTGTTATTTCATTATATATACATATTTACATCCACCTATTGAGGTTGTCCCAATCACAGTTCGAGCATCCTTTTTAAAGCCAAAGTTGAGGTTGAAGTAATCATCGTAAAGAACGAATCAAAGCAGATTTAAATTAAGTTTTTCAGAAATAAGTGAAAACAGTTTGTTCTTTGAACATGAAAAGGATAAAACATGTTTGGTCAAAGAGAAGGTAATTAAATTCCAATTTAAGTTTGGAACAGGTTTCAAAACTCATTTTGGTAGTCAAAACCAATTTAAAGTGAATCTAGTCGTGGATTGATCGGATGAGGTATCAATGTTTGGAGGACAAGGCATAAAGTGAGCCCCTTTCAAAACCAATTTTGGAGGACGAGTTATCACTGTTTTTATTTGAATTGACATAAAAACAAAAAAGCATAAAGTGAAACTCTAAGAATCTATTCATGGTACAAAAGTGAATAGCAGCTAGACATGACCTTTGAACACTATAAATTGGCATAATCCCTGATGAAGTTCAAACCACAAAGTATCAAATGCCCAACAGCTAGAACATCCATATATCACTAGGCATGATTGGAAAAGTTCAATCCTCACCAAATGAGAAGTTGAAATTATTCAGCTACATCGCACAATATAGACATGCCACGTTAGTACATATGTGGGATCCCATTGTGTCCATAGCGGAACTCATACTCGAAAACTTTCATAAACTTTGTAAATGTGTGTAGTTACTACATTTTACAAGGTCTGTGATGGCTTTGAGCTCAAGCCGTCACATGTTCTAAACCGAACTAGCTAGGATTGATAAAGGCAGTGATGATTGTGACGCCCCCAACTTCCACGTACGGATACGTGGAAATCGAGGCGTCGGGATGATAACAACATGGGTCACTCATCCCATCGTCAAATGTCAAATGTGTATACACGTAACACGTGTACAATAAAATAATACAACGGATAATAAAAGTCAGTCTACTAAGTACCAAAATTTTGTTCAAATACAAACTCGCTTAAAACAAGCATATCAAAATACTACAAATTTCAACATTGTTACAAATCAAAAATACATAATATAAAAGGCAAGGAAAATAATTTCCAATACTACAATCGATTTCCAAATCAGTCCTCCGGCAGAGCCGCCTCCTCAGGCTCAGCCTCCTCCTCCTCATCTGCATCAAAGTCTACAGTACCAAAGACGGTACCATAGTTAAGTAATAATCCAAACACCCCCAAGATAAAAATACATTAAAACTCAACAATATGCATGATCAGGATGCAATATGCATGAGATTCGAAAATAATCATTTCTAAAAAAAATAATAATTTTCCAACGCACATCAAAAATTCCATTTTTGACCCAAAAATAATTCCTTTAAAACAATTCCTCGCCATTATCCCTGATAATGGCCCAAAACAAGAAATTCATCATTTTTCTAGAAAATTGTCCACAAAAATTTACTCATAAAAATCTCGTCATTTTCCCATAAAATGGCCCACAAATATCTTTTAATCAAAACTTGACATTTTCCCAGAAAATGGCCCATATCCAAAATCAAAACCAATTTCCAAATTATTGTATGCACCATGATCTCACCTAGGGATCATCCACACACTCTGGCTCCTATGCCACACCGTAGGTAACAACCACGAATGTGACATCTATACGAGCGATACCCAGCTCCGCACCTAGTGCATACCATGACCAGGCATCCTCTAGTCCCCGCCAGCCGAGGGACCACGAAGTCGGCACGACAGCATTACTATATCGTCCGATCCTGTTGTCGCCCAGCGACAACCAAGGGGATGTCACTCAGTATCTTTCGCTCCCGAGTGATCAGAGGAGTTCCACCGAGATAATGCCACATCTCGGCTTGGGGTCGTGATACACATGCACCCAAAAATGCATTTACACGTGAAAACCCAGTTTTCAATTTAAAACACATGTACATGCATGCATCATGTAATGCAAATAACATGACACAAAGTACCCAACAATCTAAATCATCCAAACATAAATTACTCCGTCCTCAAATCCATCCAACCCCCAACTCCTCGGACTCAGTCCGGCATAACCAACAAATCACAATTTATTATTAAAGTAAAAATATATTTAAATCTTAAATGAAGTTTGGAAAATACTTACAGCGCTATATAATATTTTTCGAATGATCAAGAAGCTGCAAAAAGTGACGAAAATGCAACATAATAGTGTAAAATATACTGTGGCCATGGGTTATAAAATACCCACTTTTGAATGGGAACAAACTAAGACTTGAGATTGATATAGAATGGCTTAGAGGTGTTAGTGAAGCTAGTGGAAGTGGTGGTTGGCCGTGGGTGGTAGCGAAAACAGTAATGGAAGTCAAAAATGGCCAAAACAGAGTTTAGCTTGTGGCGGTTGCTCTGGCGACAAATCGGAGCTGGAAATGGATGGGTTAGGTCTGCAAGAGATTGGTGATGAAGTAGTAAAAAAATGGTGGCTGGAGATGGAACGACGACGACGTTGGAGCACTTGAACCCCGCTGCTTGGAGGAGCTCGTGCAGCTTAACGGTGGCGTCGAAGGGGCTGAGATCTGGTGGGTAGGTGCGCCGGCAGTTGGGGAAGAGGATGGTGGAAGAGGTGCAGGTCACGGAAGCATGGCGGTGCTGCTAGGTTGAAATGAAAGAAACGGACAAGAGGGAAGAGAGAGAGAGTGTGTCGCGTGGGGAGAGAGCAGCCGTAAGAGAAAAATGAGAAGGAAGAAGGAAAAAAGAAAGAGGCAGAAGAAAAAAGAAAAAGAAAAAAAGAAAAAATGGAGAAAAGAAATAAGGTCCAACCCTCATATCTAGGGTCCAGAAACTTATTCAAAGAAAATAATTTTAAAAGCAATAAATTGAATAAAATAATTTAAACACAATATCTAGTTAAAATAAAATAAATAATTAATAAAAACTAACAACAAAATTTAAAATTCAAAAATAACTAAATTAAATTAAACAATAATTTAAACACAAAATAATAATTAATATTAAGAAAGCAACTCAAAATAAATTTCACAACTAAATAAATCCAATTAAAATTCAATAAATTTAAAACAAAAGAACCAATATTTTAACTAAATTAAAATACCCATTCAATAAAAATATGCATAAAAATGGGGTATCACAATGATCACAGGACTATCTACACTGTGACGCTCCTAGATTTCGCTTAGAATCGGACGGACATCTAAAGCGTCAAAACATGCAGCACAAGGTTACATGCCTTCGTTCACGACAATTACATATGCAATGCACCTAAGATGCATCTAGCAATAGGCAATATTCATAATGGATAATTTTTTTTTTCCTTGAGCAATACTATAGACCAACTAATAATATCTCAAATAATTCTTAAACATAATACATAAACATTAAAGTGGTAGACCTTCTTGATTACAACATGAGTCCAAAAGGTCTATAATCATAAGAGTACTAGAGACCTCCTTAAGTACAAGCATGAACTAAAGCAACTACTAGACTAATCCATTGAGTAGGTCGCACAACTCAATCAAGGATCCCATAATACTAACGATAAATCAGAGCATTAAGGCTATGAGCTTCGTGTCGTACTGTCTATGTCTAATGTGAAATTGAACATGAACTCTGACAATCAAAATGATTTCGCTAGTTGTTTAGTCAGGAATAGTGAATAATCAGAATGATTCCACTCAACATATTCAATCAGAGATACTCAGATAATTAAAATGATTACACCATGAGTATTTTAAATGAGACACCTTGACAATCAGAATGATTATGTCAGAAGTATCTAGTAATACTCTGACAATCATAATGATTTCTTCATAAGCATTTGAGTAAAGGTATTCTAACAATTAAAACAATTACGTTGGAAGTATCTAGCATGAATTATTAATGGAGATACTCAAACAATTATAGTGATTACGTCACGAGTATCTCAAGTATGACTAACTTAGAAAATAATATTTTCGAGACACATTTTGTAATCGAGACATAACGTGACATGAAACGAAAGGATAGATGACTTGACATAATGATTACGCCCAAAGAATAATGTGGTAGTTACAACATAGATTGGGGTGTCGATTCCACAAGAAGATGGTAGAAACACTAAAAGAGAGAAAATATTTAAGAGAACAAAAATCAAAATAGCAATGTAGGACGAATCCTTTTTGAAAAGACATTAACTGAAGAGCCAAAAAGTAATAATGAAAAGGTTTGACCATAATTAACAGCAGTGAAACATCGGAAATCCCTTACTTGAACTTTATAATTCTATCCATATTAGATTCATTGGATACTCAATTAGAGATCGTAGCACCAAACTCCCTAATCGGAAAATATAGTTTATAACCAATTTGTTCAAATGTAATTCTTGAAAATCACAGGTCTTTTGAAAACACGGATTGCTATTCTATTAGATTTAGATTCAAAGACAACAATATACTTAATAGTAATACTACAGCAGATAATCAAACCAATAAGATTAACAACTAGATATAAACACCTCAACAATCCCATAGAGAAAGCATGACTGAATCAATGAAAATTATTGGTAAAATTATCCAAATACAAGAAAGACTAATAAGAGATGATAAATGAATTGTATATGCAAGAAAGTTTATTATATGAATCTAATAGAATTGAAATCATCATTATACAGGCAAGTTCATCCCTAACTTCACCAAGGAATTAGCTCCCCATTCAAAAGAAGAATAAATCTTTTTCTCGAAGATCCGTTATTTTTTCTCTATTTTTTTATTCATCCCACAAGCCGGGATTAAATAGCTGTAGAATTTTAAATATGGAATCAGATAATTATGGCTATAATCTAGCCTAAAAATTTGAAAAATAGTTTCTAAAGATAAATGTTAACAAAAGAGAAAATTATCTCAAGAATAACGAAATTAACAAAAAATAGAAGATTCAGTAATAAGTGGCTTGATTTACAAAGCTCGAATCTCGGGAGGATCTTGTTGGGTAGATGCCGTGTGCGTTGAGCATTCCTCGTCTCCTCGCCTAGCAAGCAGTAAGTCTGCTCACCTTCGAGTGAGATAAGTCTCTTTGCTACCCTCAAGACAAGATTCTTCACCTAAATCTCCTCGTCTAGTGACCGAGATGAAAGACTCCTGACCGGGATGATAGGCTCCTGACCAGGATGCTAGACTCCTCTCATTAACCTATCGAGCGGTAAGTCTTTTCGACCAAGCTAGTTGTTGCCCATGATGTTATTTAGGTTTGTTGCTTCTGATAGTCGCTTAAATTCAACTTTCTTTGCCCAAGCTAGTCGCCCGAAACCTTGTCGCTTCTCGCCTAAGAGGTGAAACATTTCACTCATCGCCTAATCCTCGTCGCCAAGCCTTATCGCCCTTGGGTCTCCTTGCTCTTATCGCCTCTTGTCGGTCTAGATCCATAATCTATCTTTGAATGTACCAAAATGCCCTCCTTTTGCACTGAGTCTTCTCATTCACATATCATTGCGTATTTTGAACATTTTTCATTAATTGCTATTTCCTTGCTTTTAGACAAACTTCAGCTTTATCATTTTTAAATTCATTCCTACAATAAAATCATTAGACATTGAATCAAAACTTGGGTACTATGAAATTAAAATTTAAAATGGAAAAACATAATCCCTAAATAACACATAAATTAAAGCTACATCACCAAGCAAATATCCATAAGCCACAAGTCTTCCAAACTCCATCATAAAAATATTATAGTCATCCAAATAAAATTAACCCAAATAATAACACTTAGACAAAGGGAGAAAAGGCCCCAAATTTTCACTCCTCAAGCAAAACTGAACCTCCATACTCATATCCATCATCTACATCAAACCGCAGGTGACCACAATGAGATTTCACAAAATCTCAGTAAGTGAAACCAAAACTAATACTCAAAATACAAATAGGTGGAAAAATATGAATCATGCACAAATGAGAAATTTAAGAGACCTATAACATTTACAATATTCCAAACACAAGTATATACTCAATTCTTAAACAAGACATCACGCACCCAAAATCACATTTTTATTTTGAAAGTATCCAATTGATTAAGGAATGCACCATGGTCTTCCCTAGGGACCATCTACACACTCTAGCTCCCTTCGTCACATGGTAATGAGTAACAACCATGCATTTGACAAAGTAACGAGTGATGCCTAGTTATGTGCCCATGTGTACGTGATCAGACATCCTCTAGCCTCTGCCACCCGAGAGGCAATGGAGTATATACGAGAGTATTACTGTCTCGCCCGAAATAGTTAAGCAAAGAAGATGACCAACAACTGTTTATTAATGCTCTGCCCAGTCGCTCTCGAGTTCTTGTTCTCTCCTTAATACTATATAGTTATACTTTGAATCAATAAATGGAAAATCAATCAAACCACCTTGGTCTACAAATTCAAATCTCCTTGCAGATAAAGAAAAATGAACTCCACCAAATTTTTTGTCCACATGTTGGATGACATTAAAATCCCCAATAGTGATCCATGAAATACTCGCACTTTGAAGACTATTCTAAACATTCCATAAATGCTTTCTCACCAATTGACAACATTTGATATTGATGAAAGAAATGGTTTCATCTTTAGGATCCCAACATATTCTAAGTGATAAATGTTGATTTGTACTAGAGACGAGCGAAACTGATACTTCTTCCTTTAAGCACACTCATATCTTCCCTCTAACCATACTATTTGTCAAAACAAGAGGCTAACCAAGTTTTATACAAAATTAGGAGCCTCATCATCAGCCACCATTGGCGCCTAAAAGGTTGTAAACTTCAAATTACATCATAAGTGACTATCCTATCACCATTCTCTTTGCCTCCAATTTGAAGGACTCTTAACCTTACACGGTTTTTCAATACAAGCAACAATATTATCATTATCAACAATTTGATTAGTCAGTTGCTAAAAACTTCCCCAACACATAAATCTAAACGTAAGAGAGGAAACCTTACCGACAATACTAAAGATTCATGCCTGTTATACTAAAAATTTAAGCCAACTTTGATTAAGATCCCAGTCTTACTACACAAGTTTCTAGCCTACCGTACTAAGGTTATGTAACGCTCATCCTTGTGATGGAACTTTAGAAAATGATTTTTTGAAAAGGAGACAGGAATTACTGACCCTTTTAAAACTTTTTATCTTTCCTTCCCAGGATATGAAAGGTTCTAAATTTAAAATAAATCTACTCTATAAATTAAAGGAGAGTTTTGCAGTGAAATCATCAATTTAAAAACAAAAGTCCTTTTACAAAATAAGACCTGTCTAGGCTTCTGTCACTCTTCCCTTGGGCCATGTCTATCCTGATGCTTCTTCCTCACTTTGTCCCTAGGAGAGGGAGGAACATACATAAAAATTAAAGTGCGTCGAATACTCAGTAAGTATTACTTCATACAGTCAAAATATACTAACATAGGTTTTCATTCATGTATTCACATTCATCTACATACTTTACATAAAGCATTCATTTCATTAAAAATATTACAAGGTGAGGTTTTTCTTTAAAAAAGTTTTCCTTTCTCATAAAACATTCTCACACCTTGTACATTCATTAGTAAAGGGCCAAATGATCACACAACATTCACTTCAATTATTTTCGCTTTTCCTCTAGCCGATACACACTATTATGCTCCGTGTGTTGGGATTAACAGTCTTTTGGACTAGGATTTTGCCGATGGCCACAGGTTGGGAATCCCTTTCAATCAGGGGGTAGCACTAGGTACATTACCAGTACCACTTACCCCACATTGCAATCTACCCAATCCTTTGGTACCATCATTCATCCAGTCATAACTGTTACATTAAAACATTAAAACATTCAATCATTTCCTTTTCTTTCCTTTCATTCATTCAGTCCTTTCCTTTTCATTCATTTTATCAGTCTATTTCATTTCATAAACATCATTTAAAATCATAAGCTTAAACATCAACATTTAAAACATCATTTCAAAGCATGAGCATAAGTATCATCATAAACATTAGTTCATTGCATCATTTAAAGTCCCTTTCATAGCGTCCTTTAATACACTTTCATCACATCGCTTAAACATCATTTAAAAACATCAAGCAAAAACCTCATCATTTCTTTTCATGGAAAATAAAGACAATAGCTACTGTATATAACATCCATTCATATGCATAAAACTATTACTTTGGGTGCATAAATAAGGGTTGCCAAAGAAGGCTATTACATACTTATACCTTTAAACATTGATACATAGCATACTTTCATAAACATCCTTTCACGTCATTTTATAAAGCATCAGAAGAGAAACATTTCATTTTCATTCCATATCATTTAGAAAACTCTATAAGGGTATGAACATAATACTTACCTAGACTCCATGATATGCTCATTTCATGCAGTCCATTCATGTGCTTGTCAGACGGCAACCTACATGCACACATAACTTACATCATTTTCTCTTCAAGTGCATAACCGACTAAAACTTAGAAAATACGTAACTACTCTTGACTTGGATTTCCTTCATTCAGACATACTCTTCCATCCATTTTCGATCTTCTATGCTTTCCTTTATCACGTTTCCTAAGTCTCAAGATTGTAACTTGTGACCCACTTGAGGTCACCTTTCAAACAAATAGCCTCCTACTTCACGTTCTTATCCTTCAAGGTGAACCTCATTGATTCACCTTAAAGGCTAAGACACACTATCATCTTCATCATACTCTTTCTACCAAACCATCCACTTCGATGCATAACTCGAACCAACCAAGTTACACACCTCAACCTTAGCCAGTACATACATCCCTTCCTTCATTCATATATAACCTAACCAACACTTCCTCGTAATCTTAACCATGCATAATACACAAATTTAAGCCAACCTTGAGGCTTAAATATCATGCACTCATGCTTAGGATAGACTATTTATTACATATGGTAAATCTGTCTGGCACATGCGTCCAACCAATTTACAAATGTATCTCACCCCTTTTATGACCTAAGATCAACTTATAATTCACTAAAATATCCACTTGTTTACACAAGCTTCATACACATCAACACTAACATCCATCTCAACCCAACCAACATATCACTTCACTCGATCTACATGATGCACAACCACCCACATCCAATCACTTCAAACAGCACTTCAAACTACATGGCTCATCCCAACACTTCCAGTGGCATCCTGCCATTCCACAGCTACACAATCCTGTCACTTCACAACACACTGCCATATCACCAACTACATCACATGGCACAATGTCTCGTCACTTCACACTACTTACAGCCACAACACTACACAATATTGCCCAACACTTCAACTACACAGCCACATCATAAGCTCACATCCAATCCCAACGCTTCACACTATGCACAACCACAACAAAATTACACCACACACTACATAACACTACATAGTAGCCCATCACTTCAGACTACACAACCACGCCATAAACTTCATGCTCCACAATACAACTTCACATCACAAATAACTTCGTTCGTAGATCACAACACAGCACATTCACAACACCATTCTAATATCAACTTCGCAACAGTATAATTCTTAATGTAAAGGGATAGCAAATATACCATAGTAAGGGACTGAAAACTAGCGTCGCTTGCTGCCCTGCATGGTCCTGCGGTGATAGCAACACACGTACAAGGAGGGGCTGGTTTATGTGTGGTGGTCACTGTCGTGACCTTAAAACAGGGGCTGTTTAGGCTACTGTAGAGGTTGGCCATGGCTAAGGAAATCATGAAGGGAGGTGAAGAGGGGTGGTACTTGGTGGCTGGCCAAGATCCCCACACCTTGAGGTTATGGTTCATAGTGGCGCAGGAAGGCTAGGGCTGCATGTCAAGAGAAACAGGGGAGGAGAAGGGAGATCAAAAGGGGCCTAATAGGGCAATTCTGTTGAGGGGAGGAAGTGCTAGGCTATTCCATCGCGGTGCACAACAACATTGGGTAGAATAGAGGGAAAGAGAGAGGGCTACATACACAGAGAGAGAGAGAGAGAGAGAGAGAGAGAGAGAGAGAGAGAGAGAGAGAGATCCGAGGTGAGGGAGGGAGATCACTAGTGAGGTGGTGCCGTCAGCATGCGACGATGAATGGGCTGGCTGCAGTGGGGGATGAAGGGAGAATCGAGGAGAGAGATGGGACGACAGCTGGGTGGGGAGAGTGAGAAGGAAGAAGAGAAAAAGTTAGGGTCTTGGAGATTAAATCCTAGCCCAACATCTAGAGGTCCCTAGATCTAATCCAACGGTGGAGATCTAAACACTTAAAAATAACTAACTAAATAATAGGAAATGAAATAGAACTACAATAGGGTTAAATAAAACTCCAACTTTGTTTTATTAAAAATAATAATTTTCATAATAAAATAAGATGATAAGTTTTATAAATATTTCTAAGAGAAATAAAAGGAACTAAACAAATAGAGTTTTTAACATAAAATAAAATAATGAATATCACATAATACTCTTAAGGAATTAAAATCATTTGAATAAAATGATTTACTGAAACTATATTATTTTCAGGGCTTCAAAATATAAAAAGACTTACTTTAAAATTAGGTTTGGTTCAATAATACCAAAAATACCCCATTAAAAATAATTTTGGACATTTAAAATATTTAAAATACTTTAAAACACTGGGCTCCATTTAAAAATCATCTAGTAAATTTAAAACACAAATTCAAGATTTAAAACAGATGAGACTCGTGAGTAATCGAGAGAAAAATGAGCAGTTGGTCCCAGATTAAAGCCTAAGACTCTAGTATTGTCCCAACATGACTTATGGATTTACCCAGAACCGTAAAAGCTCTTATACCACCTATGACAACCTCGACCTCCACTTGTATTTTGGCAGAATTCATGATGCCAGGATGTTGGCAACTTGGGTCATACACTCCTAGCACATTGTGATAGTAAGAGTGTGCATACATACAATACAAAAGTGTAAAATAAATTTGCAATAGAAAAAATGCATTTATTAATTCTAGCAGTACCAAAAATTAAAACTACATCACCAAGCAAATATGCATAAGTCACAAGTATTTTAAACTCCGGCATAAAAAAAATTACCGTCATCCAAATAAAATTAAGCCAAATAACAACACTTAAACAAAAGGAGGAAAAGGCACCAAATCTTCACTCCTCATATGGAGATGGACCTCCATACTCGTACCCATAAACTACATTAAAGTCTACGATTCCGCTCTAGGTGGGGGATACCACAATGAGATTTTACAAAATCTCAGTAAGTAAAACTAACACTCAAAATACAAGCAAGTGGAATGTTGCCAAGATGACTAAGACAAGAGGGGGGTGAATTGAGTTGTATTTAAAAAAAATAACAATTTAAATCAAATATATAATATAAAATATAAACAAAATATGAAATAACAATAAATATAAAGAGTAAGGGTAAGAGAGAAGCAAACTCAGTATGTTAACGAGATTCGGCCCCACTGCCTACGTCCTCGCCTCAAGCTACCCCTTGAGGATTTCCAAATTCACTATTCAATCTCCTTCAGGTGGAGATAGAAACCTGACCGGTGCAAAACTGCAAGTGCACAGTATCGTAGTTTTATAGTAAAGTAATAAGAAGAGTATCGTCCTCAGGGATTGGTACCTTACTCTTGCCAAATACCAAAATTATGCTAATCTCAATTCTATCTAGAGGAATCGCTAAGGTTTTTATAGTAGCAAATAAAACTAGATCAACTCAAAAGAAATAAGCAAAGAAAGTAAAACTGATGTTTGAAGATCAAATTCAATAGGGAAGAAAACTTCTAGGAAATCGATTTCACCATAATTCTTCACTATGCTTTTCTCATCCAGCTAATTTAACTTAAACCTCTTTTATCTATTAGCAAATCTCTAATTCATCCAAAAGCCTCTTTCGATAGTCAATTGAAATTGATTCTAGTTTATCAATTCACACAAGAGTATGCAAATTAAATAATCAAGAACGCAATAAGACCAATGATTTAATTACTACACAGGTTCATACAAGTCTTTCGATCTCTATACTTACCTATGCTGAAATATCCAAGATCTACCCTATGATTCCCTCTTTCGATAGCAAATCACAAGATTAATAATCATCTAATCAATGGCCAGTTAATTAGAAGCATTAAACTCAGAATAAATCAGATAAACAAAGAGAGAATTGCATTAAATTAGCATGGACAAACAAGCATAGTTCGGAATTAGGTTACATCGTTTTCCTAGAAAGAAGAAAATTTAGCTCATACTAGAATTGGAATTCAACATAAACGAATTCACCATAATTGTTCTGAGAAGATGGGAAGAAGAAAATAAACACTGAAAAATCCTCCTTGCAGCCTCAACTGGTCGTCAAAAGCTCAAGAGAACGATTCAACGCCTTTCTCCCGTCCGTGCTCGTGTATGAATCCAACGTACGTGCAATAAATTGGAATTCCGTCTCCAAAACAAATGATTTGAATCCCTCTAGCTATGTTTTTCTCTCCCAAAGAGTGTTCTCCAGTCAAAAACCGCGGCTCTAGAGTGAAGAATGGCCTTTTATATGGTCCCACGGCGGAAAACCTAAAATCTGTCAAAATACGATGTTCGCTCGAGCGGGGTGTCGAGCGCGCGTCGAGCGTTCGACTCTGCCTGATTTCGCTCGAGCGTCCTATCGAGCGCACATCGAGCGTTCGACTCTGCCTGATTTCGCTCGAGCGGCCAATGTCTCCGCTCGAGCGATCTTCGTTTTTCAGCAACCTGCTCGAGCTCCCTGTCGAGCGGCAGTCGAGCGTTTGAATCTGCCTGAATTCGCTCGAGCGGCCAAGAGCCTCCGCTCGAGCGAACTTGTAAAATCTGCAATATGAAATTTTGCAAGCCATCAAAACCTATTACACCTTTGAACAACACCGCTACAAAGGATCCGTGTAGAACACTCTCTACACTTGCAATCACCTTTCACGTGATGATTCAACTATTCCCCGTGTAGAATACTTTCTACACACACAAGGGTTATACACACCCTTTTTCTTATACAAAGCTGATAGTGGGTAGGTTATCAGAAAACACTCCTCAATGAGTGAAATAAGAACAATATAGCGCAAACTATATCTCTCAAAATGAACAAGGATTAATGCTCAATGCTTAGAGAAGAGAGAATGAAAACTTTGAATGAATGTTGTATGCTCTTAGTGTTGTAAATGTGAAGCTCTCAAATGATCTATTTATAGGCATATGAGACTTCATATTCAAATTTAAAAAGATTCACATGTCAAAGACAACATCATTCACTTTTTCAAAAAATTCAAATAAAAGGTTCTTTTTTTTTAATTGTCAAAGACAACATCATTCACTTTTTCAAAAAAAAATCAAACCTAATATTTTACTTTTGGCATATGACAAAAGGAGCACACTTTCCTTTTCAAAAAATTCAAACCTAATCTTTTACTTTTTGCATATGACAAAAGGAGCACACTTTCCTTTTTAAAAAAATTCAAACCTAATCTTTTACTTTTTATATATGACAAAAGGAGCACACTTTACTTTTCAAATTTTTCAAACAAAATCATCTACCTTTTGTATAAGTCTAAAAAAGCATCAATCATTTTTTAAAAAAATTCAAATAAAACATGCACATGTGAAAGATGACAATCAATCATCTTTAATATTTTCAAAGTTCAACCATTTAATCAAGGCATACACATGCAAAAGATGACAATCAATCATCTTTCAAAATTTTCAAATTTAATTTTCAAAAATATTCATGCACATGTGGAAAATATATTTTAATGCTTTATGATAAAATATTAATTTTGAGCATTAATCCTAATTTTGAATTTTGAAGAGATTTACAACATTACTCTATAATTTTAATGTGAACTTGTTCCCTTCTTGCTCATGCTTGTTTCCTTGATGTGCTTGACTTCATTGTGTAGACAACTTGAACTTGAGACTTCTTTATTCTTTGAATTCATTTGTTATCATCAAAATCCATGTGTAAATATATAATTACACAAAACTTGAAATCTTGGGTTCAACAATCTCCCCCTTTTTGATGATGACAAATACTTAATAGAACATGAAACATGTATTAATACTTAAGCTCCCCCTGAGAATGTGCGTTAGTTTTTCAAGCAAAAGTATAAATATAATTCCAAATATAAATAATAAGTTTAGCAATTCAAACAATGTTAATGTTCTAGTATAACACTTCTCCCCCTTTTGGCATCATTAAAAAGGATCCGCAACAAGTAAATGGACCTGAAAAAAACGGTGCGTTAGTAGACACTGTAGATAGTTAAAAAAATAAATAAATAAATTTCATCCGTCCGTGACCCGACAAGTGCGGCTGGAGATTTGAAAAAAATTGCCTGATGTTGTTGACAAACGCGATTGAAGGTTCCGAGTTTCTAAAAATGTCATTTTCACCGATCAGGAAAAAAATACATTGCTCTTTGACTTGGATGATAGCTTGTCTTATTTTTTATGCTATCTCTATAAAATCAGTCCTGAAGTTCATCCAATCCGCATCAAGTTTTCTTCTCATCTCTATAACTCATCTGCATTCCTTCAACATTCTCGTTTTAAGCCTTCTATTCTTTTCTCAATGGCTCATTCTTCTAACATTTTTCTAGATCCATCCATGAGGCATTCTGCATCTCAACCTCCTGTTCTTTCTGCAGCTACCATTGGTGCCATGTTGCAGCAAGAAAATAATAATCTGACTAATAAGTCAGATTCTGATGCTATTTATGACTTGGTGAGTCTTGGGACTCGCTACTCTTCCTCTATTGTGGCTTTTTCTCAACGGCTACAAGCCAAAAATCACGAAGTTGAAAAGCTCAAAGAACAAATTGTTGTATTTCAACGAATTGTTCAAGAGTCTCACACAAGGGAAGGAATCATTCGGCATAAAAATAAACAGTTGAAATCTTTATTAGATTCTTCATTCTGCTTGCCGGTTCCCATGGATAAGAATGATATGATATTGTATGAAGAGAATGAACGTCTCAAACATGAGGCTAAGAATATCAAGTTTATGTAAAAGTATTTAAGAAATCTATCTCTATTTTTATTGACTCTGGTCTATCTTTTAAGAGATATTCATAGCATGCATCATACCTATTTCTCTTCTGATCATACATAATCTATCTTCTGGTAAAAGTTTTGTGAAAATATCTGCTAACTGATCGTGTGTATTTGTGAACTCTAGTACTATATCGCCTTTCTGCACATGATCTCGAAGAAAATGATATCTTATTTCAATATGCTTAGTTCTAGAATGTTGTATTGGGTTCTTTGAAAGATTTATAGCACTTGTATTATCACATTTCATTGGAATGTGATTATACATGAGTTTAAAATCTTCAAGTTGTTGCTTCATATAGAGAACTTGAGCACAACAACTACCCACAGCAACATATTCTGCCTCAGCAGTAGATAGTGCAACAGAATTTTATTTTTTACTAAACCAGGAAACTAGTGCATGACCTAAGAAATGACATGCTCCACTAGTGCTTTTTCGATCTATTTTACAGCCAGCATAATCTGCATCTGTGTAGCTGATTAGATCGAAAGATGTGTGCTTAGGGTACCATAACCCTAGGTTAATTGTACCACTAAGATATCTAAGAATGCGCTTAACTGCAATTAAATGTGATTCTTTTGGAGATGATTGAAAGCGTGCACATAAGCACACACTAAACATAATATCTGGTCTACTGGCTATTAAATATAATAAGCTACCAATCATACCTCGATATATCTTCGAGTCAACTGGCTTACCGGATTCATCTTTATCAAGTTTAGTTGATGGGCTCATTGGTGTTCCAATTTTCTTAGCATTTTCCATCCCAAACTTTTTCAGTAATTCCTTAATATATTTTGATTGATTGATGAATGTCCCACTTTTTGCTTGCTTAATTTGCAATCCGAGAAAGAATGTAAGTTCTCCCATCATGTTCATCTCAAATTCTTCCTGCATAGTCTTAGCAAAAACTTGACACATATTTTCATTAGTAGCACCGAATATTATATCATCAACATAAATCTGAATCAAAAGAATATCATCATTTTCATATTTAATGAAAAGAGTTGTGTCGATTTTTCCTCTTGAAAAACCTTTTTCAATCAAAAAACCACTGAGTCTCTCGTACCAAGCTCTAGGAGCTTGTTTAAGTCCATATAGTGCTTTTGTGAGTTTGAAAACATGATTTAGGGAAATATGATTTTCAAAACCTGGAGGTTGCTCAACATATACCTCTTCATTTATAAAACCATTTAAGAAAGCACTTTTAACATCCATTTGAAAAAGTTTGAAATTTTTATAACAAGCATATGCAAGTAACATTCGAATAGCTTCTAATCTTGCGACTGGTGCATATGTCTCATCATAATCGATTCCTTCTTCTTGATTAAAACTTTGGGCTACAAGTCGAGCCTTATTTCTAGTAATGACTCCGGATTCATCTTTCTTGTTTCTAAAAACCCATTTTATTCCAATAATAGTATGATTTTTAAGTCTAGGAACAAGTATTCAAACATCATTTCTTTCAAATTGATTCAACTCTTCTTGCATAGCTAGAATCCAAGATTCATCAAGAAGTGCGTCATCAACATTTTTGGGTTCAATCTGAGATAGAAAAGCAGTATGATTGCAAATATTTCTAAGAGATGATCGAGTACTTACACCTCGTGAAGGTTCTCCCAAAATTTGTTCCACTGGATGATCTTTCACAAATTTCCACTGTTTGGTTGCATCTTGTATTAAATTTTGATGATCTTTGCTGATGGTTCCATGTTGAACTTCTTCTATTGTGTTCTCTTTGTTGAGATTGAGACTTTCCGTGTTATTTATACCTCCTATTTCTTCATCAACATATTTCTTGGAGAGTAGAGAATTAGATTCATCAAATACTACATGCATAGATTCTTGTACAGTCAAAGTCTTTTTATTGAATACTCTATAAGCTTTACTATTAGTAGAATACCTGAGAAAGATACATTCATCAGATTTTGCATCAAATTTGCCTAAAGTATCCTTGTCATTCAAAATAAAACATTTGCATCCAAATACATGAAAGTAACCAATGTTGGGTTTTTTCTCATTCCAAAGCTCATAGGGAGTTTTATCTAACTTAGACCTTAGCATAACTCTATTTATAACATAACATGCAGTACTTACCTCTTCGGCCCAAAAATAACTAGGCAAGTTGTTCTCATTGAGCATTGTTCTTGCCATCTCTTGAATAGATCTATTTTTCTCTCTACTACCCCATTTTGTTGAGGAGTTCGAGGAGCAGAAAAATTATACACAAAACCGTTTTCATCACAAAATGTTTCAATATTTTTATTAACAAACTCTTTTCCCCTATCACTTCGGATACTTGAAATAGTATGACCCTTTTCATTTTGAATTCTCTTGCATAACTTGGTAAAGGCATTATGTGCCTCATCTTTATGAGTAAGAAAGATGACCCAAGTATATCTAGAGAAATCATCAACAATAACAAATGCATAATATTTTCCTCCTAGACTTGCAACTCTATTTGGTCAAAAAGATCCATGTGTATCAGTTGCAATGGTCTAGTAGTGGAAATATGTTTCTTAATTTTAAAAGAAGTTTTTGTTTGTTTACCAAATTGACATGCATCACAAATTTTGTCTTTAAGAAAATTTGTTTTTGGTAAACCTCTCACAAGATCATTTTTTGAAAGTTTGGAAATAAGTTCCATATTGGCATGACCTAATCTTCTATGCCATAGCCAACTAGTTTCATTTTGAGTTGAAAAGCAAATAGCATCTTGTGAGGTAATTTCTTCAAAATCAATTTTATAAACATTATTGTTTCTAAAAGCAATAAAATAAATATTACAATCATGATCATTCAAGATAATGCATTTATCCATTTTGAAAGTAACTGTAAATCTTTTATCACATAATTGACTTATGCTCAAAAGATTATGTTTTAAACCTTCAACAAGTAGAATATCTTCAATTATGAGAGAAGATTCATTACCAATTTTACATATTCCCACGATCTTCCCTTTCGAGTTGTTTCCAAATGTCACGTGTCCTTCTTCTTTAGATCTAAGATCAAAGAACTTAGTCTTGTCTCCCGTCATGTGTCTTGAACATCCACTATCTAAAAACCATTTGTTTTTGCTTGTGGAAGACTTCATGCATACCTCAATGTCATCTTTAGCCATAAGACAAAGATTTGCTGATTCTTTATTGCTTGCTTCATTATCTGAGCTACTTGAATCATCATCCCATGTAGCTTTCATTGCTTTCTTGCCCTTGTTTCGATCTTTCTTTAGCAGAGGACAATCTGGCTTGATATGACCAGGCTTATTGCATTTATAACAAATTAAAGTGTCATTTTTACCTGAATCTTTCTTGGAAAACTTTTTGAAGGATTTCCTCGGAGGAGTTTTATTTTCTTCAAGAATATCTGAATTCTTCTTGTTATCATCGCAACTTCTTCATCTTTATCGTCATTTTCCTCATCTTCATCACTTTCACTTTCATGAGGAACAGCTTTAAGTGCTAAGCTCTTCTTTGGCTTTCCTTCTTCTTCTCCTCTTTTCAATGTGTACTCATGGGTGATAAGTGACCCGATAAGTTCATTGACTTCGAGCTTCTTGAGGTCTCTAGCTTCAAGAATCGCTGTAACTTTTGATTCCCAACGTTTTGGTAAAGAGTTGAGAATTTTTCTTACTATCTCCACCTTGGAATAAATTTTGCCAATAGCTGTCAAGCTGTTTATGATGTTAGTAAAACGAGTGTGCATACTAAAAATAGATTCATCATCATTCATCTTAAACATTTCATATTCATGAGTAAGAATATAAATTTTTAATTCCTTGACTTGCGAAGTTCCTTCATAAGTTACTTCCAAGTTATCCCAAATTTCCTTTGCCGTAGCGCAATTCATTATTCTATTAAACTCATTTCCATTAAGAGCATTATATAATAAATTCATAGCAGTTAAATTTAAAGTATAAAGTCTATCGTCTTCACGATCAAACTCTTCTTCTTTCTTTTTGACCTTTACTCCATCAACCACTTTTGTTGGAATATAAGGTCCATTTACAATACATTTCCAGATTTCTCTACCTTGAGCCTGAAGAAATATTCTCATTCTAACTTTCCAGAATGAGTAATTATCTCCACAAAAGAGTGGAGGCCGACTGCTAGATTGACCTTCACCAAATGAAGCTGCAATGTTAGCCATAAGATCTTAACTCAAAAGATAGTTAAGCTTATAATAGAGCTTTTAGCTCTGATACCAATTGTTACTGATCATAGGCCGCACCTATGTCACCTAACAATTGTACCTACCAGACTAGCCGGCCACCGTCTCTACCGGTGCACCGTCACTCATTGTCGGAGAGTCTTGTTTCGGTGACACAATCACAAGCGAGAGTTCCCATGAGTGATCTGCCTGTATGAACAGTACAGGTCAACTAGCTCTGATACTAATTGTTGCCCAGATGACTAACACAAGAGGGGGGGTGAATTGAGTTGTATTAAAAAAATAACAATTATAAATCAAATATATAATATAAAATATAAACAAAATATGAAATAACAATAAATATAAAGAGTAAGGGTAAGAGAGAAGCAAACTCAGTATGTTAACGAGGTTCGGCCCCACTGCCTACGTCCTCGCCTCAAGCTACCCCTTGAGGATTCCCAAATTCACTATTCAATCTCCTTCAGGTGGAGATAGAAACCTATTACACTTTTGAACAACACCGCTACAAAGGATCCGTGTAGAACACCCTCTACACTTGCAATCACCTTTCACGTGGTGATTCAACTATTCCCCGTGTAGAATACTTTCTACACACACAAGGGTTATACACACCATTTTTCTTATACAAAGCTGATAGTGGGTAGGTTATCAGAAAACACTCCTCAATGAGTGAAATAAGAACAATACAGTGCAAACTATATCTCTCAAAATGAACAAGGATTAATGCTCAATGCTTAGAGAAGAGAGAATGAAAACTTTGAATGAATGTTGTATGCTCTTAGTGTTGTAAATGTGAAGCTCTCAAATGATCTATTTATAGGCATATGAGACTTCATATTCAAATTTAAAAAAATTCACATGTCAAAGACAACATCATTCACTTTTTCAAAAAATTCAAATAAAAGGTTCTTTTTTTTTAATTGTCAAAGACAACATCATTCACTTTTTCAAAAAAAAATCAAACCTAATATTTTACTTTTGGCATATGACAAAAGGAGCACACTTTCCTTTTCAAAAAATTCAAACCTAATCTTTTACTTTTTGCATATGACAAAAGGAGCACACTTTCCTTTTTAAAAAAATTCAAACCTAATCTTTTACTTTTTAAATATGACAAAAGGAGCACACTTTACTTTTCAAATTTTTCAAACAAAATCATCTACCTTTTGTTTAAGTCTAAAAAAGCATCAATCATTTTTGAAAAAAATTCAAATAAAACATGCACATGTGAAAGATGACAATCAATCATCTTTAATATTTTCAAAGTTCAACCCTTTAATCAAGGAATGCACATGCAAAAGATGACAATCAATCATCTTTCAAAATTTTCAAATTTAATTTTCAAAAATATTCATGCACATGTGGAAAATGTATTTTAATGCTTTATGATAAAATATTAATTTTGAGCATTAATCCTAATTTCGAATTTTGAAAAAATTTACAACATTACTCTATAATTTTAATGTGAACTTGTTCCCTTCTTACTCATGCTTGTTTCCTTGATGTGCTTGACTTCATTGTGTAGACAACTTGAACTTGAGACTTTTTTATTCTTTGAATTCATTTGTTATCATCAAAATCCATGTGTAAATATATAATTACACAAAACTTGAAATCTTGGGTTCAACATGGAAAAATATGAAATCATGCAAGAATGGGAGATTTCAGAGAATTATAACATTTGCAATATTCCAAACATAAGTATTTACCCAATTCTCACACAAGATACCATGCACCTGAAAATTACATTTTTATTTTGAAACTATCCAATTGATTAAGGTATGCACCATGGTCTCCCCTAGGGATCATCCGCACACTCTAGCTCCCTTCATCATACCATAGGTAACGATCGTGCGTGTGACTTCGTAACTAGTGATGCCCAACTCCATGCTCGAGACATACATGAATAGGCATCTTCTAACCTCCACTGGCTGAGAGGCAACAGAGTCAATACGAGAGTTTTACCGTCTCACCTGAACTAGTTGTTGCCCAGTGACAACCCAGGGGATGTCACTAAGTTTTACACACTCTCGAATAATCAGAGGAGCTCCACCGAGATAATACATTATCTCAGCTTGGGGTCATGATCCACATAAAATCCATACAATCATTTTATTAATGCATGCACCATAATCTCCTCTATGGACCATTTGCATAATCTAGCTCCCTTCACCAGACCATGGATAACGATCGTACGTGTGACTTCACAACAAGTGATGTCTAGCTCCACGCCATATCTTGGCTTGAGGTCGTGATACACACACACCCACAAAATTATTTGACACAAAAACCAACAGTTCTTCAATTCTAGTTTACACATAAGTAGAGCACATTTATAGGAATATTAATGAGAGGTAACAAATATAATGCACATAAACATGCAACAGTTAAGTAGTGAATGATGTAGCAACATCGTAAAACATATAATTAAACCAAACACATTAAACAATTTTCAACATCACAACCAAATACATGTTTCATTCTCAACACTCCATAGGGCCCTCGGCCACTTCACAAATTCACAGCCATCGCGACATATTAATCACAACACTTCACATAAATAATCTGTTCACAATTCAAAACCAGACTGCACAAAACATAGATTCACAATTTTTCCAACTAAAATTATTTTAAAGGGTTGTCCAAGAATTACTTACTGTGCGGATCAAAATTCTAGATGATCAAGATGCTCTGATCATAGTTTGTCCCTCTCAGATTGAGAGAAAGACAGTGTGTGAACATGTTGCAAGAGAGAAAAAAATATGGCAAATCTGGGTGGCTGAGTCGATGGTGGTGCGAATGGAGATTGCCTCGATTGGTGTGCTCTGTGAAGGTGCCTGGGTGATTCCAGGTGGGGTGGCTTAATTTCGGGTGTGGTTGGGAAACACGGTGGTAGATTTGTTATCTATGATATGATGGGGGAAAAATCTATGTTAGATTAACACAATTACTATAAAGAGGGAGGGCGGATCTAATGGGGGGGTGGTGGTGGAGCTTGGGATGAGGAGAAACACCACAGATTTGGATGGATCTGGGTGTGATGTTCTGATTGTAGTGGTTCTTGGGGTCAGACTTCATCGACAGATGATGTCGGCAAAGACAGTGGACGATCGGCTCAAGGTGAGGCATTTTAGCCTCTTTTTTTTTGTACTGAACCACGTTTGGGTAACTCTACTAAAAATGAAACCAATAAAATGGAAATAGATGAGAAAGAAATAGATGATAGAATCATATATTCATCCATGTGCTTGAAGATGATAATGGGTATTCAAGGTACCCTGCCTCCATATGAAAACCACAAGGTTTAGTAGAAAATTCCAAAATTGTATTGCTACAATACTTCGAGGGTTCCCAACCTCCTTCAAAGAACCTTGTCCTCAAGGTTAAAATATTGATGTAACTTTATAGTATTGGTTCCAGTTTAGCATTACATAGTAAGCTTGCTTCTTCTCCACCCCTTGCCAATAGCTACTCTTGTCTTCATTGCCATGGAGGGTCATAAAATCCTCTCCCCCTCAAAAGAACCTTGTCCTCAAGGTTAATAGCAATGGCTCAATTGTCACCCACACTCCAAGATAATAATATTGAAAGGTATAGAATAGTATAAAAGAGTATAGATTGTAGGCTCTATGCAATCTTCTGAGATCAAAATCCAATCCTCATCCATGCACCAAAATCACTCTAAATCATATGTCAAACATAACGCCAAGCTTCCCAATCACATTAACTAAAACAAGAGGAGGCAAGTGCTGGTCACTAGCTTTAAGTCTCTCCCTTTGTTTCTTGATAGCTTCCACCTCATATCCAAATAGGCACACAAGGCCAAAAGTTTACTGTAGAGAAACTACATTTAACCCCATTTCTTTTTCCTTTCCTCTGTCAAAGGGCCATAGTAATTGTTCCTCTATCAGTTCCCAAAGTTGTGGCAAATTCATCTCATACCACTCAAAAACACCCTTAAGTGGCAATATATCAAGCAATTGAAGGGCACTACTCACCCCCCTCATCCAATTTGTCGCCAAAATTCGAAAGAGATACTTGCCACATAAACTATGAAAGAAGCAAGTGTACATCACCAACATTGAAATTTTTACGCTTTAAATGGTCATAAATCAAACCAAGAAACGTCTTCCCACACAAATTCAACTGCACACGTGAAATACCATCCGCTTCCACATCATTAAAAGTGAATGATATTCCTTTATTACAATAAACTTCGTCTCCTTACTGATCCCAGAAAAAAATTCCATCATCCTATGCTCTTCTTCTATCAAAAGGTGCAAAAAAAACCTTAAGGGACAAAACATCAAGCATGTGAGGAGCAAGGATTATATCTACTGATACTTGCAACCCTCTCCTATTTTCCCATTCCCCTCCACCAATGATTACCAACAAAGTGTAAAGACCACATGGATCTCAAAATTACCTTCAATATGTCGTGCACTAGAATTTTGACAGAAATTGAATATGAAGATAAGGTAAATGTGCTTCAGAGCTTCATTGTAGTCTTGCTCGTGCATGAACATGATCCCAACAATCAACCTCAAGATCGAGTTATTCGCAATCGCCGAATTTGCTAACCATTCCTTAAGACTAGAGAACGTCAACACCTTGTTATCGAGGCTAGAGAGATAGAGGGCCAGCAATTTTATGGGTCAGAGAAGGGTAGCTACGTAGTCGTCAATCTTATTGATGACGAGTTGGTAGCTACCGAAGACGATGTAAGAGTGGTAGACAAGGCAGTCACGCTCCACAGCATCATCGAGAAAGAGATTGGGGACCATAATGGCATTGAAGGAGAGAACCAAAGAACCAGATTGAGGAAGAACCAAGTGTGGGGTCATGCGAAGCTTGTGGCCATAGATCATTGTACTCACCATGTACCCATACTTTGCTTCTTTGAGCTTAACCCCATCAGACGCCACTGCTTCCTCTTGAATTGGAAATTTCTAGATCTCACCAGCCTGCTTAGCTATCTCAGAGACAAGGTTGGATTTCTTGGCTAGCTTCATCACTGGTGCCTTTTCTTTTCCCTTCTCCACAAGTCCATCTTCATTCTTTGCTCCATTTTCTTTTGCTATCGTAGTTTCCTTCCCTTCTATGAATTCTTATTATCTGGATTTTTCACTCATCATATCAAGAAGAAGATAGCCAAAGAAGATAGCCATCATCAAATAATGTTGTCTCTATCAACATAACATCATCTTCTAAAAGAATTCGTCTGTGTCTCACTTGTTGCTGCTCCAATTGATAGATATTTCTCCTATAAGCATATTCGATATTAAGCTTCACATAGTAAATAGTGAAGGAAGAATTGACTAAGATTACATAGTAAATAGTGAAGGAAGAATCGACTAAGATTTTTAGGTGTTTACTATTGAAAGAATTCACTCTAAGTACCATTTGGCCAGGATCTCAATAGAAATCATCATAGAGTGCACGGTGATAATTCTGGAAACATTATTGAAGTTCTTCATTACTCAACTCCATGGCAAGATCGGTGGCTCTTGATACCACTTCTAATGAACCCGTTTGGGTAACTCTAGTAAAGATGGAACAAATAAAATGGAAATAGATGAGAAGGAAACAGATGATAGAATCATATATTCATCCATGTGCTTGAAGATGATAATGGATATTCAAGGTACCCTACCTCCATATGAAAACCACAAGGTTTATCATAAAACTCCAGAATTGTATTGCTACAGGATACTTTGAGGGTTCCCAACCTCTTTTTAAGAACCTTGTCCTCAAGGTTGAAATATTGATGCAACTTTATAATATTGGTCCCAGTTAAGCATTTCATACTCAACTTGCTTCCATCCCTTGCCAACAGTTACTCTTGTCTTCATTGCCATGGACAGTCATAACATCTTTTGTGGATTGTGGGGAGTGGTGTTCAACCCATCAGGGGGGCTCAGTACAGCAAAGGTGGCTAGGGTCTAGCCTTATCGTCGAACAACATGTAGGATGGCATCATGGGAGAGGAAGAGAGAGTGCAAGAGAGAGTGACAGAAAGAGAAGAGAAACAAAGAGGACGACACTTAGCTACGGCATGTGGTGGTCAAAGCTGTGGAGAGCAGCGCAACACAAAAAACATGGGGTTGGGTGATGACTTGCAAAATTTCATATTACAGATTTTACAAGTTTGCTCGAGCGGAGGCTTTTGGCCGCTCGGGCGAATTCAGGCAGATTCAAACGCTCGACTGCCGCTCGACAGGGAGCTCGAGCAAGTTGCTGAAAAACAAAGATCGCTCGAGCGAAGACATTGGCTGCTCGAGCGAAATCAGGCAGAGTCGAACGCTCGATGTGCGCTCGATAGGACGCTCGAGCGAAATCAGGCAGAGTCGAATGCTCGATGCGCGCTCGACACCCCGCTCGAGCGAACATCGTATTTTGACAGATTTTAGGTTTTCCGCCGTGAGACCATATAAAAGCAATTTTTCACTCTAGAGCCGAGAGTTTTGACTGGAGAACACTTCTTGGGAGAGAAAAACACAGTTAGAGGGATTCAATTCATCTGTTTTTGGAGACGGAATTCGAATTATTGCACGTACGTTGGAATCATACACGAGCACGGACGAGAGAAAAGCGTTGAATCGTTCCCTTGAGCTTTTGACGACGAGTTGAGGCTGCAATGAGGATTTTTCAGTGTTTATTTTCTTCTTCACATCTTCTCAGAACAATTATGGTGAATTCGTTTATGTTGAATTCCATTTCTAGCATGAGCTAAATTTTCTTCATTCTAGGAAAACGATGTAACCTATTTCTGAACTATGCTTGATTGTCTATGCTAATTTAATGCAATTCTCTCTTTGTTTATCTGATTTATTCTGAGTTTATTGCTTCTAATTAACTGGCCATTGATTAGATGATAAGTAATCTTGTGATTTGCTATCGAAAGAGGGAATCATAGGGTAGATCTTGAATATTTCAGCATAGGTAAGTATAGAGATCGAAAGACTTGTATGAACCTATGTAGTAATTAAATCATTGATCTTATTGCTTTCTTGATTATTTAATTTGCATACTCTTGTGTGAATTGATAAACTAGAATCACTTCCAATTGACTCTCAAAAGAGGCTTTTGGATGAATTAGAGATTTGCTAATAGATAAAAGAGAATTAGATTAAGTTAGCTGGATGAGAAAAGCATAGTGAAGAATTAGGTGAAATCAATTTCCTAGAAGTTTTCTTCCCATTAATTTGATCTTCAAACATCAGTTTTATTTCCTTTGCATATTTCCTTTGAGTCGATTTTAGTTTAAATTTGCAACTACAAAAATCTTAGTGATTCCTCTAGATAAAATTAAGTTTAGTATAATTTTGGTATTTGGCAAACGTAAGGTACCAATCCCTGAGGACGATATTTTTCTTATTACTTTACTATAAAACTACGATACTATGCACTTGCAGTTTTGCACCGGTCATTAGGCATGGCAACAAGTAGTAGAAATGGAGAAGAAAGGGAACGACTACTCAGTGGCATGTGGCGACGCAATAGTATCGAAGAGGTGAGGTAGAAGGCAGCAGCAGAGGAGAGGGTAAAGAGCAAGGAGATGTTCAACTCTGGAGGAGAGAACCAGAGAGAGAGAAGGAAAAAATAAAGGAAACCCAAAAAAAAACCTTAAGGGTCCAAAACAGTGCATTTATCACTTAGGTGGATTGGGTTTAAGGGTTTTAGTTTGGGCCTCACACTCATCATCACCTCTCATGTCTTTATGCCAAGTCATATGTGGTGTTGTATGCTTCATGGTGAACACTCTTTGTAACTTCTGTTTTAAAGGCAATTAGAGCAACTCCTTATGATGGATCTTTTTATTTTTACCAACATTGGGGTTTTCTTCTGGCATCCGGCAATTTTATTTGCTTGAATACTCCTTCCACTAAAGTATATAGTCAATTGGACAAGCATGCATCTTTATGTGTGTAAACTCAAGACCACGTTCAAGACTCCTTAATACATGATATGAACTCGGAAATAGAGTATTGTGAAATAGATCCTTCAACAACTTGAAGCTCATGTCGACTGACTTAATACTTCAACTGCCAAGAATTTTAATATGGAGCATTCTAAGAGTAAAGGATAATTTTGAACACCCACAAATACGTTCTATCTCTAAGTTGATCAATAATATTCATCAAACACTTATCCATAATTAGGATTCCTATAAGATGGGGGGGGAAAAGGGGGGGTGGGGGTTGGGGGGAGGGGAGAATTAGTTGTTGAAATTAGGTAAAAGTTTTTTTCTTTTAGAAAGAGTTAGGGCCACATGTCCAATAGTGACCCCTCCCCAGTTTTATTAATAAAAATCTTCACTTATGGTGAAGGAATACCGTGGAAACAAAAAACTCACTACTTATCTAAAGGACCTAACAAAGCTAAGAAACAAGTTAAATAATAGGCCTATGAATATGACTATACACCTCTACTACAGGAAGTTGACACCTCTGTAAAATATCAACATGGCTAATATTTAGTCTTTTCTTCCTCTTCATTTTGACAGATATGTTCCTGAACCAAAAAATAATCTGCTCCCAACAAGCTTGGATCGACATGTTTCTATCCTCCATGCGCAACCTACATCGGCAAATCCAAAGGATCCATACAATAAAAACCGGCGTGATACCCCTTAGATGTTCCAGTTGGGATGACCATTTTCCTTTTGAAACCCAAGTCCACAACCATTCTCTCCAACTTTGCTGTTGTTCATACTCAACCTCAAGCATAACCTAATGCCTTTCTCCACAACTTCAGTGCAAACTCCCCCTCTCCCAATACATGGTCCATTGTTTCAATCTTTGGCTGCTCACAGCATACACACGCCAAACATAAAAAAATGCCCATGCGTTGGACATTAGTGTCTACACTCAAAGCCCCTTGCAACCCTTTCCAGCACACAAAAGAAATTATAAGAGGAATGAACGAATCCCAAACAAACTTCCACATGACTTCCTCATACTTGGATTGGAAAAACTCCCATCCAACTTTAACAGTGACAATACTATCGTTCGAGGGCTTCCAATACACCTTGTCTTCCATCTCTGACCTGCCCAGCTTTACCTTCAAACAAATGTGCCGAGCCTTATCTCTTCCTATCATCACCGTAAGCTTGTCTTCATTCCACTCTGTTCCAATAAGCATCTCCCACAACAACAAATTAGACTGGTGATTTATTACTAAACCAACTCAAGAGGGAGGGTTAGGCATTCGTGATTTATTGGAGGTTCAGAAGGCTATCCAAATGAAACTAGCATGAAATGTATTATATGGTAATTCCTTATGGGCGAAATTCATGAGGGAAAAGTATTTTAAAAAACATCATCCTTTTCAAGAAGTGATTCAGTAAAAATCCTCTCCTTTATGGAAGTCAATCTCATCCTGTTTTTTGGTTGTCATGGAGCAATCAGGTTGGCATATTAATGAAGCACAAATTCCTTTCTGGTGGGAGAGCTGGTCCGGTCTTGGAGCTCTAGGCAAACAGGCAGGAAACTAGCTAAAAGTGGTCTTGGCGTTCTAGGCAAATAAGCAGGAAACTAGCTAAAAGTTGAACAATGATTTTCAATCACAATATATGCTTCATCTATCACAAGTGAGGATTTCTAATAAAAGCTTTGAAGTGCCGCCCTCCTTCTCCAAAACAAACAAACAAACAAACAAAAAAAAGAGGGTAATATAAAGCACTTGGCAAGAAAAGTATAACCGCTGCTAATTTACATTATAATTTGCATAGAAATAGGCTCTTTGAAAACCTATATCATGGATAATAGATTACATTTGCTTTGAAAATATGTCGTCGTTATTAAAAATTATGGTAAGAAAAGTAAATCTGATGGTAATAAAATTATTTGCAATTAAAGTAGAACCATTGTCGATATACTATATTATTTCCGTGGAATTTTTGCAAATTTATGCTAGATAAGAAATTATGTAGTGCACGGAAAAACAATGTCATTGTTGTTGACCATAATGTTTTAATTTATTTTTTTTTTTTTATGGGAAACAACCTTCATATTAATAAAATGAAACATCACTAAGAATGTTTATCAAGCCATACGACTTGGGAAACATGAGGGGAAACACCATCCCACCACATATCTAAATCTTCCACATTCCAAGCATGTTTAGCTAGTCTATGAGCAGCCTTATTACCAAGGCAATTTATGTGTTGAGCAGTACAATTCTAAAACATTACCATTAATCTTCTAGTCTCCTGCACCAGCACACGTTAGGCCATAAAAGAATTATTACTTTGTTTGATCTCAGATATCATTACCAGACAGTCATTTTCAAGGATGAGATTGTTTATTCCCATATTTGCACAGATCTGTAATCCTCTAGACATGGCTAGGATTTCAACGGTAAAAAGATTAGGGACTTCATTTTCCTTTTTTCTAGTTGCCAGCACTACATTCCCACTTGAGTCTCTTAGAATGATCCCTACTCTAGCCTTCTTCTGGTCATAGAACAAAGCACCATCCACATTTAGTTTGTATGCACCAATTGGAGGTGGAAGCCATCAAAAATTTTTCTGTTTTTCAAAATTCTGCTGCTGTTTACTAAATTGAGGTACCTTCTTTAGTAAAAACACAAATTCAACCACCTGGGCAGGATCCATGCACTCTTACTCATGTAACATCTTATTTCTTCTGAACCAAAGACCCCAAGTAATCAGTACAAATGTGGTAAAATCATCAACTGTGAAATTTTCCTTAAACATTCAGTGCTACATCCTTAAATGACAGGGATTGATCCATGTTCTAAATCATAAGAAAATATTGAGACCAACAATCCTGAATGCTATGACAATGTAAAAGGGCATGCTGCAAATTTTCTATACTGTCATTACAGAAAATACATTTTTCCTCCACATCAATCTTTTTCCTTCTTAGGTTTTCCATGGTTGGCAGTCCTTCCTTGCAAGCTCTCTATACAAATACCTTTACTTTATTTGGGATCTTCTACTTTCATATAGAGTACCATAAAGTATTGTGATGATTTGCATTTGAACATAATGTCTTAGAAAATAAACCTGGGTGATATGGACAAAAAAATAAATAAAGAGCAAGTTCTTAGGTTTTCAAGAGAGAAAGGAGAGAAGTGTTTTCTAGTGCAATTCTTCTCTTAATCTTTAAAATAAGGAAAATGGGTTATATTGTTTAACTAATTTAACCAGGATTATCCTCAAGGGTGGTGCTTCTCCCACAGAGAGAGTCCATCGAAAGATCCACTGAATAGGCAAATGATTTTTTAATCTTTTTATTTTTTTGTGTGTTTTTTAAATATTTTTTTCAATTTATTAAAATTAAAAAAATAAATAATCAGAAATTCATTAAAAAAATATTTACTTAACTATTAAGTAAATAAAAAATAAAAAAAAGGGAATCGATTGCCACCATTATTGACAACCATCTGTGGGTCTGTGGGATAAGCATTTCCCTATCCTCAATGACAAAATATGCGTTGCCATAAAGATCTAAAAAGAAAATAAAATCTAATGCTCTTTTTACCTAACAGATTTCGATTCAATACCTTGGACATAGACAATAAGGTATGAAGAAGCCTACACTGGATCGACAATATCACCTCTACATAGTTAGCCCCAAAATATCCTGATTCTCACATCAACATTTCCACAATATCACCTATATATAGTTAAACCACCAATTAATTACTCTCTAAATCCTTCCCTTTTTTAAAGTTGAGAAATTTGGTGAATATTTTTTCCGCCCCTACCTTTGATTCCTCCCCCAATTTCAGCTGTTTTCCTTCAGAACCACTGGTAGAATCTCCTTACTTTTTAAAAAGCCATGTGATCCTAGTCTTCGTAAATTCTGGCAGGATTTCCACTTCATTTGGGAGAAAGATAAAGCACCCTTTTACCATTATTAGTTTGTTGGCTGAATTGGGTTCCCCACGTAGAGACCCCCCAACCCACCCAAGAAAGATGCATTTTTAAACTTTCAAAACATGTTTATTTATTTGTTTTCAAATTTATTTATTTAAGACTATATAAAGTGAACTCACAAATTGATATGATTTTATAAAATTTATTAAATCTACTTTATAATAAAAACAACTTTACAATATGTAGTACTATATCAAGTCACATCAATTTATAAATTTACTTTTGTATATTCCCTTTGTAGCTAAAGTATTTTCTTAATCTTAATATACATCTCAACACCCATATCAAGACCTAGCTCTATAACCAGTCGAGCATACACTAATAGGTAAACCAGCAACTGGCATGTAGTTTTTACGAAACACCATAAATTCATCCAAGACACTGTAGTCTACATTTCTGCACAAGTCTTACAACTCTTGAGTTTGACATTCAAAGGCTCGTTTTTTATCTTGGCGTTAGCACTAAGTTCCTTGCCGAGTTTTTGCATGAAAGGTGGCTTTGTAAGAGAACAAAAAAAACATTAATACAAAAGGCGTTTCCAAATGGGACATGATGGGAGGAAAATCGTAAGAAAACCAAAGCACTAAACAAGATTTAAGAGGCAATGGTTTATTATATGTGCAACTGTGAGTCCCCTTGGTCACCAAGACCTGGCTTCAAAGATGGCTGAGGCGAGGTTTCATTGGGATTGATACTTTTTCCAGTAGGTGGGAGACACCTTTTCGAAAAGAATGTAGCAATATTTGTTGCCCTCCTCCCATCCTTTTCTGCTAATTGGAAAGGAAAACTGGTTCAGTCTCAAAAAAATAAATCCTTCAGATGAATTCAAGACAATATAGATTAGTGCACAAGTGTACCTGAGGGCAACAAGCCAAGCTTGTCCAAAATTTCTTTTTTAACCTACACCACAAAACAAATCCAAATCATCTTATCAATTCATCAACCTTCAATTTTCAAAGCTGAGAAAACACTACCCTAGAGACTCTGATTTTCTCATCTAAAGGCTTTCAGACCCAAATGCGAGATCTCAATCATTCAAGCCCTCTGTACAGGCAGAAGGTGGTTAATTGGTGGACGGCTTTATTAGGTAAATAGGTTGATGCATCAAGGAGAGACAATTGAAAACTGATGCCAGTAATTTAATTCACCAATTTTTATCTGTTCAACCTCTGCCTATCTTACCCAATCTCCTTTTTCTTTCCCGCTTTATTTTGTGCTGAGAAACAATGTACTAACCTTTGTTGGAGTAAAAAATATGGAATAAGCAATCATACACTAGAAGTGACGAGCCGTGCACTTCATTCATCAAGCGGATTGCATATTCATATTTTTGCAATTAAGGGAAGGGAGATTTTCTGAGTATTCGGAGATATGAAATTTTGAACTTAAAATATCAGAAGGTTATAGTTATCCACGAGTCAAGGAGATTTTTAAGGAGTAAAATTCCAATAAAAATTACTATTTTTCCCATCCTTTTATTCATTTTCATATTTTTCAGATTTCTAGTAGGATTCAAAAGCAACCCAGATTGTAGACTGCTAGGTGCATCCAGTTTTAAAAGACTTCCAAGGAAGTAAGTTTCTATGTAGCACAAAATAAAATTTTCAATTATGATATCCTATTTATTTTTTCTACCCTTTAGGGTAAACTTTGCCATTTTATAAGGAGATTTTTACAAGTGACCTCACAAACTAATGTAGCTTAATGTGATGAGTCGAATTACAAAATTTTTCTTATTTTATTATTCTTTACTGATGCTTGGAAAATGCATCACCACACAGAAAAGTCACTGACCTGCCAATGATTATCCACAAAATCTGATATCTCACGCACTTTACTCCTTAACTGAGACTTTGAGGCAGCAGGTAACTTGTGCTGTAAAGATTCTACAACCTTGTTGATTCCCTGAGGGGATGACCGAATCGCAGACACCTGAAATCAGCATTACTGTTTTAACCATGGGCAAAGGATTGCAAGCCATCGTAGTAAAATCCAGAGCAATGCCAAAATATATCTGAAATTATCACTGCTCGCCCCAACAGAAATGAAACACAACTTACAATTGTAGGTAATTCAGATTCCGGTATAGCATTCACAATTGACATTGGAGTGGTGCTACCTTTGCCACCAGACAGACAAGCTTCTTGATCCTCATCTTGCATATTTTCAATTGATATCTCTACAGGTGGACCATGAGGAAAAGCACGCATACTCAGAGCTTGCAAACATGTTTGCTCCATTTTAGGACTACCACTAAGATCTTCAGCCGCTAACAAAGCAGCCTTCTCATGCATCAAATTTAATATAATCAATGGCTGGTTTTTCCTAAGAGCATGCTCCGTCAAATTGTATAAACACTTTTTCTGTCGAAGCAATGAGCAGAACTCCTGGTTCTTTAGGTCTGGCTTACAATTAGGTGAGCTTCTGACTTCAACTCCATCGCTTTGCACTCGGTCAACTTGTACTCCCTGCACACACAAGTTTCAAAATGGTATTTCATGTAGCTTTCATAGTGCTTGCAAGAAGAGATCCCATAGACTGAGTTTTTAGGTTAGGCGAATTGTCTGGAGGGTGCACAAGACCGTTGAACCTATGGCCAGATCTCTCCTCTGGTCAGCTAAACAGTGAATTTAAAATGATACTCTCATCAGTTGTTTTGGGTTCCTTTCCATCTTTCATAATTTTTAGTCATGTTCTTACAGCAAGCATGAGCATAAATCTCAGTAAACTTACAGCAAAATAATATTTAAACAGGTTTTTTTAAGACCATAATAGAGTACACTAAACAGGTTTCCAACATTTCCGTGAATGTAATGCTTAAATGTGCTTCAATGAGCTCCCATTTCTAGTTAAAAAAGTTGTAGCCACTTTAATCATATATATAGTTTATGAACCAATATAAACATCATCTTACTTGTTCTTGAAAAGGGAAGGGGTTAAGACAGAAAGTTCCATTTGGCCATTAAAATGAGAAAGGGCAAAACACAGGATCTCAAATGGTAGAGCTCAAACCTCATTTTCGGAAAGATAGCCATCAGGTACAAAAAAACCATCTTCACTTTCATCTTCATCATCAACTCTTGAACATCCTTCCTCCAAAATGTCTTCATCCTCATCCTTATCGCAATCTGAAAGACTTTCACCAGGGTCATCCTGGACAATTAGGATGTTAGTTTTTTTTCATAGGTTAAAAAAATAAATAAATAAATAATAATAATAATAATAATAATAATTAATTAATTAAAAAAATTCAATTTTTTTTTAGGATGTAAGCATTATAATATTTAATGTCATTTACAAAACTAAGTCAGTACCTCTTCCCATTCCTCATCGCTATCCTCCTCATAATTCACATCTGGATCCTTCTTAAAAGGGCGGCGTGGGCCAACAACATGACTGGAAAGAAGGATTAAATCACAGTAAATCAATGCCAAACTCAACTGCAAGCATCTAAGCAACACCCCAAGTGAGGCATCGCAGTCAAATTTCACAACAATGCAGTACATCCATTGTATCTTAATGCAAATCCATACAATTTCATACGCATCTCAAGCAAGCTAGACTATAAGGTATTTGTATAATGTCAGAATATTCAATTGTCTACTCTTATATATCAAAGGCAGGAAAAGTAGAAATAAAATCTGGCTTTAAAGTGACTAGGAGAAAAGAATAAGGGGGTTGTTTGGAAGATGGTATGGTTTCATCTCTCATCCCATTCCCATCTCATCTCATCTCATTTCATTTCCTTCCCAAACATCATTCAAACACAAGCACTTCTCAACTTCAAATCTTCAACTTTTTTATCTAATCATAGGAATTTTCCCAAACTTCTAAACAAAACACAAAAGAAATCAACTTTTTCAAATCCCAAAACAAAAATTATATTAAAAAATTATATCCTAGCAATACTTGAGCTTTATAATATTTGTATTTAGTTTTCTCTCCTTTCCCAAAACCTCATAAAACATCATAACTCAAACCATTTCACTACTATTCACAAATTCCTCTTCTCATCTCATTCTCCAAGCATCCCCTAAGTTGTGGAAGAAGAGAATAAGAAGTTGTAAGTATATAAAAAGAACACACCGAACTTCAGAACAGCAGACAACTCAAGCTGATCATACCTTTTACCTAGTAATCCATTATTGATGCATTCGTATGAAATTAGGCATGGTAGGCCGACAACTAATAAGATAGTTATCTACAAGAACACCTGATAGACAACTCTGCTTTTTCTAAAACATTCTAATAATATCAAGCTTAGTCCCACGTGATGGAAGAAAACATCAAATTAATGTTACAATAGCTTACCTTTGTTGTGTCATACACCATAAAATTTAGGTCTATGTCTCAATATGTTAAATTGTCAGTTGAAGAGAAACCATTATCTAAACATCTTGACCTCTCATGTACTTAAAACTGCATTATGTATCCTTATGTTGATCATAAACATGCAGTATGCATTCTAAAAGCTCATCATGACCCATGGAAGTGAAGAAGAGGCATGCTTGCATATATATTATTGTCCACCTCTAGTTATCCAAAAAAGCATAACATAGAAATTAATTATTTGACACATCCATAAGAAATTAAGCATTGTAGGCTGATAAGTTATAAGATAGTCTACAAGAACATTTTTCATGGAAAACTCCGCTTTTTCTAAAATATTCTAATAAGATTAAGCTTGGTCTCACAAAATGGAAAACAAAAGTCAAATTACTGTGACAATAGCTTACCTTCTTTTATGCCAAATACCATAAAATGCAGGTCTGTGGCTCTTATCAAACTGCAATAGCTGTTTCCCTCGGTTACACTTGCTGACAACAGGAAGGGAACTATCCACATTATTATGGCATGATCTTTCATCAGAAATCCTTTCTCCCCATCCATCTGCCAGCTTATCAATGCTCATGTCATCATCATGAGGCAGTCCTCTACTAATTGAGAGCTTAAGTTCCTTAAATAGTTCGGTCTTAGGCTTACAACGTACACCCCAATGCTGTTTTCTGTTTGAACGAAGAGAATGACCTAAGTGGCGCCAAGATGACAAGTGCAACCTGCATAATGTAAGAGAAAATAACTAGATACAAGAGCTTTTAAGGAAGATAGCTCACAACACTAAACAGCATGATAAAGGAGACATACTTGCCGATCTCACTCGCATCGATATCATTTGATGAAAGGATACAGTCCATCACATTAGTTACAGCAACAAGCATGTTTTCATATTTTTGACTTGATGAATCAGATGTGGTTGCTTTGGCTGAAGATTTATCATGCTCGCATGATGGGCTAGTTTTGCTTCTTTTTAGAAAACGTTCCATGATTGAAGCTTGCTTTTGTATAGAAAGTTGCTTTTTCAGTTCAGCTTCTTCCTTTTCTCGACGCCGTTGATCCTTCTCAGCTTCTTGTTCCTGCTTCAAATGAATATAAGCAAGCAGGAAATGATCAAGCAAAAAGAACTTACAACAGTTGAGTCAGCAATATAAAACTTCATTAGATCAATGACATCAACACTTATCTATTCAGATACATGTCAGATAGTATGCTCACATAATGACAGAACATTCCATAAACAAAGCTCTTTCCAAGAATGTAAAGATCTTGTTCTACACAAGAAGCCATTGCATCTATGTGAGACTTATTTTTAGTTTATTTTTTACTTCTTTATTGTAAGTTGTAAAAGTTCCATAATCTACAAACTCAAACCTATAGCCAAAGTAAAGACTATTAGAAAAGCAACAATAATCAAGATCCCCAAGAATTCCTAATGCATTTACCACATGGAATTCTTTAATGATACAACCATTCTTTTCAAAATTAAACGGACGAGATTTTGTCACATTAACCTTTTATCACTTGGTTTTTTTTTTTTTTTGCCAGGTAACATTTTATCACTTATAAAGTGTTAAATGAGATAAAACTATGATGATAAATGTTAAATCAGTATAAGTAATAAATGCTAATGCCATAACATCTTAACCATGTAATCTGAAAGTAATAACTATGATTTAAGAATTTTGTAAACAAGAATACTCCAAGAATTAAAAGGGATAATTTTCTACCATAAATAAATTCCATTAAAAGATAAATCGCACTTACAGCTTGCCCTTTCTCCTTTTGAAGTTCGCGTTCCAGTCTTTTCTTCTCCTTTTCAACTTCTCTTTTATTTCTTTCCAATTCTTTGACTAGCAGTTTCTCTTCACGTTTTGCTTCCTTTTCAGCCCTACAACAGCAAGTTCAGAGAAAATGTTAGAAAAATAAATTAAAAGCACCCATACTGATAGACCAACTGCAAATACATACATGTCTGCTCCATTTTTCTGTAACAGATTCTCCATATATGAACGAATATCTCCTTCATTATGCGCTTTAACAAGCTTTTCAGATGCCTTGCAAAGGTCACGCTTGTAATTCCTATCACTCCCAGATTTTTGTAATGCTGCCATCATTCCTGATACATGCCACAAACTATATTAGACTGCAAGACACAGGATGAATATCTGTGGATAGAAAAATGATCAACAGCCTTAAAAGATTACCAAAGTTCTGCAATACATCGGAATATATCTATATGACTTGATTACTCTATAACTCCCTATGCACCATTTGTTTGGAGCTTTAAACTTTTTCCCTTTTCTTTTGTTTGATGTAGGGGAACCTCTCCAAGGCAGGGCCCTTCGGACCCACCCCTACAGAGTAAAACCCGGTCCCACACATCGCACCCTCGGAAGTTTGCCTACACAGAACTGATTAAATCGCTGGCTTTTCACCACGGGGTGTGACCCTAAAAGATTGTTTGCCCTCGTGATGTGTTAAACATTGGATCTTGAAATACACCAAGACCAAGGCCTTCACCACTTGAGCCAACCCCTTGGGGTTAAAAACTTTTTCCCTTTTGTCTAATAAATGAGAGGGATCGTAATTTCTATTGCCTGTGGCTTGTTGATTCCCATCATGCTTGAAAACATAATATTTTACAATCATCAATAGATATGATGATGTGAGAATCATGCCTCCCAAAGAGGAAGCATTCTCAAGACTGCAAAATCCCAACAGCAATCGCCAAAATTTGACCTAGAGCAGATGAATGTCCAACATCGCGAGGTGGAAACTTATTTGAATTCTCCACATTCTTTATATAAATTTTCCATTGATTCATTTCCCTCTCCAACCTCATTTTGGAGAACACGGAATGCTGTTCTCCTTAAGCAACCCCCTCCCAACCTTTAGTTTATTGTTTTGTCCTTTATTTTCTTCATTAATGTGAAGATTCTGTCAAAGATCAGTCAATACAATGAACAAAAATAAATGCACTGCACCCCAAGTTGTGCTACCAATCTCAACTCACCTCTTCTATTTTCATTTATGATCATGCTACACAATTTTCAGCACAAATCAGTCATAATTGATGACAAACAACAAAACCTTAACCATGGCACATAAAGTATAAGTCAATTCACTTTATGGCCATCACCTTCATTAAATTCAATCAGAGCAAAAGCAAAGAATAAGAACAAAGATGAAAATTGTAACCCTATACCTCTATTCTGAAGTTGCATATGTACTGCAAGGAAAAAAATTGAATGAATAAACTAAGCAATATTAAGGACTCAAATACTTACCAGAAACAGCAGTAATCCTCTCATGGATCTTTTTACGACATGCACGCCTGAAGTTCAATGCTACACGCGCAGATCTTGGAATCAACTTCACATCTCTAGTCTATCAGATAAGTAATAAAAAATTCAATTAATACACCTGGAGAGATTAGATTAACCAAATAAACAAAGATTGAGAAATTAAAAAAAAAAAAATCAATGTGCCGTACAGACACAATGAAATGTAAGCTGCTATTCCCCCATAAAATTTGCTAAAATGCGATAACAAAAAACACTGCACATAGGAACACAAGAAAGACTCAGGACACCCAACACAAACTCGATACATTGCAAAAAGACACGCACACACATATCCAGAAAGCTCTGCAAATTAAAGAACAACGATCAAGAGAACGTGGTAAACAGAAAATGAAAAAAAATATATATATATATATATAGCAAAAATATAAAATATCCCATAAAACTAAACAGAATTATTATTAACCCATTTCACATACCATGTTAAAGAGCAAGAACGATAAACACATAAAGCAGGTAAAAGAATAGTGATATTTTGCATAAATGAAGGAAACTGTTCACTCTCAGCTCCAAATTGAATGCACACGCATTTTTAGTCATGTCCCCATAGCAGGGAATTTTGAGCATGATTCACATACACATCAATCATTAAAGCGGTTACAAAATATGTTGATTTGGAAAATGAGATTTGATCCAACAATAAGCATACTACAATGCAAAAATGCAGAGAGTAGGCTATCCCAGTAAAGAATAACGATGAAGCACCCAGAAACAACCACTAAAGTTAATGTTATTACCAGCTGAAAACTATCTAGAAAATATTGACACGAGATCAATAAAGATTAATGTCTAAAACATTCCCGTCGTGCCACAACCAAACATGAAAAGGCAAATAAAAAATGTTAAACGCCCTAAACAGATTTACAATACGTATCCCCTAACAGAAAATTAAACACGCCAACCGAAATCCGCCTGAAACAAAGAAACCCAGTTAGCAAAATAGTAAAAAGAAACCGTAACCAATTAAGAAATTATAAAAAACCAACACCATATCAGACATGCACGACAACCACCACAACCGAGAAGCCGTCACCCCAATACCGAATCAAACACGGTGGAACGCATTTTTATTACAGCAAATCCATTAAGCAAGAACCAAGAAAAAGCCAAGGAAGCTCATAATTATCACCTCCCAACACCAAAGGCACTCCTCGGACTCGTCTTCCAGCACATCCGCCTCCGCATTCGGCACTCCATACATCATCCTCTGCCCCACAAAGAGAACAGTGTTCTTCACCGACGCCAACGTCATCCCATTTTCCCTCACCTTTTTGTAAATCTCTTCCACAAGCCTCGACAACGGAAGCTCACTTTCTTCCATCGACGCCGCAACCACCGCATTGTTTGAATTGCATACACCCAATTCGAAATCAACTCTCTCATTCTTCACTTCCTTATAGTATTTGAACAATCCGGCGAGTTCTACGCGTAGAGATTCGATTTGGGCCGCTTTTTCCTCAGGGTTCGGGGGCTCTGCTGCCAAAGAAGCCCTCTTACGCTTCTGGGTCTTCCTTGGTCGGTCCTGACTGTTCATCTTCTGGTCCTTTGGGTCCTCGTCCAAGTCGATTACCACCGCGTCCACCATTTTTCCAACCGCAACGACAAACCCAAACCCCAGAAGTCACCGACGGAATCAAACCCCAAAAGAAATGAAAGTGAAAACAGAAACCAGAAATAAATATATAGCAAAGACCCCGCAGGGTTAATGAGCGAAACAGCCTCGTTTGAAGATCTGGGAAATGGTGCCAATGGGAAGATAAATGTCACTCGTTCGGTTCGCCAGTGTTTGATCTGGTTTAATGCTAAGGTTTTGTTAAAAGCGAAAAAGAAAAAAAAAATTAAGATTTTTCGCGCCCAGGAAAGAAAAAGTGGGGTTTGGCTCCAAAAGTTGGCGCGCCATTTTTTTGTGTTTTGGCATGCTTCGCTGAAGTCGGTTTCGGCGCGGTTATTTAACGCTTCACCTGAAGGCTGAAGTCGACCATTGGATCCACCTGAACAAGCAAAGGCATTATTCAATTTTAATATGTTCTTTGGGTGCTAAATTGCTAATATTAGGGGCCTGATCGATTTGGTTTCTTTCCATTTTATACATATTTTAATATCAAATCGATATAATTCGATTTTAGAAATGTGAAAATTGATACATAGTAATTTATCATCGAGATCGAAATTCAGTTCAATTTGGAGGTGATATTCGATTTTTGAATTATCCTATTCTAATCTCTACTCATGGATGGAAAACTGTCAATTTTGAACACTGTCAAACTCCAATCTCTACTCTACTTTTTTCTTAAAAATACAAATACTCTTCAATGACAAAATAAAAATTTGTATATTATATCAAATGTTTTATTAAAATTTATAAGATTAATTTTATATTATATTAAATGTTATATTAATTGTATGTTATAAGATTAATAAGCATGAATAATAAGATTAAAATTTTATATTATATTAATTAGTATATAATATATAATATTAAAATTATATTAAAATATTTTGTTCTTACTCTTTCAATTCGGCTCAGTTCAATCCAAACTGGTTTTCAATATATGAAAACCATACCAAACCAGTTTTGATTCAGTTTCAGTTCTTTAAAATAGACCAAATTGGTAGGTTCAATTTAGTCGGTTCAATCGATTTTTTGACTTTTTTCACCATTACTAATATTATATTTTAATAAGAATTCAATAATTCAATAAAAAGAGAGAATAGAGTCTCCCAAATAAAAATTATGGTACAATCAACACAATGTACAAAAATAAAAAATAAAATTATTCCACCAAAAGTTTGGGCCCTTCTTCTAGACAAAATGACCAAAGTAAAGAAGGGACAGTCAATAGAGACAACTTGCTAGAATCTAACAACTATGTGACACTCTTGACCCTCAATAATATACTCGATAAGGGATTGTGGTATCAAGGGTGCCAGCCGATCAGCAACATCCCGATCCTTCACTTGAGAGAAGTGTGTATTCTGACAATGAGCACATGTTAAACCTAATAAATCGCAACGAAATTGTAAAGGAATTAGTTAGATACTGATGCTAAATGTACCAAAAATGTGTATAAATCAAAATCCTCTATTGATAGTAATTCCGTAAGTCATTATCACTACTTTCCAAATAATATTATATACCATTATCAGTTTATCACTTACATCACTTACATAAGGAACCATACATAGTCTGTTACCTAACTAAAATAAACATATTATAATACCAACAAATGCTAATTAGAGATAGGCCTCCATAACTGCTCTTAGAGTTGGGCTAATGTTTCTTCCTCAGGGTAATCTACCTAAGCTAAATTTGCATCAAAATCTATGGCTCCGATAAATAAAACAATAGGTGGGGCCACTATGAGGAATGTGGAGTCTTGTCCCTCATGTAAGGTTCTGGCAAGATTCCATGGTGCTAAGGGTGCTAGCCAAAGAGTTAACACCGAGGCTTTGGTCGGGTTAGGCGTGCTCATCCAGATGAAAGCTCATGTGTTGGACACAAATATAAAATCACAGTTGGAAAGATAGAGGTTTAGTCATAAATATATAAACCTGTTAGTACTAGAGGTCTAAACATAATTTTAGAAATAATTTTTATCATTCCTCATAAATATTAACTTAAAGTTACTTGCAACCGAAACAATATGTTTATCACTTAATAAGCAGGCAGACCGAATACAATTAATCACCATGTTTAAAAAGATTAAGTACAACTTAACATTATGTGAGGCTCATAGGACAAAGACAAGCCTCTGTCTTTAGGGTTCGGGTGGGATCATCTCTTCTTCTTTGAGCATCACTCCTAGTTCTAACTCTGTATCAAAGTCTAGGGTTTCAAGAATGAAATATAGGTAGATTAGACAACTATGACAAAAACTTTTAATGAGAAATAATGCTCTTAAAGTTGCAATGAACAATTCATGTAAATAGTGTAAGGATACATATATGTATGCTTTGGTAAGGAATCACCCTCTTAATGAAACACACATATATAAACATGACAAGAAATCATCCTCCCTCTTATGCAAAGTATTTTAAAACACAAATATTATATAGGGGAGAAATCACCCTTCTCTCTAGTAGATCAAATCTATAAATCATATTGGTTCCAAAGGTACAGTTGCCATTACACATATACTCATCACATATATAAACATCACATAGACATATGTCACCTAATGGACCAATAAGGGATGAGCTACTCCACAATCAAAATCGAGGAAATCCCTTCTACCCGACCAATATGGTGCAAATCAACTTACCTATACCCCAATACAAATAAACTCTCACATAGAGAAAATATGTTGTATTGAAGAAATGTCTACCTAGCCAAGTAATTCGAAAACACCAACACGTGAGGCCAACACGATACCACTACACCCCAATCATTCACGAAGAATCTCTCATCCGTATGAAGCTCATGGCGACATTTCACAGGAATGATTAGGGGAACTCCGTCCCATCCCTTGAATATTGATGCACGATATACTTACTCACACAGAATATAGATATTCACACCGAGATCATAATCTAGTGAAAAATAGCAAACACATTAAAAATCTCAGAAAATAGAAAATGAACATAAGATACAAAATAATGAGTAAAACATATTTATTCATATTTAGATTGGGGAAGGTTCTAGAATATGCAAATGCCTATTACATACAATATTCACTCTATATTTCCAAATCCTGTCTTAGAACCTAACTTACCTCATAGTGTCGGTTTCACTATTGCACTATGCTGCTCATTCCTTGCTCTTCTGAAGAATCTAACTCTACAAGATCTGAGGTGTCTAAGATCTCGAAAGTGAGATATTGTCCTATGCCCAAATCCCTTGGAGGGGGGGGGGGGGGGGACTGTCAGACGTCCTTCTAACATTTTTCTAACTCCAATTACACTGGGATAGAAGTCATTTAGCCTTGTATGTTGTACTGCAGGATGATAGAGACATACGACTCGGGGATGGTCTACACTTCCTTATAGTTTGCCAACTATGCAGCCTTTCTTTAAATCAAGATCTTCCACGTGGTATCGGGCCATATCTCTAGGTTTAGATGATATAACTTTCTGAGTCGTAACCCTTTCAACAGACCCACTTTGAATGTGGACTCTTCAGGTGAAGTGTAGATATCACTCTTCTAAGCATTTTTCGTGTGGTTCCGAAAAGCTTCCATATCGGTTTCAGTATGTCCTAGACCATTACTCACCTTGGGTGAGTAGCTCTTATCTCATTAGCTCCTTGTTCTCACCTACATAATGGGAGATTTTTCTAGCTCACCTACCATAAGGCGAGATGCTCATCTCCACCTCACAATGGGATGTATCTACTAGGCCTTCTACAAGGTGCTTTCTTGCCTATATACTAAACTAGCTACACTCAATAGCACCCACAACTATTTTTTTCACCAAACCATTGGAGTACTCCTCATCTTTCTTTCCACTCAACCCCATTGATGGTACATCCTCCTGCACTAGTTGGCCCATCACATCCTCCCCTACTTACAAGGAATTGTGTCCTCGCAATTCATTAAGGGTTATCCCATACTTTGTCCTCCCAAGGAAGGGGATCTCAGATTGGAGATTCATCGATGCCTTCGGTCATCTTTGAATTCAAATGAGGGTTTTCCCTCATCTAGTTCTGTAGACTAACCTTCACTGTTGTGAAATTTCACAAGTGTACGAAATCGTACCAAGTAATATAATGATAAGAAAAATGTTGAACTCACAAGGACTATTTACGTATTAACTATTGAAATTATTCTAATTCTAGGTTATTTGAAAATCAAGAAAAGTGAGAGATTTTGAATTAGAAAAACAACAATAAATTAAATTAAATCAATAACTAAGGAATTGACCAAACACTTGAAAAGAAGAAGATTTCACCCAAGAAGAAAACATTGAGGCATCCGACTCACCTAACTAATCCAATGCCAAATCCTAACCATACAATCAATCAATTACCATCCTATTTGACGACGAAATATTCTAACTTATCTAAGACCCTCTTTCGAGTAGAATTAGAATTACTCAACCTACGATAATCCGAGATATGTCTATGCAAATTTAAAAGCATTTGAGCACATTAAGATTAATAATATTTCGCATAAAAGCTGTACAAATCATGTTGGAACATTCTTGTCTTTCGTTCAATTTATAGCATACATCATACGAAACTAAACTACATGTATCACCTCTCAAATTAACATGCACAACAAATCATTGAACTATTGGCAAATAATTGAAGGCATATTAAACTCCATGATGTATACTCAAAAGGAATGATAAAATTATGATCACAACAAAATAAGATTCAGGATTGTCATGGAGAGACTACATCGTAGCCTTAACAATAGAAATTAGTTCTTATTCTAATCAAACAAATCATATGAGAACTATACAAAAAGAAGATTAAAGAGTTAAGAAGGAAATTCTATGTAGATAAAAAATCTCTATCGTTGATGAATTTCAATTCTGTAAATTTTTGACCTCCTGCTTGAAGCGCTGTTTCGTCCCTGAAAATGTTCATTTTCGGCCCTCCCTTAACACAAAAGTTGTAGGTCTTTTTTTCAGCTTTCTGTAGATACTGAGATTGCCCTTATTGGAGTTTTCTACAAGAAGTTATTCTTTAAATACTTAAGGGTATTTCAGGAATTAAGCAGTATTACGACTTTTGAATTGATGCGCCCTTTCCACTTTATAGATATTCGGTTTTGGCCAAGGATTTAATACAAAAGTTCTAGAATTTTCCCTTATCTTTCTGTAGACACCGAAATTACCTTTATTAGAGTTGTGTAGAAAAAGTTATCATCCAATTACTGAACAGTACTTCAGGAATTTTGAGAATTGAATGTTTCATATTCTCTTGATGACTCATTCAATTTATTTATTCCTAAACAAAAATAAACAAAATAAATAAAACTCTAATAAATAAGAAAATTAAACATAAACTAGCATAAAATTAAGAATAAAAGTATGACAAAACTTATATAGAAATTAAGCACATCAAACACCCCCAAACTTAAGATTTGTTAGTCCTCGAGTAAAAAGAAAAGAGAAAAGAAAAAAGAAAAATTAAACAAATGGAATAAGTTGATTTCTTACAATGAAACTGATTCAAGGAAAGTTTAAACATTTAACAAGTTTTTAGAGTAATTCAAGAGCATGCTTAAGCTATAAGAAAACCTTTGACACTAAAAGAGAATCCACTATTTGCGGCAATAAAAATCGCCGCAAATGTCCATACTAGCGCCACAAAAGGTATATTGGTGTCCGGTGTCTTTTGTAGCTAAACGGTCGGTACTAATCCGTCTCAAAAAGTATTTTGCCGCGAAACACAAATGGTCACTAATGATCATATATTCACAGGGTTTTATATCACAACTAAGTTGGAATTTGTGCACTGCAAAATGATGTGATTATGCTACTGAAAAGATTTAATTGTAGCGATGAACTAACATCAATAATAAGCAAAAGAGGATGTAAAGTGTATTAATTACCGCAAAACATGTTTAGTCGCAAAATGATATTAATGTCGGTTAGAAATATGTCACAAAAAATGGAAAAATTGCAGTGAAAGACTCAGCTTGTTTGCGTCGCTTAGGATAGTGCCGCAAATATCATTATGTAATGTTATTTGTTGTCTGTTAATCGCGCCGCAAATAGACATTTATCCCACTACAAAAAAACTTAAATGTAAACCCCACTGCAACACTTTTTATGTCGACGACGATAGCGTCGCAAATGATTTACTCGTGATTTTTTTTTCACATGTGAACTAGTTTTTTCACGTCGCAATTGATTGGAAATGGGTCTAATTTGCAATCCATCCCGGCAATATATTTACCTTTAGTTGGTCAGAAATGAGTGTAATTTTTTAATTAAGTTGGTCCATCGCAAATGTCAATAAATGGGTTATACGTCAGTATATATCAACAATTCCAAACTTATAATTAGTCAAGCAGATTGCAGTTATAATTTCACTTTATCACATACAACAAATAATATTATTACAATTATTACGTACCCAACTTCAACCCAACTTCAATTGTTTAGTTATTGGCTGAGTAACACATAATAGATTTACGAACCAGTATATACATCAACACGTATAATAAACTACTAGGGCATACATTAATAATTACACTGAAAATAAATGTAATTATGAGACCATTTAACAGATTACTAACCATTCTATGTATAGATTCCATATGAACTAAAAACAATCATAAAGCATCAATTAGAGTTGAACCATATAAATTTATATATATATATATATATATATATATATATATATGACATAATGCCATTGAGAAGTGTCATATACACTGGAGTGAAGTAGTACTACAGCTTAACAGTCTATACATGGCAGGTGGAAGAAAATGTTACATGAGTACAGCAGAAACTTTCTAATTAAAATGCAAGTTTGCCTAAAATATTTACATGAACATATAAATTTTTCTAGCAAACATGAATGGGACAGAGCCAATACATGCATTATACCCACCAGTCATATTTGTACTTCTTAATTTATATTAATGAAGCATGGTGAGAAGTTCCCAATGTAACAATATTGGTATTCCCATGCCATTCTTTGCAATCATCCATTAGCTTTCATTAATCTTTGGTGCTACATTTTCTTGCATTCATAATCATTCTTACAATTAAATAAAACAATTAATATGCCATGGGAATGAAAGACAACCTTCAGATATATGATTAAAGTTGCATGTTTAATACTTATCTTATATAATGCACATGATTAGGTCCTCTGCTTATGTTACATATAATTTCACCTGCTACTCATTTCCCAGACAGTAACATACATACATATATATATATATATATATATATATATATATATGTGTTGAAACCTCAAATGCCTGTCAGCACACTGTCACACATGTAATTGACATATATAGGTGTGCACCTAAAAATATGAGGTCCTACTCTTGGCATGCATAAGTGATTATCCAAATTTATGTTATAATAAATAATACTTTCCAACATGGGTAGTTTCACAATGACATAAAGCTAAAATGTCATTTCTTTACAATCTAACAAGTACATTAAGATCACATGTTCATCTCTTATAAATCAAATCCCCTAACATTAATCATCTTTATTTATAGAAAAGAGGTCTCAATAGATATATACCTGTTTTAGAGTGCTATGGCCATAAAAATTACAATTGATACAGCAGGTGGACCATGAATGAAGCAGGAAAATCATGATCACTAGTAATTTTCTCCAAGTGTGAATACCTTGCACCCTGACCAAATCAATCATAGATGACAAGTATCTATAAAATCTAATATTATATTTATCCCATCCACCCAACCATGTATGCCATCAGAAAGGCAGCCACAAAATTTAATGCTATTCCTTCCCTCCCCATGAGAACAAAAGCATTTCTCACCCGTGATAGCCAAGTAGGACACTAAAAAACCCCACAAAAAAATGTCACCCAACAAATTTATATAGCTCCCAGAGTCTCCCTTGAAGACTCCCTGTGACATCTCGTTTTTACGTGTATTTTCACTGAAGGAGTTTTTAATTTAATTAATATATTAGTTCTTTTATTTTAAAATTATTGTATTTCAATTGGTTTTATTTTAATTGATGTGATGTTTAATTTATTTTAGTCGTTTTATGGTTTTTAATTTGTTTTCATCGGATCAGTTTTTAGACTCCGGAGGTGAGGATTGGACTTCATTTCTTTTTCCTCATCTTTTCTTTTTCCTTTTCTCTTTTCCTTTTCTTTTTATTTTCCTACTTTTTCCTTCTTCTTTCTTCCCTTCCTGCGCGTGACCTCTCTCACTTTCCCTCCGTCCGTTCCTTTAGCCCACCCAGCCGCAGCCGCAGCCGCAGCCACCTCCACCCACCATGACCCACCTCCACATCCGGCATGTCCCTCCTTCACCAGCGAGCTCTACTGTGCCGGTGGTGTGCTAGGCCGGTCACCCAATCTCTCTCTTTTCTCCTCTAAACAAATGGGTCTTCAAGCCTTTTTCTCCTCTTTGAGCCACCATATACGGCCAAATCAGCCACCAATCACCACCAATGGATTCACCACATTAAGGGCTTCCTCCCCATGTCTTTCTTTTCCCCTAACTCTCTCTTTTTCTCCGATGAGTCTCCATAGCTAGAGTTTCGGTTGCACCATCGTACGCCACCGTACACGACCACCCATGGTGTTTCACTACCACCATCTTGTTCCTCTCATCACCATGACCTTCCCCAAGAAATTTCATGGCCAACGGAGTTGTGTATAGCCCTCACTCTCCCTCACTCTCCAAAGCCAAAATTAGCTTCAAGTGTCCGCACTGCCGCCCACGGCCAACTCTCACTTTCATTAGGTTTATAAACATCCTTTGGCCATTCCCTATCAATTTTGTATCTTGGTTTGTCCTCGTTCGAAAGTGGATAATTTACTACCCACTGTCACAGTGTAAAATACACTGTTACGTTGCTTTTTCTCCGCCGTTTGCAACGTCTTGAGCTTTCAAAAAATACCTTATAGTGCAGTAAGTATTTTTCAAACTCTACTTTTAGATTTAAATATATTTTGCTCTTACAAGAAATTATTTGATTGGTTGGTTGATTCCGAACTGAGTCCAAGGAGTTCGGGGGTTGGATGGATTGAGGACGTAGTTGCTTAGTTTTGTTGTTTTGTGATTGGTTGGTTATTTGTGCTTTGAGGCGTGCATTACATGGAGCATACATGTGCATTTTATTTAATTTGAGAAAATCTGATTTTAATCGTGTAAATAAATTTTCGGGTGCGTGTGTATCACGACCCCAAGCCGGGATGGGGTATTATCTCAGTGGAACTCTTCTGGTCATTCGGGAGTAGATAATACTGAGTGACATTCCTTGGGTTGTCGTTGGGCGACGACCAGATAGTACGATACGGTAACGCTGTCGTGTCGACTCCGTGGTCCCTAGAGTGGCGGGGACTACAGGATGGCCTGGTTCAGGGATGCGCTGGGTGCGAGTACTGGACATCGCTCATTTAGATGTCACACGCGTAGACGTTACCTACGGTGTGGCACAGGAGCCAGAGTGTGCGGATGATCCCTAGGGGAGATCATGGTGCATGCAATAATTGGATCGGTTTTATGGATTTCGGATACGGGCCATTTTCTGGAAAAATGGCGAGGTTACGTTGAGGCTTTGTGATCTATTTTCTGAGAAAATGATGGTTTCTTGTTTTGGGCCATTATCGAGGATAATGGTGAGATTTTGTTTAAAGGTTATATTTTTGGGCTAAATGGGATTTTGGCGTGCGTGGAAAAATGCGGTTTTATGGGACATGTGCATTTGCATTCTTCATGCATATTGTTGAGTTTAATATATTTTTATCTTGTGGCATTTGGATCTCACTTACCTGCGCCACCATTTTTAGTACCGTAGATTTTGATGCAGAGATCAAGAAGGAGGAGGAGGCTGAGCCCGAGGAGGAGGCTCCGCCTAAGTATTGATTTGGGAGTTTATGCTTTGTAGTTGGTTTTGAAACTATATTTGTGGTTTGTAATATTTTATTATGTATGTTTTGAACGGGTTTGTATAAAACATAGAAAAATTCTGGTACTTAGTTATATAACTCTATTTATCCGCTGCGTACTTTCTTTTGCACACTTGTTACATGTACACACACTTGGCACTTGGCGATAAGGTGGTGACTCGTGATGTCACTATCTAGACGTCTCGATTTCTCCATATCCGTACGTGGGATTTGGGGGCGTCACACTCTCCCTAGGATTGTTGCTGTAACCTTGAATATGTCATAAACTTATAGAATTCTGCTTGCTTTAGCAAAACTTTCTGAATATTGGCCTTCAATGTCTCAAATGGGTCTTGTAATACTGTGTATCTTGTGAAACTGCACCTTTATTTTCACACACACATGGACCCACTGATATGGCTAGTATTACTTTCTCGCCCAAACCCCTTTCATATGCAGACATTTTCCCAAGAACCTCTCTAACCACCATAGCTATGACTTCCTTCGTTCGCTCTTCAGGTTCCATGTCACTTAGTTTTTCCACCATTTTGTTCTTTCATATGAGAATAAGCAAGTCAAAATTTTTGTTGATTGTATATATAAAATTCGCATAATGATGTGTTGTAAGCAATCTTAAAGGTATTAAACATCATGAGCATGTTATATATCATTGAATAAAATTGTCCATAATAGTAGCTCAAACTACTCACATAGAGTTCCTCGGTCATGTTGGTCACAACTCCTCTTCTTCTTCTTTTTACCATCGAGTCTCTTTAAAAAAGTCCACTAGATTATGAACACTATCACCCTGAAACATGCAATTTTAACATAACACAAAGTGAGTATCAAATATACAAACTATCAAAGAAGTCCCCCTAGCAACTCTCTTAAGTGAAATAAATCCATATATATGACATTATTATAGAATTATATTACCTTCTCCTCAATGATTTGAACAAAGGACTTCCTTCCAGCAGTGTGGTTAGTCAGTTGTTTGTCCTGATTTGCCTTATTTTGTAGTGAAAGTGCATGGACATGAATATCCATGACATGGACGTTAAACTGTTAACATGTATATTAAAATGAAAAGCAACTTTCTAATACATCTACAAACACTGCATGTATTTTGATAACCACCAATATTCATAATGTTGTTTGTAGCAATGCATTAAATAATAGATGATTAAACCATATAGTAAGGGTGATTACCTTGAAGTCCTTGCTACCCCACTGCATGCATAATTTTTTCCACACCTCTGCACCCACCAGATCAGTGCCCTTTGCTAGAGCCATTTTATGACTTCCATATCCAATGTAGATCTCGTGTCGGTTATAGTGAAAAGAATTAAATCTTCTACGTAGTTGTTCCATGCCTGCCTTGTAGTGCCTTTTCCCATTGTAGTATAAAGTCAGCCTAAATTCAATTTCCCTTCCAATATGTCAATATATGCAAGCAAATAAATGGAGAAAAGAAAATGAAAGAATGACAAAGCTGATTGCATGGTTGGCAATGTTACTTACTCGAACACGTCTACACAACTCCTCCTGTTCAACATCTGGCACATCATTCCAACAAGCATAACACCCATGGGAGCGTAATATTTGATGATCCATGTTACTCTTCCACTAAATATGCTTGCATGGAATTTTCGTGTCCCCATCCTTTATCAGCAAAGGAATGGGGCCAATCTTTCTAAGCATATCAAACTTAGTCATCTTTGCTCTCCCATGGCCTTATTTCTTAGTGAAAGTTACTACCTGTGCATCTCCACCACAAATATGTTTGTATTATAACTACCGTTTGCTCAAAAACCGTACTCATTAAAAAATAATTTAATAACATAAGTGCAACCCATGTAATATCGTACCTGTACTTTCAATCTAGTCTGGAAACTCAGTTTTGAATACGATGTCAAGCGGTTGGGTTGAGTCATCCGATGAGGAGTCATTAGTGTCATCTCTTAGCTCGGGTGTATTTCGTGGGGGTGATGGTGCATCTTGTATAATTGGCCGCCTGGGAACTAAGATGCTCCTAAAGCCGCCCCCTCGGCCACGTACTCCTCTTCGTATACTTGGATGCATGTCTACCAATTAATTTGAAAAACAAGTTCCCCCTCTAAATATCAGTCCAGAGTCTAGAGACATTGAACACTATAGGCAACTTTGTGTCAACAACAACCTAACTAGCCTTTTAGTATCCAATAAGGGTTGGGATTCAACAAATTATACTAACTAATATCTTCCTTAATCATTCACTTGCAAACCCCATAAAGACTCCACTTTTATGAACCCAAATGACAAAACTTAAAAAAAAAAAAAAGCACCATAGGAAACCCACGTAGAACCCAAAATGTTGCAAACTCATGACACCTAATACATTATCCACAAGAAAAGATGAAGTGATGTCCCTTTACACGTACCCAATAGGAAAAATTCTTCTTTTCAACCAAGTAAATACCCATGTAACCAGCAATAACAATCTCTCTAACTAGCCTTCTAGTATCCCATATATGTTGGGCTTCAACAAATTATACTAACTAATCTCTTCCTTAATCATTCACTTCCAAACCCCACATAAAGATATAAACTTTTATGAACCCAAATGAAAAAACCCACAAAAAAAAAAAAAAACCATGCTTCACCCATGTAGAACCCAAAATGTTGCAAATCCTCTAACACCCAATTCATTACCCACAAAAAAAGATGAAGTGCTGTCCTTTTACACTTACCCAACAGAAAAAATATTTTCTTTTCAACCATGTAAATACCCATGTAAGCCCCACAAGTATAAAAGTCATTTAGATTCTGTAGAGTGAGAAAACTACATCTTTCATTAAGGAAATATGAAAAAATCACAACTTTCCTTAAGAAAAAATTGAGATTTACTGAATGAAGTATTTCTATACAGCCCTCTAGTCACCACTTTTGATCTGCTGCCACTGGGTTTGTTGGAGAAGAAAACGGCACCTCCAGCTGATAGCCTTTAAGGACGAGAGCCCTTGCTCTGGCTGGTATTTTTTTTTTTCCTTGTTGACCCAAAAGAAAAGAAGCAACTAAACAACCATAATGTATCATTCTCTCTTATATGCCCGATGACTTGATCAAAATGAGTATATTGAAATTACAAATTTGGCCCTTCTTGACTTCCCAACCCGCCAAACACATTTAAGCCTCCCCATCTTTGTGCCAAATTTATATTGGATCTTCTAGCCTCTCCAGATGCTGCTACCATAAACTTTAAGGTAGAGTAAAATTAGTTGTTTGGACTTATATTACTCCAATATTACAATTCATGATTAAGGAAAAATTTACGCATATTTATTAAATTATTGTGATACTTTTGATAATACCATCATATGCAAAGAGTTAAAAAAAATGTGACTGGACTAAGTCACAATATCCTTTTCATTTTTGGAATATGTTTCCTGCTGTTATTAACAAAGTTACTAAGTAATTGAATCTCCAACAACTCAATATTATACTAACGGATGTGTGTATTGTTCCTTGTGATGTGGTACTTGGCAATTAAATATCCACATGCAATATCATATTCACATTTTGCCTTCCTGAAATAATGATGCAGATCTATAATCTCTTTCCCATTAAATGAGTACCGGCAGCAAACAGGACACAAAAATTATGTTTCTTCAAAACAAGTAAACTACCAAGAATATTTGTTTTTTAGACCTTTTCATTTTAACTTTGCATGAGCCATTTAAAATTGTTTAGTAATTTGGGACTCTCCTGATTTTCCAATAATGGCTGGATACTATTTTGACATGATTAACAAAATCCATCCAGCCTTTCATCAAAGTCCAACAAGGTATCAACCAATTTTCTCCAATATACACAAGTCCTTGCACTTCCATCTTATGAAAATCGAAATGATTTTCACTAAATGACAGCACCCTTTTGCAGCTCTACTAGTGCATCACAAGATCTAGTGTCACCACCAGAACTTAGTTTTTGGTTACACCTAATTAATCACAAATGTCAACAATAAGCATTTTGAATATAAAGTTGAGGCATCTAATATGGACAAATTAAATTTAGGTTGCATACATCTTTTTCACTCTCTCTTTCCCAGCATCAATTTGAGCAGCATCTTTATTGTAGGCCTGAAATAAATAAGGGACATACAGCAAAGGTACTTCATCAATATAAGAAATGCAAAAATTGATACCTGCTATTAAGAATGAATCGGTGAAGTTATTACCTTACATGACACTATGATGTATGATCACAGTCATCCGAAGAACCAACTTCATCATTTGTCTCACCATCGGTGTCCATAAGTGGATCCTCATTAGTGGAAGCAATGGTAATGACACTGTAATTAGATTTTGTGTCCTCCAATATATTGTTTTCATGATGCTGGTCATCAATAATGACATTACCATCATGAGACAATACAACAGCAGAAACTGCATTGGGCTCAATGTCTGGCCGAAGCCATGATGATAAGGGGCTATGGTGGTCGACTTGTACATCTCTTTCAATATCGTCAGACTCTTCCTCCTGATACACATCAGGCTCACTGCTGAAATCCCCATTAGAATCCTCATGATCTTGTGGAATGTCATAAACATTTCTATATGTGATCTTCTGTACAACTTGCCATGCCCCAAGCAAGTGGGTGTCTTTCAAGTAATAAACTTGTGACGCTTGGCATGCCAATACGAAAAGGTCATCTCTATACTATGTTCTGGACATGTTGACACCTTGTAACATGCTCTCCCACACGTATTTCTTAATTGATATCACCAACATCAAACCTATCGCAGCTAAACAACCATACACGCCATCCATTTGAATGAAACTATGAAACCCAGACACAAACGCTAAAGGTCTTGTGCTTGCTTATATGTTAAGCATGTATCTTTGCGGGATAGAGTAACATTGATACTGTGCTTTTGAGTCTTTGACAAAATATGATCTTTCCATTGTAAACGGTTGACATTGTAAATATGTTAAGTATTTCCACTTTTACCACACCATTGGCATATTATTTTCTTTACTTTCCTTCTTAATCCACCCAATGAATCAAGTCGATCTGCAACCAAGAAATAGTTGAGTTGATTATTCTCCTTGATATATTCCCTATAAGTATTTTCAAAACTTACTAGAATTTGAAGGTTGTACCACAATTCTTAGTGGTGGTATGAATTTTAACTAACAAGCAAAACAGTTTACAGAATTAGTCCATTGAGGAAATGCAGGAATTAGAAATTAAGCCATAACAAGTGGACTATACGATTCTGGAGATCATGGCCATTTTGATGTCAACTTTTTTTCTTCACGTCCACAATACTTTCACAAAGGCATTCTTAGTGATCACTAACAATTAGACTCATTTCAAACATCAGCAAGTGCAATTCAAAGGAAAGAAGAGGATGACTGGAACCAATGGTGCCATGGGACATTTTTACATCCCTAATTTAATAATTCTTGGGACGGGTCATATTCATCATATTTTTTAGATTAAAAAAAATATATAGAAAAGATTATAAAAACATTAAGAATGATTTTTTATTTTGTGTAAGAATGATTTAAAAAATATAAAATTAAAAACTCTCTTGGTTATTCCGAAAGAATTATGGATCGGATAATCTCTTAATCAGGTAATCAGAAATACATTCGCAATTGGGTTGGGTTGGAAAATATTTTTGGGCTAGGTCGGGTGAATGGTCCAAGACGATACCCTCAAGTGATCACTATTTTTCTCAGCATGTCGAATATATTATATATATATATATATATGAGGAGGATGTCGTCATCTATGAATATTACCCACAAATAAATATATCAAAGATGGGCTGGGCTAACCCGAAATGTTGTGGCATTTATAATTAATTAATAGAAAAAAAATTCAAAACAACGTTTATGAATTGATTATTTTTAGATAAATAATATATGTGACAAATGTGCTATTTTATTTTCTTATGGTCATCACATCTCTCCTTTTGCGAGCTCTCTGTGTATATATTCCATTCCTTCCCTGTGACTATGAGGAGAAAAAGCATCCTCCTCTGTTTAAGGTATAAAAAGCTTAAAGGCATTCTTGCAACTTTCGAAATAAATTAAGTCATGATAAAATAATCATAAAAAAATGAGATGATTTTTACATAGGGAACACACAATCATGGTGCACTGGTTAAAAGCAATGGAAGAGGAATGTTTGTTGGTAGCCAGCCTGCTTAGTCCTACCATGTGTTGAAAAGGAGAGAGAATATATATATATATATATATATATATAAATATGATTATTTGATTATCGTTTAAAATTAATACGCTACAAGCATGTCAAGACGTGTGAGCTTTTTATATGTAGAAAAGGTGTGAGAATTGTGTCGGTGGTGGTATTTTTGTCTTTTAGTATATAGTTCAGACTATATTTTTTATGATTTTAAAAATGAGAATGAAAACTTGATGCCACCGACAAATCAAATCGCTTGATTTTTCTCGTCGTATAGGATCAGATGTTGTTCGAGCTGTTACTGACTGTTTAATATAAAATATTGCAATGAATGAGATGATAATGGATTTTGGATATTGAGGAATGAAACAAAATACAAGGAATGAAACAGAATACAAGGAATGAAACAATCAATTGAACAGAAAAATCTTTCAATGTCCCCCAACGCCCAAGTTTACAACAGATTTTCTTCTCTGCGATTGAACCCAAACAGCTGTTTTGGCCACACAACATGAAATTCAATGAGAAAATAGCTAATCTTAATGAGAACAGTAAATAAATTAATTAATTAAATACACCCAAAACCCCCCAATATATAATCATCATCATATGGGGTAAAAGCAAAATAGAATGGGAAAAAAAAACGCTTAAAAATTAAATAGAGAACTCCAATAACTCAATATCATCACCGGTCAGCACGAAAAACGATCTGTTTAGACTTGGAAAGGCCATGGCCAGTCCTTCAAGTCCTCCTCTTGCTGCACTTTAGCACTCCTCCTCATAGCATAGCCGTTAGCCCCAACACCATCACGCTCAACATAAGCATAGTATTTGAGGAAAAATGCAAGTGTCAAGATCACCCACTCCAAGCAAAAGATCAACACGCACAACCCGCCAGCCAACTTCAGTATCACAGCGCCGTCCTCTTCCCTCACATAGGACTTCAACTGCCCGAGAAAATCCCCTGTCCTTGTGAAGATCAGCACCGAGACCGATCCTTGAAATATCGCTGTCAGCACAGTGGCAACCATGTGAGCTGCATACCACCTGCTAGTCCCCCCCGATGAGGCCGCTGCGCAGCCGAAGACCGCCCCCGCAATGGTGAGGATGTGGAGGAGGATTAGAAAGAACCCGCTTATGGAGGGGAAAAGGCGGAGCGAGAGGGTGAGGAAGATGCAACTGGAGGCTGCACCAAGTAGAATGTAGTTGCAAAAGAGGAAGACCTTGTGGGTGTGGTAATGGGATTCAGCCACAGAGCTTGGTGGGGTGGTGTTCATGGAGAGACCCATTTGAGGACTTCTCAAAAATCAGCAAAAACCTCAGACAAAGTATAGAGCAAAACCAGGATTTGAGCAAGTGGCTACTTTGGAATTTAAGTTCTCGAAGCAGAAATGGCAGATTTTGAGCTGATTTTGTTTGAAGAGAAGTAAGGAGGTGAAGGGGAAGATATAGAGCGAGAAGCTTGCGAGCGTAACGGCCATATTCCTTGAGAGGACAAAATAAGGCCGTTGCGGCAAAGTCAAGGGACCCGCACTCGAGAAAATTGTAACGGCTAGTTTTGCCTTTTAAGAGTTCTTAGATTTGGCACGTGGCATTCGTTCGATTTTGTATCGTTGATTTCTGGGGATTTCAAGACTTGAAGATCCAACGACCAAGATGAATTGGCTATAACGTAACTCGTAGCAAAACGGGCCAGGATCTGGATGCTTGATAAAGTAACTGTGTAATGGATTGGGTTTTACCTTATGGAAAATTCTATGTACAGTCATTTTGCGGACTCTTTTGTGCACTCTAGTGATATGATTGATTGTGTATTAAAAAAAAATTAATCCAACCAATCATATCAGTGGAGTGCGCAGGGAATACGCAAAAATGACTGTATGTAATATTACTCTTTACTTATATATACTCCGAGATAATTTTATAGGATTTGAATTGATATTTGGAAAGTAATAATTTATAAATTTTATTAAAATATATTTAAATATAAATATATTGAGATATATATTTAAATATATAAAATAAATATAAATTTTTATAAAAAATTAAAAAAATATTAAATCTCATCAGTAATTAATTTAAAATGAATTGAATTGATATCAATAACCAAACACGTCCTAGTGCTTTTGCCTAATAAAGAATGCAATTTATTAGTAGGACTCTCCTACTTACTCTACCGTCCAATATCTACCGCTAGACGTGCTCTCTAATGCCAATTTAATAGAAGCAAACTAGCATTATCCTTTTTCTACAGGTCTACTTAATTAAATATATTTTTTGCTTAAGTTTATGCAAAATATAATAAAATTTACTAATTTTTAGATTTTTTTTCTATTTGTTTTAAACTTTCATTAAATCAATTATTTCATTAGTCTTCCATTAGTAAATGGCTAGAAACCGCCACGTCGGCACAAATTGATGTTTCACGTATGTATTATTCTGAATCTCAGGCTTGAGTGTTTTAGTAAGGTATTTTTAAAATTAATTTGATATGAAAAATGATACTTATAGTTGTTGTAAGTGTGTAAGTATTGTATAATTATTTTGAAAAAAAATGAATAAATATAAGATTCATTGAAAAGAAATTTAATTTTTTAATAGTAGACCTAACTCTTATTTGGATGATGTTACTGCATTCAGTAGTTTTTTTAACCTATTTGCCAACACCTTTGACATGGTCTTGTAAACTCCATTACAAAGACTAATTGGCCTACAATCATTGGTTACTCTTGGTTCTTCAACTTTAGAAATGAGTGTTATAAAAGTATGATTCATAGAAGGGATTAAGGGGGAGTTCGGTCCAGTCCGGTCTTATGAGCTTTTGTGGACTGGACTGGACTGGACCAAACCTATTCGGTCTAGGATTTTCCTACCTTGGACCAGACCGAACTTCCTAAGGACTAGGTCAGTCTGGTCTCATTCAAGATAGTCCGATCCGATCAGTTCGTTTGGTCCAGCATTTTCCTTTTTTTTTTTTTTTATTCAATGACATTTTGTTTAATACTTATATAATTATATTGTGATATATATAATATATATTAGTAATAATATGCTAATACTATTAGTCTATTAATATATAGTAAATTAGTAATATTTATTAACTTATTTACTATAACTAATAATACACTAGTACTAATACTAAAATTAATAACTATATGTAATAATAGTAATACTATATGTAATATACTAGTATCACTATATCTCTTCAAACCCCACACATTTATTAATATTCTATATAATACTATATTAAATAATAGTAATACTCTTATTACTATTACTCTATGTAGTTATAGTGAGTTAATACTAACATATTACATATTAAGTTAACTATACTGATACTATTAAAAATTTATACATATATGATATATTATAATTTATACTATAACTCTTATAATATGTTAATATATTAATATATACTAGTACTATATATTATATTTAATAGTTATATATTAAAGAATATAATAATACATTGATACTAAATATATATAATTATAGACTTATAATGATTTAGTTATTATGAATTTATGATTAGTATAACTATATAATTGTATTAGTATTAGACTATTAGTAATTTAGTATAACTATATTATATTAGTAATATTAGTTATGTTGATCGTATAACCATATTATACATTATTAGTATTAATATAAATATTAGTATTAGTTATAGCTATATAGCCTATATTAGAATTGAGTCTTAGACTATATAATAGACTAATAGTATTAGTATAACTGTATAAGTATATTGTATAGCTATGTATTAGTATTAATTACAATGATTAGTATAACTATATAATATTATTAATAGTAGACTATTAGTATAGTTATATATTAATATTAGTTATACTGTTACAGTGATTTAATATATTATAATTTCTATATACTTTATACTATAACTCTTATAATATGTTAATATATTAATATATACTAGTACTATATATTATAGTTGTACATTAAAGATTAAAATAATACATTCATACTAAAATATATATAGTTATATTTATAGTAATTTAGTTATTAACTTATTATGATTAGTATAACTATATAAATTATAGTATAGTGATAATTATATTAATTAAATATAAGTATAGTAATAATTAAATTATATCAATTATAGTGATTAGTATAATTATATAAATTATATAATAGTATATTATTATTAATAGTAGACTATTAGTATAGCTATTTTGAAGTATATGGCTTATACAGTAAAGGTAGGTAGATGCCGTAGTGAGCGAAGCGGAGCAATATGGCATCTGCCTTTCTGGGATGCTGATTAGGTACTTGAGCATAGCGTAGCCCGTGCGTTTGGTATTTTTTGTAATTTTCTTTAAATACGTCCGTACGTTTCACAACAACTATATATTAGTATTAGTTATAGTTATTTAGTATAACTATATTAGTATAAATATAACTACAATCTATATTAGATTATTAGTATTTTTTTAATACGATATATAATTATATAATTAATTATATACAACTATTATATAAATAATATATATAAATAATAAATTATTATTTTTTAATTAACATTTGGTCCAATCCGGTCCAGGGTGAAAAATCTCTGGACTGGGTTAGACCGAAAACACTCGGTCCTATAAAGTCTGGACCGAGATTGACCAAACCCAGCCCTGGGTTGGTCCTGTTCGGACCGAAATGGCCAGTTTGGACCGGCCAATGCTTTTGATAAAAGCAAGCCCCAAATCCATCTAGTCCGGGGGATTTCAATGGAGCCATTTGTTTAAGAGCTTCCTCAATCTCAATTCCGGAGAATCGCTTTGATAAACTGTTGTTCATGTCATCTGACACACAAGGAACTACCTTCCTCAAGCAGTCATCAATATCCTCTACACTTGGGCCTGTTGAAGTGAAATGTTTTTTAAAATAGCTATTGAAAACCTTTTCTATCTGTTCTGGACTGATATGCCTCCCATTTTGATCATCCAAAATCTGCTTGACAATGTTCTTTTTCCTTCTTTGATTGGCACAACTATTGAAAAACAGAGTATTATCCCTCAGCTTGTACCAGTCCACCTTAGCTCTTTGCCTCTACTTCAAATCCTTCATCTCTAAGTAGACCCCTATCTCCTCTTGAATTCTCTTAATCTCCACCATATTGTGGCACCCTTCATTCTCTTGTAATTTTTTAAGCATCTCTATTTTTTCCTTAAGAACTTTCCCCTTGTCATGCTCAATGATTTTACTCCATCTCATGAATGCTCCTTTGCTGTCTTCCACTAAGCTCTACAATGTCCTATCAGTATCACTCTCTGTTGATCTCACATGCCAAGCTCTTTTTATAACTTCCTCGCAATCATTCTCAAGAGATAACTTAGCCTCATATCTGAACAATCTCTTTCTCCTCCATACTCTTGCAGGTTCTTGGTTCATGCATAATAGAAGAGGTCTATGATCTGAGCACCTAGCTACTAGCACATCCACCCACCCTTCTTTAAAAATCCCTTTCCAGCTCAGATTAACTACTGCCCTGTCTAGCCTTTCCTTAGTAAATGTCTCATCCCCGTGCTTATTACTCCAGGTGAATTTGTCACCTCTCCACCTTAAGTCAAATAGACCTCCCATTTCTAAGGCTTTTCTAAATCCAAGCATTTGTTTCTCCAGTCTTAGTTTCCTCCCTCCCCCCCCCCCCCCCCCCCCCCTCCCGCCCCCAAAAAAAAAAAAACTTCTCATCTTGTGTCAAAACCTCATTAAAATCCCCCACCACACAGCAACCAACCTTATCTTTAGGTTTAATTGAAGCCAATAATTGGCAAGATTCTGCCCTCAGACTCGAGTCAGGCTGCCCATAGAAGCCTGCCAGCAGCCATCTCTCCTTCCCTTCCTCATTAGTGACCCAAGCATTAATATATCTCTTGGAATAGTTCATAATCTCCATATCCATTGACTGATCCTATAGTAACATTAAACCCTCTTTCCTTTCCTCTGGTTCCACTACAAAACATCCCTCACATCTTACTCTTCTTTTAATCCTATCACTTTTCCTACTCCTCAACTGTCTTCATTAAGAAGATCACATTTGGCCCCTTCTCCCTTACCATTTGGCAAAGGTCTTGAACTTTCTAAGGGTTGTCAAGCTCTCAGTAGTTCCAACTGAGTGTTTTCATAATGATTGGTGGGAATAGCCTCCACCAAATCTTGTGTTGCTTCATGCACCTCGCAACATATACCATTTGCTCTTTTTCCCTCCCTTTCCTCATCCTTTCCATCACCAACAGTTCTAATCGATCTCTTGGATAAGCTTGACACATTTTGATGGTTAACCACCTCGCTCCCTTGCTCTTCTCTTCCATGCCCCTTTGGTTAAAACCTTGCCCCTTATTATACTGTTACTTTTTTCTTCCCCTTCTGTAACCATTCTCCTTCCCGCCCTTGCTTCCTCACCCAACTGTTCTTGACTCTCTACTACATTTTCTTAACTGCCTTCTCTACTATTCTCCCCCTCTTTCACATTTTTTGTCACCCCTTTAGATAGCCTTCCCTCTACCTTCTGTCATTGACTCTTCCTCTCTCTAACCTTCATTCAGCACCTACATAATCTCTCTTTGACTCCCATCCTTCTCTAATATTCCTGCATCTTGTTCCATTCCCCCTTGACTAAGTACTTCTTTTTTTAAATTTTTTTGGTCCCACCTCCAATTTTTACTCTCCCCTTTTTTGTATATTTTTGCTCTCACCCCTGCCCTCATCCATACACCAAATTGAGCCTCTCCCTCCTCTTTCCCCATACACCATGTCTCTTCATGGATAATACAGCTACACTTAAAACAAAAATGTGGAAGTTTCTCATATTTCACAGGAATCCAATGAATCTGCCCTTTTACAGTGATAGTCCTTCCCATTGCCAATGGTTTTTTCAAATCTAATTCTGTTAGTATCATCATAAAGGGTCCCCACCCACTTCCATCATCTTGAGTTTCCACTTCCATAACCCTACCTATTGTCTCTCCCAGCTTCTCCCCTCTAACCTTGTTCATACACGCTATTGGTAATTTGTGCAGTTGAATCAACATTCTTTCTCTTCTAAAGTTCATTTTCTGCAGTGGAATAAACTTATCTGACTACATTCAAACAAATATCTGGTTATCAAATAACCATGGCCTGCCATCCAATATGCGCTGCTTATCAGCTTAGTTTGCAAATGTTATCACGAATGTGTTTATTCCCACCTCCTGAAACTGAGCCTTTTGACTAATTCTCCACACTTTGGCCATGGTACGACTACACGACGCTTGCACATTTCACGACTGTATGTAGTATTACTCGTTATAATCTTATTGTAGGGTAAATTATAATTAAAAGGTAGTCTTATGTTAGTTATGAGATAACTAGGGACTTACGACTCCAAGAGTTAAATTTTATTTTTTCCATTGATCCCATCTTCACTCTATTAAAATGGCTAGAGTTGAAACAAAGAAAAGAAAAATAATATATATATTGTGCATCATTAATTCAGTAGTATATATAAAATAAAATGGCTGGCACAAAAATAATATCTGAGTTATTCTAATCTCGAGCTGGTATATAGAACATATCATCCACATCACTTAAATGATAGTATTTGATTTATAATATTTAAATTTTAAATTTATCTTCTAAATTAAATTATGTTATATAAATATTTTACTATATGTTCAATGCACTGACTTGAAAATATAATTTTTAAAATGCTCCTGAGTTTAGTGTTGCACACCCACAAAAATAATCAATTTTCTCCGGTGTTATTTTTATTTTGCTCTTGAGTACTTTCTGTTAGGACTTTTTTAAGAAAATATTTTGAGCTGCCTACATAAACTAAAAAAGTTTTTAGTGTAAATTGTTCCAATCAAGGAGCTCACATTCTTTGCAATCAAGTTGGTAAAGATGTTGCTCATGGCTTGTTTTATTGTTTAGATGTGAGATATGTATGGAAAGATTATTGTTCTCAACTGGGTAATGTGGATTCCGATCTTTCTTTTCGGGATTTGGAAAACTTGGCTAGAGATAGAGGCTCAGAAGAGTTGCTGTCGATTTATAGCAATTGCTTGGAGAATTTGATATAGAAGGAATAAATTTATTTATGAGCTTGTTTGATTGCAAATTAATGTAGTAGTGAATAATGCTCTTTCTATACAGTTAGAGTATAAGCATTTGTAGGTCTTTGATGTTTCTAATAAGAAGATAAACAAAGTTGTGTGTTGGAATCCTCCTCCTATGAGATACTTGAAATTGAATGTTGATGGGGCTATTTTTTTTTTATCAAAATTCTGTTGGGGTTAGGCTGATTCTTAGAAATCATAATGGTGATGTTGTAGTGGCTTGTAGCAAAGCTGAAAGGGATATCTCTTCTGTAAAATTTATTGAGGCTACTGCATTGTTAAGGGGATTACATTTGTGTACTCAATGGGGTGTTCCCAAAGTGTTGTTAGAAACTAATTGTTTGATACTTGTTCATGCTTTGAATGATAATTCTGAGTTTGTAACAGACTTTGATTTTATTCTTCAAGACATTCACAGGCTCATGAGGGGCTTTTCAAGAAGCAAAAGTTGTGCATGTTAATCGGTTGGGTAATATAGCTGCTCATCAGTTGGCTAGACATGCATGGGAAGTTGATGACATTGTGATGTGGTGGGATTATTGTCCTTCTTTTGTAAGTCAAGCTATTTGACTTGATAAAAACTCTATTTGTAAGGATTCTATTTGATTTGAATGAATGCTTTTCTGGTTATAAAAAAAAGAAAAAATTAAAATTAAAAAAGAAAAAAGAAATTTTCAATCCTTTAATTTGTAGTACAAAAAAGCATAAGACTTGCATGACACCCTCATATTGAGTTATGAGGCGACCGACTCAGCCCTTGCGGGTGAAGGAAGTTCAATCTCCTCTCATCCTATGTGGAAGGAAAGCCTCCTTAACATGATCCACTTGATTAGAAACCCCCATGGATGGAGGGAGTTCAATCTCCTCCTATCATGAGTAGAGGGAGAGCTTCCTCAACATAATCTGACTTAGATTAGGTCCTTGTGACACCCCTAGATTTTCATTTGGGATCGGATGGACATCTAAAGTGTTAGGACATGCACCACAAGGTTGCTTGCCCCCGTTCATGACATATAAGATGCAATGTTTTTAACATGCATCAAGCATTATGCAATATTTGCAGCAGATAATTTTTTTTAGCAATACTATGCACCAAACTTATAATATCACAAATAGTTAAAATATAATTTATGCATACTTAGACAAAATAAATATCCACAATTACAGTACTAGTCTCAGAAGACTATAATATAAAAATAACAGAGATTCAGCTCCCTAATTACATTACCAAAATGTACTATTGAGCCAGTTCGTCCAGTAACTTGGGTAACTTGACTAACGATGCTAGAATACTGTCCAAAAAACTAACTATAGAAGCTGTAAGCTCTGCATCGCATCTGCAGCATCTAGTCAACCTCTTCCAGTCTATCGGTGTTCGCTCTCTGCTTTAATCCTGACACATCGCCTATTATTTGGGAGAAATGGTAGTTGGGACTACCACGGTGAGATTTGATTACAGATCTCAGGAAGTTAATAGGAAACTTCCACATAGGTTAATAATGTATGCATATCAATAAAGGCATGAATGCACCATCAAAGTCAATAGAAAACATAACATAGCTTGATATAACATGGCATGAAATAATAAGCATAATGTGATTTGACATAACATGGCATGAGCTGGCATAACTAGAACTGAAACTGAAACTTAGCTTGACGTGACATGAACTTAAATCATAACATGAACGTGAACTTGAAGCATAACATAGACGTAAACTTGAGCTTGACATGAACGTATACTTGAACATAACGTAACGTGAAACATGACTTGAATGCATGAATTTGGAATCTTGTTCAATAGACTTAATTAATAAAGTGACAATATGGGTGCTATACGAGTCCCCTTGAGCCGTGTGTCCCTACTGATTACTGCATCACAATACAAGTATCTACACCAGCTATGAGTGCATTAATACATACTCCACATTTGTTGTGGTCCCAGCTATTCTATGTATTATAATTATTGTGTCTCACGTAATGTATGTTCCACAGTTGTTGTGGCCCCATGAATTGTTTGTGCCACGCTTACTGTGAACACACGTAAAATAAAATATGGCTCCATCAGCGTTAGTGCCTGGTGAGCTCTGGTGACTAGTTAGTTAAATCTCATTCGTAACCCGTTGACTGTACTTCATTAACCTAGGAAATTTCACACCTATTTAGACACTCAAGGGTGAACAAAGGAGTTCTATTAAGATATTACCCCATCTTAATACTTAGGATCATGATTAACATGAATAACTTAATATGACTATTCTTGATATACACAACTGTATTTTAGACAGGACGTGACATGAATATGAAAGGACAGAATTCCTGACGTAGCGTAACGTGATATGAATGTAAGATGACAGACATAACGTACTTTGAGACATTAATGTAACAGACAATATTTCATAACATGACATACATATAACAGACAATATTTCGTAATATGACATAACATGTGACAATGAATATTATGTGACATGACATGCATGTAAAAGATGGCATACGTAATGTGACATACTTGCAATTGATAGTAACATGTGACAAAATATATTGTGTAACAGATAAATATTTAATGACATAATAATTTATGTAACAGATAAACATGTGATAACATGGCATGGCATAACATATATAACAACATACAAACATAAACTGTAGTTCCCTCATCCATCACACATACAAAATAAACTGATAGTAAATTAAGAGTTAACTTTTCTCGATCGTCATGTTATACGAGAATAAAGTGCGAAACACGAGGAACTGAAAATAGTGATTCTAAAAAATTAGAAATTAAATCAGTAACAATTAGAAGCATGAAAACAAGCTAATTTAGAGTAAAATTGTCATTTTATACTTAACTTAAGGATTTCACATCCAAACTCCAAACATTTCCACAACCTTCACGTAAATTTTGCCATAAACTCAAATATCAACTTAGAAAAATTTAAAACAAGTCACAACTATGGAAAACACACTGTGGCCGAAATATCCATAGGTCATTTCTCTTTATTTTTGTTGCAATTGATTCCAACTTCAAAACTCATGTTTAAACCAAAATTTTGCAACAAAGATCTTCCTATCCTAAGTTTAAAATCATACTTAAATCATCCATTTAGAAAAAACTAATAATCAATACCAAACATTTTTGTAAAAAGATCCAAACCCTTGAATCACAAGTTTTGACAGTAAATAAAAACATCTCTAATAATTCCAAAAAATCAAATCTTACTTCTAACGTATTCATAACATCATTATAAGATCAACCATGCTATAAATCACTAAACTAAAGTCACCAAAATCACAAAATAACACTTAGAGTTTTTGGTTTTACACTTAGTCCAAAAACATAAACTTTTTTCTTAGCCATCTTTGATCAATCTCTTGATCTATGGCTTAAAAAGATGAGGTCTTCAAACTAAAACATCCCATGGTTTAAAAATGTATCCTAAAAAATATCCAACCATCAAACTTAAAATCACATGGCAAAAAATCAATAAAATATGGATCTGACCCAAAAATAATAAATTTTAAGCCTAACCAGAATCCTCTTGCATAGAAAAATCATATCTTTGAAACTAATACTAAATATCTTCAAACTAACATCCTAACATGAAAATAAGAGATTTAGGATCATCATATAAAAATATCAAAACCTTTAGATTAAGATCAAACAACCAAATATTCAAACTTTCTCCAAATAAAAAATGTTTTTTCACTTCCAGTTTTCAAGTTTCTAGGCCAAAACAAATCTATCATCAAAAGTTTTAGTCATGCAACAAAACCTCAATGAACACTCATATACACATGCTAAAAACACACTATAAAATTTTAGGACCAAGATATTTCTATTAGCTTGGTCAAAAATTTCAAAACATAACATACTCTCCAGTTTTACATCTAGAATGACATTTCCTTGCTTAAAAATACTTTTGACCAATCAAATGACTACTAAATGAGACGAATAAGATATCTACGGAAACTAAATTCAAAGATGAACAATTTTATGAAGGATTCATCGTGAGAAACTACTTATAAAGGGTCAAAAAGCTCTATGCAAAAAGACCTAGAAATCTGCCTAAGAGAGCTTTTTTGGAGTTCTCTCTAAGAATGGGGTAAAGAAGTGATGAAAGGGAAATAAATTTGTTTCACGACTTTAGAATTATGGAGGGGGAGATATGGTCTTAAATGACCCCTGATTGGAGGTGACTATATGAAATAAAGTGGAGAATAGTAAGGGGCAAAGGACTGCCTATAGAAGTTGTGAGGTATGGAGGTTGATGAGGTGGATTTCTTCTTCACATCGAGACATTGTTGGCTGCAGCCAAGGGCAGTGGATGGTCTGCCATGTGGGAGAGGAAGTTTCTTCAAGAACCTTTGCCAATTTGGCCAAATTCGTGGGCCTTGGTGGGGCTCAACCAAGTGAGCTTCAATTTGGGGTTTAAATGAGGTTTAGTTAGGGTTTGAGATGCTATCAAGCCCAAATCTAATTTTTCTTGACCCAATCAAATTTTTAAGGTCTAAAAGGTTGGATAATGATGTCATAACAAAGATTTGACAAATTAATAGCATGTAGAAGTGATTTAATCAAGTGATTAAACACAATGCTAGAAATGGATTAAAAGAGGTTTAGAGGGCAACTTTAGGGTTTAGGGAAACCGTTTAGGGTTTCTATTCTCAACCAAGATTTTGGAGTTTCAATTGGATTTCAACCATTTAGGGTCTCTCTAGGCTTGAAACCCTTTTTGGTCTGGCATAATTTGGTTAATCAGATGAAAAAAAGTTTTGCGTAGGTGATATGATCTCACACCTTGATTTCCTTCACAAATCCATCTAATGGTTCCTCTTTGTGTCAAGTGTCTAATGTTATTTACTATGTGTGGCTAAGACCTTATCAAGTGTCTAACTAAAACTTCTCTAACCTAATTTAGACATTCCATACTGTGATTTTGAAAACAGTGCACTTAATACGCTTCTCGAGATTACTATTTACCCCCAAAAAATAGGTAATAAACTTAGTACTGAAAAATCCTAAATATTCATATTAACCTACAATGAAAATAGTCTACCAACACTCAACTCCGAAGTGCCTCTAAAAATAATTTCACAATTTCAAACGGGCGTTTCGTCCGAAATTATGAAAGTTGGTTATTGCGCCATAAAATCCTAAATAATCAACTGAGTTTAATGGTGCAAACTATAATGTATTTTGACACTTTTAACTCCTTCAAATAATTAAAATCTCATTTGTGGCACTATAGTGAGTGATAACACTGACTATATTGACAAATTAAAACATGTGCAATTGGTTTATTCGTGAAAACTTATGGAGTTTTCACAAGATTCCTAATATCAATAGAAATTCCAACAGTGAATTTTTAGCGGACTATTACTAGCCCCCCTTAGTAGGGATGAAAGTTTAAACTAGAAAATTGGCCCAGGTTATGCCAGACCAAATCAGTTGGTTCGGTTTTGGTTATGTGCTTTCCAGGACCAGACTGACCGGACCAGTTTAAAAATATATATAAATTAAATTTTTAATATTATATAAAATATTATATATATAATTTTAATATCTAATATATATAATTATATATGAAATATATATAATTATATATCATATATGAAATTATTTTATATTATAATTTATGACATAAAATTTTAATCTTAAATATGAACATTTGTAAATTGTTTGATCATATGTTTTAAGAGTTATAACATAATTTAGTTAACTTCTTATGTTTGTATTAATACTATGATATTAGCATAATATTATAATTTATAGTAGTGACACTATAATACTATGATATATTAATATATAATATAAATTGACACCAGCGAAAAAGTAGACCAAACCAGAAAAACTAGAAGTACAGCTTTATAAGGGTAATAGGTGCGGAATCGGTTCTTGAAAATGCAAAATTGATGTAACCGGTTCTGTTCCAAAAATTCTATAAAACCGGACCAAATTGGACCCGTCACACCCCTATCCCTTAGCATAGGACAATAGGAAGTAGAAAGTAGAAACTCCCACATCTTTTTCCATGATGGTCCTCTTAGCACTCCACAATGTTTAGCTTCACTTGTGAGCTCACTAAAGGTAGAATACAAACCCTTTTGTTCATCTGTGCATTGGAAGGCTCAAAGAATCTCCTCAATGTCCTAGATCTGGTCTTCAGCCATGGTTCAGAGCATCCAATTGAACTGCTCGACAATGCTACCCATTCATATTAATGTTGATATTGCAACCCGTGGAGCTAAGCGCATTCTCTTCCATGACCTCCTGTTCCACTCCTCAAACTAATTCATGAGGATCCGAATTAGTTTCCCTATAATTGTGTGGTCAGTTCTGATCCAGGATATTACAAACACAACGACGAGAGGGCATCCTGAAAGGTTAGTCTTAGCTAAAAGTTTCAACATAATACTTATACAAACAAACACACATAAAGATATGTATATAAATATATTCATAAATAACTCAAGGTTCAATTCTAGCCAATCTTACCCATGTCTCACTTAATCCTAAAACCTGTAGATATAACAACCAATCCCCCTAGGGTTATGAATAAATTTAATTTTAGAAAAATAAAGGTATCAGAATGCTTCCTGCCTTTAGAAATCTTTTATTCTTAATGAAGTACCAGATGTAAAGATTCTCCTTTATAAAATAATACGTGCTTTATACAATAAAAAGTGAGTCTGTGGAAGTATTTATTAAGGTTTCTCAAACCTTGTACCATAAAAGTCATAAACTAAAATTTCTGTACATCATCTAGCCCTTTACCTCTTCTCTTTAAGCCAAGTCTCGTTTAGCAGCCTTAAACCTCACTTTAAGCATCACTCAAGACAATTACTCATTTAAAATAAAAATGAGTTGAATACTCAGTAAGAACCACTTCAAACTATGAAAATAAAAAAATGTAAATTTTCAATCATGCAGTAACACCTTCAATCACATTCATCCACATTAATACTTATATATAAATTCATCAATCATGCATTAACATTTAGTCACATTCATCTTTATGCAGTCTCATTATGCCTAAACATTTTTTCCTCTTTAAGCTCATGGCCGGTACACACTGTTAACCTTCATGTGTTAGAGGGTTAGCGACCCTTGTGGTCATGGCTCTTTTCGTGGCTAGCAGATAATAACCTAGTCTCCTCATGAATGGGCATCACTAGGTGCACCGCCAGTGACCTAGTGTTGCAATCTGCCCCTTACTGTCATAGTACCTGCATTCAATGTCATAACTCTTTTAAGCATTTTACCTCAAACAATCAAATATGCATTTCAGTTAATTTCTTTTACTTTTCGCATAGACTTTCCTTTCCATATCTTTTATCCAGTCAATATATAGTGATAATATGTATATATAGGTATATATATATATACGTATATATATATATTTATAGGGCTCGTTAGGATACTTGAAGTATCTCGGAAATATATGAATAGTAATGAAATATTTTGAGTTAAGATGTTTTATTGAGTTTGAAAAATGAAAGAGAAAAAATTGAATAAAAATATTATAAAGTTAAAAATTATTTGAATATTCTTTTTTATTATTGTTTTTGTTTTGAGATTTGAAAAGTTATATTGATTTTTGTGTTTTGTTTTTAAGTTTTGTAATTTGTAATGATTATATGAAAAATTTTGTGGAGAGTCTCCGCTTTATATAGAGGTCTATTTTTTTGAGTGATTGAGTTCAACTTGCCTTGTGAAGCCCATTCCTTTTGGTGGTTTGAATCTCTTTTCTTTTAGGAGGCTAAGTCCCTTTCCTCTTAGGAGTATGAGTCAACTTTTCTTATCTCTTCTCTGCTTTCGGCTTTATCTCGAAGCTAACTTTTAAACTACTGATTTGACCCCTATAGAAAAATTTTAAAAATTGGTCCCTAGTTTCTTATTTATTTTGTGCTAAGCGGTGAAGAACTCAGCTTGGAAAGATAGTCGGAAAATGTACTCAACCGCATCAGGTGTCATTGTGCAGGAGATGTACTCGAATGCAGTAGTACGCGTGCAGAGCTCGATTTTGAATTTATTTATTTGTGTAGATGTTTGCTTGAGGGATTATTTATTATCGGAGAAGAGTGCAGATTTTCATGATTGGTTTTTTGTGTGTATTTCCGTGATCATTTTTGCTATTGTTAGTAGTAGTAAATTTTCTATCCCTGGTTTAAATCATTGTTTGGTGTTTCCATTTTAGGGTTGATGTTGTAGTTTGTTTGCAGTAACCCGTTCTTAAGTGGTCAGGAAACCCATCGACTTCTTGAGTTTATATTAGGCGATTGCCAAGCCCATCGACTTGTTCTTGAAGGAAACGCATGCGATATGGTTGTGGAGCTTTGTGGCTCGTTCCCGAAGGTAACCTGGTGGCGGGGGTTGTGGCTAGTCATGAGAGGTCTAGCAGTCTAGAGAGTTGCCCGCCTGTTAGGTGTGCTGGAGGTCGAGTGATCCTTGACATTTCCCTTTTGTTGGCTAGTCACGAGGGAGGTCGGCCAGTCTGATAACTTATCCTGCCTGTTAACCCTTGACAAGAGATGAGTGAGGTCGGAAGGTCCTTAACCTTTCCCACCTGTTTTGATGGAAAAGGTCCTTGACCTACACGAGGGAGGTTATGTAGCCACTCAGATTCTTGTAGAACCTCAAGGAGTTTCGGTGGGGAAAATCTCCAAAAGTAAGATTTGTTAGTAAAAATAAAATTCAAATAGGGAATTTGAGAGAGACAAACTAGAATTCTTTAATTGATGTTTTCCATTTTTCCTTACTAGGATTGTTCGCTGATCAATGATTTTTGCCTAAGGAAGTTGTCCGTCTTTCTGTAGCAATGAAGATTTTCCATTTCCAAACGATTATTCATTTTTTTTTTTTTGGTTGAGTAGCTAAGATGTCAGTTATGGTTGTGGCAGCGACCACAATCGGTTTCACAAGCTCACAACTGTCATGGAGGGTAAAGAAATGCACAACCAAGAAACGGTCTAGACGAGCCTCCGTGACTAAGAACTTCCTTGTCGATGAAAGAACTCGTCATCGGTGGTTCGGACGTTGTGCCCTTCATCCACCTTGCAACGCTTTGGGTGTGCGTACGAATGAGCTGAGCTTCATGACAAGAGGCATACCCATAGTGGTGGAGAGATGTTAAGCAGCTCTTGTGGCTTGTAATAGTCCCTCAACTTTTGGCAGGGAGGTTTACAGTGGGTGGCAGGAGGCATACTCACAGCGGTCGCGTGGTCAAGGATCATTATGAGGGTGATAGGTGACGCTGGAGGTTCATGACATTGTTGTGGGTGGCACCACAAGCCCGCGGTTGGGCTGAGCTTGTGAGCAAGTTGTGGTGTTGGCGTTGAGCAACTCCTGTGGTGAACTTTGGTGAGCTAGCAAGGGGTGATGGCATGCACAATCTCTATGGTTAGAGACCTTCTTGCTGGTGACATAAAGCTTTGGTGAGCTAGGTGGTGGTCGGTAGCTGGACCTTTGGAGGGCACAGGAATGTGCATCCTTTGCCTATGGCCTTATGTCCAACGTGACTGGCTTCCAACGATTAGCTTCCAGAGTCAAGGAACTACCCCGCCAGTGGTAGAAATTGCAGGTGGTGCGGATGGTGGCTTTGACAACTCATGGATGCCGATGTGTGAGCCTCCAGCAACTCGTTGGTCTTTGCCCGCCATGGTTCGGTGTGCACAACACACCGCTGCAGTGAGTGATTGGTGGAGGGCTCTGCCGTCACGGCATCTCCGCCATGCGGGGTGGCTAGCACCAAACCCTATCACGCTATGAGGGTGGCGGCTGTAGGTTTTGCAATCTACACAATGAAAAAAGAACTAGATGCAAGCTGTGCACCTATTATGCATGATGTGCATGGCATGCACAGTGCATTTGTGGCCAGTTTAATCTCCCTCTCTGTTTTTTTTTTACATCACATGTGGCTTGCAAGCATAGTGTATGTTTGTTGCACACACTCCCCTTCTTTTTCCTTCTTTTTGTAAAAAAGTATTAATGAAATAAAAAATAATAAGAAAATAGTTGATTTGATATGGGAAACTTATCTGGCTCCCGGAGACAATCTCGTTAGCCATGGAATTCTCCTAGACCCTTTTTCGGCGTTAAGAATAAAAATTTGATACCACAAACGTCACCAACTATTGATCCTAAATTTGCACAACAAACCAGAAGGGAGGAAATAATGATCCTCGGCTCACAATGATGATTCGAGCGTCAATACAGTATTCTTCACATTCATCCATAAAATAAATAACAAAGAAGCAAATAGAAATAAATAAAGAGAGATGCAGAAATTTAGGGAAGATCCTTTATAGTCACTATGCATGGTGGAGTTGGTACGTAGAGAGCTTATGTGGAAGGCCTTTGGAGAGTCTCCGAATAGTTCTTGTGGAGAGAGCTTGGGTCTAGAGTTTGTAGAGAGTCTCCGCCTTATATATAGCTCTTTTTCCTTTGAGTGATTGAGTTAAACTTGCCTTGTGAAACTCATTCCTTTTGGGAGTATGGATCTCTTTTCTTTTAGGAGGTTGAGTTCCTTTCTTCTTAGGAGTTTGAATCAACTTGTCTTATCTTTTCTTGGCTTTCAGGTTTATCTTGAGGCTAACATTTGGACTGCTAATTTGACCCCTAAAAAAGTAAAATAATTTAAATACTAAAAAAAATCTAATAGATTTTTTTTTTTTCTAATCATCTAATAGATTCACTTGTGCCTTTATTTAGACACTTATTCCACTACGCTTTACCATCTATCCTTAACATGAGTCTCAAAATCATTTGAAAAATTAAGAATAAATTTGTGAGTTCGCAATTCAGTATACTTGTGTAAAATACGAGTAAGGGTGTCAAATCGTGTTAACAGGTTATGTTCATGTTATGTCGAAGCATGCATATTATACTATATGGATCAACCCGAATAGGAACCATTAAGCTTATCGTGTCAAAATTCCAAACCCTAAGATTACACATTAACATAACAGGTTGACATGACACAATCCATTAGTGAATTTTATGAAATAGATTAACACGACCTGATAGGACCCATTTCAACTCATTTATGTTAATGTACACGAACACGACCCATTAAATCGTTTGACCTGATTAATTTTATATAAATATTAAAATTATAATATTTATAAAAATATATAAAACTAATTCCAAGTCTAAAATCACAATCTAAATAATAAATATACTGAAATTAAAATTCCAATGTACTAAATTTGATAAACACACTCATAAAGCCCTGCATATTTAGAACACCAATCCACCGATTACTTATTACATTACACCCATGATCCATTCCCTCTTCTGACCATGACATTATAATCATCATTCAATAAAATTTCAACAATACCAAATAGGATAAACACACATTGCAATAATATTAATGTTACAATCCCAAATATGATGATACACACACAAATCTAAACAAATGTAGAACTTGAAGAAGAAAGCGTAGCGTCCTCATTGCTTTTGTTGTTCTCCAACTCCATTATATCTTCTGTTAACTCGTCTACTTTCATTTCTTCTTGATTGAGCTGAAATATTGCATAGTTTAGCTATTTAAAACCAATGTATTTTAAATTCTTCGTGACACTATTATTGGTTTTAGATAAAAAAATGGTTAATAAGCATAAATACGAGTTGTGATTTTTAATTGATTGATATCATGTTTATGCTTAATTTTATAACTATGATTTAATGGGACAATATTTCCTCACATATATAGTCTATTTTTATAATCTATTTTTCTTTTAATTTATTTTTGAGTGTTATTTTTCTTCTTTTTATTTTCATCTTAAATAAAATTCAAATGGAATTCGGTTGGAACTTTCGACTAAAAGTGCATATTAATGGAGAAGAGAAGGAAGGAAGTGTACTTGGCAGCTGAAAAAAGATACTGAAGATGACTCTTCGGTGGTGACTTTCTTATCTTCATTGTTTATAAACACATGCGATGAAGAAAATGTTTTGCGGTGGACAAATACATGCAAAGTCAAAGTCTAAAAAGGGAGCTAAAACGTGAAGGCATGTGGGCTGGAAAAAAATTAAAAAAAAAAGAAAGAAGGGAGGTGTCGTGCATTACTTGGATTGGAGGTGAATCTATAGTGAAGAGTGTCGTGCTTGACTTATGAAGTTGGTGGTGATTATTTGTGAGAAGTCGGCTGGAGTGAATTGGGATTGGAGGAGTTTGGCACCGACTTGAGGCAGCTATATATATATATATATTGCTGGACGGAGAAGAAAAGGTGAGTTGGTGAGTAGTAAGGGTAGAGAACGTGAGGGAGTGAGAGGTTCTGTGCTTGGTTTGAATTAGTGCTTGATTGAATAGATGAGAGAGGAGAAATCGGTGGGAAATATTCTCCAGGAGGCGGCTAGTTGGGAAAAGTGGAGTGTGAGTGTAACTAGAGGCAGCTAGCTGGAGTTATTCCAGTTTGAATTTTCGGTAGGTTGAAAAGCTTTTATGAGAGAGTTCGGTTATTTTTAAAGATATTTTCCTTGCTATAAAAGGAGGTACGTTGGGGCTGGAGATTATGATGATTGAAGGGAGAAGAGAAAAGAAAGGGAAGGCAGGGACGTTAAAGTTGAGTAGGAGAATTGAGCAAATCGGTTTCTTAGAGAGAGGTGTTAGTGGGGAGTTTCCAGAATCAGTAAACGAGTGAGTATTGAGAGGAGACGTGAGGAGAGTCGGTGGGTTTATTCTCTTGGAAGAGTCGATGCATGAGTTGGAGTTGACGGATGCTGAGAGAATTTTCTGGAGCTGGATTAGAGTCGGTTTGAAGTAGAGGGACGTGGTTGGAGTTGAGAGAAGTCGGTGAGAGAAAGAAGGAAGGGAGTGAGGAGATGTTGTGCTGGAAGTGAAAGAAAGCAGTCGGTGGGTGTAGGAGTTGAGGGGTAGACGTGAAGGAATTTAATTGGCTGAGGTTAAGTTTGATTTGAGAGTAAAAAAGGTGTCGATGCATGAGTTTGGAGCCAGAGGGACGTGTAGAGAGAGGGAGTCGATGGGAAATAGAGAGAGACGTGTGAGTGTTGTGCTGGAATTGTGTTGGGCTGGAATTGAAAAAGGGTAGTGTCGATGAGAGGCATTTTTCATCTAGACCTTCGGTGGCAGCTCTCTCTTTGCATTTTCATTGTTTAGACGGACGGAAATCTCTCTCTCGTTTGAAGACTATTTCTTTTGTTCTGTTTTCTAAGTTTTCGGTTGTTAATTCTTAGAATTCTCTCGTACTAGATTACTTCTTTTCTTTTTTTTCTTGTTTTTACTTTTGGTAGGCGTCGGCTGAGTTCCAAATTTTATTGTTTCTAAATTATTGCCTAGTATTTCTTGTGTTTCATTTTAGTTTTCTTTTGTGGAAGATATTTATGTAATTTCTATAGTACTTGTAATAAATATATTTGGCTAAATTTTAATACTAAGGTGAGAGATGAAGTTTAATGATTTAAATATTGTTTTCGGATCCACGTAAAATTTATTCTATGAGCTTGATCGATTGAATGATTTTATTATTGGATATTCTGATTATCTATATATTTATCTTGATTCATTGTGATTTCCGAATACAGTGAATGCTTGAGGAATCCCTGTGATATTCAAATAGATTTGTAAATGTTTTAATCATCAATCGTTCACGCTTAATCATAAGCGACTATTTTTCTTGATCTTAAATGCTAAATCTTCAAATTAAACGGAATCATTATTCTAGTTTAATTGAAGTAAATCGATCAAAAACAATATCATAAATTATTAGACGGATCCTCGAAACCTTAGTCTTTCCTTATATCAATTCGTTTTATCATTTTAGTTTGATTCATTTATTTTACAAATCTTCATCTTTACATTCAATTGTACGTTTCTTTTAGTAATTTCGTTTCATTGTTTGAATTTATTTTCTTTATTACAAAAGTCAATCCCTGTGGATTTGATCCTGTAAGATACTACAACACCTATATACTTGCAGGTAAAACTGCACTAAATTTTTAATTCATTAATTTGAGTCAAAATTTAGGCGCAACACTTATGTTCCTATTAAAAAAATGATATCAGTAAAAGAATTAAGATAGTATTTACCCTATAATCTAGAGTGTCTCATGGATCATGACTCACAATTGCATGTAGCATTCTCAATCTTATTTAATGAAAAATAATAATATTACCTTCCTCGATATATAACTAATCTTGTACACACTAATGCTTCAACAATATTTGCTTTCAGTGCATTCATAAATTGATCAATGATATGTCCATCAACACTAAAAGTAAATTCATATGCAACTATAAAAACTAGAACACTCAAAATGTCACAAGCCATACAAGTAAGATCAGGATAACGAAATTCATTTCCATTCCAAAAGAAAAGAATATCAATCTTTGCATTTCTATTTGCTCTAGGTTCATCCAAGTAAAGCTCCAATTGACTTTTTTGCGTATGGGTAGCAAGATCATCATTTTCAAATGAATTAAATTCCTATAAAAAAAAGTTCCATTAAGAATATGTGATATAAAATAACAATATAATATAAATCATTAAACAAAAACTATTATTTGAATATACCTGAAATACCTGTCTATTGACTCTATTCTATCTACTAAAAGATGACTGGCTTTTCGCTCTACTAACACTTTTTTCAGAACTCCTGGTAGAACTTGTGAGAGCACTAGAAGAACTATATTCCACGAAAAGAGATATCATTTTATTATGAACATTTCAAAAATCCAGGGAACCATTTCCATAAAACTTCTTATAAGAAAAATCAACAAAATGAAACTTGTATCGAGTACCCAATATAATTGCCATAGCCAACAACACATTGAACTCAAACAAATATTTCTCAAACTTAGCAAGCATTTGATAAGATATTTTCTTCATGTAGACATCTTCACTCTTAGAGTGCTTCTTTAATGTCAAATAAATCATAAACATTGCTGGAAAGTACAAATTACCTGTAGGGTATTTGGTTTCAGAAAAGTCACAAGTGGCATCATAAAAAACTCCAAAGAAAGTGTTAATCTTCCTCACTTTTTCCCACTCAGATGTTGATAGACAATGCTTAAAATTAGAATCAGTCAACTCCAAATGGCAAAAGGTATGACGATAGAAAAGAACACTCTCAAGTATAAGAAAAATAGCATTCTATCTAGCAGGGACATCTTGTCTCAACCCTTTCTTACTGTCCAAAGACATTTGATTTGTTGAATCTAAAAATTTTTGTTTCATTGTTTGTGATCCTTTGACATACTTGATACTGTTATGAACTTTTTGGATAGCACAATCAATCTCTTTTAACCCATCTTGTACTACCAAATTGAGAATATGAGCATAACAAAGATGAAAGAACTCACAATCACAAACAAAGGCTTTCTTAATGTTCAATTGAATTCTTAACAACTCTACTGAAACGTCATAAGAAGAAGTATTGTCTAAAGTCAATACAAAAATCTTGTATTGAATTCCCCACTGATATAGCAAATTATAAATTTTTTGAGATAAAGATACATCATTATGTGGTGGTGGCATAAAAGAAAAGTTTAAAAACCGTTTCTATAGAAGCCATTTCTTATTTTGAAAATGTGATGTAATGCACATATAACCATCAGTGATTATAGAAGTCCACAAGTCAAATGTCGGACAAATTCTACCAAGAACATCATTTAACATGCATTTAATCCCTTTTTTTTTTCTCGATGATACATATTAACCAAATCAACCTTAACATTATTTTTAGAAATAATTGGAACATATGGATGCAAATATTGGAATAAAGATCTCATCACCGAATATTAAACAAACCAAAAAGGCAATTCATTCTTCACAATAGTGTCTACCAAAATTTCTCTATATTGTTCAGAATCAAATTTAGAAGCGCTTAGCAAAACAGATCTACTATTTTGTGCTATCATTAACCGACCAATATCTTGTGAACTTCTTCTAGGGCATGTGTCAATATGACGTTTTAAATTTTTGGTTCCATATTTGCTCGTTGCCAAGTAAAAAGCTCCACACATCTTGACCATATTTTTTTTTTAAGGACTATCTCAAAAAAAAAAAAAAAAACCTCCACGCGTTTGACTTTTTCTTCTATTTTGCTTTAGCCTTTTCATTTTGAAAACTTTCCTAGTCTAACACGTTCAAGTCAATCAAATCGTCATTTTCACCTACTGCCTCTCATCTGATGTTTTTAAAAAGTCAAACATGAAAATCAACAACATTTTACTTTGTTTCTAGCACTAAAAAACTCATTTTATGCTCATCATATTCTATCAAGGAGAAAAATCTTATTTAACTGTTACTTAACCACAAAATGTTGCATGCTTAAAGTGCCCATAATCTTTTTCTGGATCCAAATCTGGAATAGCATAGTTATGTCCATAAACAACGTTGTAAAATGAATCTGGAGTCTCGATTGGATTATTTAGTTTTTCAAAGCTTTTAAGGTAAAACCTTATAAAGAACAATTTGGAATTTTATTTTCTTTCTATAGTTAACATTTACTACTTTAGTATTTCAACTTTAAAAGTCTAAGTCCCCTCCTTAATCAGTATTGATGCTAAGGAGTCATTGACTAGATACATTTGAGGCTAAAATTAATTTTAAAAAAAAATTAGGTTGACAAGGTTAGTTTCAGTCCAACCAGCCTTGGAGTTTGTTTCAGTCGACCACCAGATACCTAAGTGGACAGTCCGGGTAGAAACCAAGCTGGACTCGGAACTAAGACAAGCTTTGAAACCTCTCCTTATCGAGCATTAAGATGTGTTCACTTGGAGTCACGAGGAGATGCCCATAATAGACAACTCTATCATCGAGCACTAACTCTGCGTTGACCCAGCAGCTAAGAAAGTTAAGTAAAAATGATGGAGCTTCAGTGCCAAGAGTATGCGATGATAGCTAAGGATGTGGACTGTTTCCTGGTCACGTTCATTCGAGAAGCTCACTACCCAGAATGACTTTCTAACGTGGTCTTAGTGAAGAAGGCCAACAGTAAGTGGTGGATATGCGTTCACTTCACCAACTTGAATAAGGCTTACCCAAAGGATAACTTTCCCTTGTTGAGCATCAACCTAATTGTGGACTTGACTATGGGGCATTCCCTCCTCAAATTCATGGATGCCTATTTTTTCTAGATACAACCAGATCAGGATGAGTCTGGACAGCAAAGCGAAGATGGCATTATCACGAATTGAGGGTTCTACTACTACAAGGCCATGCCGTTCAGGCTTAAGAGTGTTGGCACCACCTACCAACGGCTAGTAAATTGAATGTTCAAACAATAGATCGCCTGGAACATGGAAGTGTATATGGACAACCTACTAATAAAAAGCAAGGAGTTGAGAAACATCTAAAAGATCTTTGTGAGGCCTTCACTGTCCTTCGATGGTACCAGATGAAGCTCAACACATCAAAATGCGCATTTGGGGTAGAATTAAGAAAATTCTTGGGGTTTATAGTCTCCGAGAGAGGGATAGAGGCGAACCCCGAAAATGTTGAAGTAAGTAAGGATGCTCTCAACCTTAACCTCCACGAAGTCCAGCAGCTGTCCAATCGAGTAACGGCCCTGAACCGCTTCCTCACTTGATCTACTGACCAGTGCCTACCCTTCTTCAAAGTCCTGAGGAAGGCTCAAGGGTGGAACTCGGCTTGTGAAAAAGCATTTGTTGAAAAAGGTACCTAGCCCACTCGCCGCTCCTTAGCCAAACAAAGCCAGGTGAGGATTTGGCTTTGTACCTAGCTGTGTCCCCACGTGCTGTATCGGTCGTACATGTATAAGAAACAGAGGAAGGGTAGCAGTCTGTCTACTACACGAGTCGAGCATTCCATGGAGTCGAGGCTAGATACCACAAGATCAAGATGTTGGTGTTCACATTGGTCGTGGCTGCAAGAAGGTTGATACCATACTTTTAGGCCTAGTAGATGAAAGTGCTCACCGACCATCCCCTCAAGCAAATCTTACAAAAGCAAGATACCTTAGGACCACTCGCTAAGTGGGCTATTGAGCTCAGCGAGTTCGACATTGAATACTTGCCCTGCACCGCAGTTAAAGGGCAAGTGTTGGCAGACTTTATGGTGGAGTTCACTGGCTTCCCAGAGGAAGTCTCGCCTACACCCCAGGGAAAGTCTTGGCAGGTCTACGTAAATGGCTCGCCTTGCCATGCTAGCAGGGGTGTAGGGGTGCACATAGTGACCGACTAGGGGGTGGAGCACAACTATGCCGTCAAGCTCGCTTTTACAGCAACCAATAATTAGGATGAATACGAAGTGGACTTGGTTGGAATGTCAGTTGCTCGAATGCTAGGAGCAGAGGAGGCACATGTGAGGGCTGATTCCCAAGTGGTCGTCAGCCAAGTGCTAGGGTAGTTCGCCACGAAAGGAGAAAAGTTGAAGAAATATCTCTAACTTGTTTGTGATGAGCGCAACCACTGCCGCTATTTCCACATCCAGCAAATTCCAAGAGGGGACAACCATAAGGCGGACTGATATGCAAAGGCCGAATCTAGGCAAGAAGAGCTCCCCCTCCCGGAATATACTATTGTCAGAATGGTCGACACCCCATCCATCGGGGCGAAGGTATCTGTTGCTACCCCAGCAAGCCTTGAGTGTGCTACGGACGTCAGGGAGTTCTTGCAGGAGGGCAAATTACCTAGTGACTCAGAAGAACCTCGCAAGGTTAGGAACTGGGTGGCTCAGTTCACGTTACTAGAAAGGGTCTTGTACAAAAGAGGCTTCTCCGAACCCTTCCTCAGATGCCTGTCATCGAACGAAGTGCAGTATGTGCTTGTAGAAATTCATGAAAGAATCTGCAGAAGCCACTTGAGATGAAGGGCACTGGTCACAAGGCTGACCCAGGCCAGATACTACTAGCCCCGTTCTCTCAAGAATGTAAAAGACTTTGCGAGGTGATGCCCGAAGTGTCAAAAGCATGGGCTTGTGCCACACAGCCCACTACAGGAACTAACCTCAATCATTACTTTGTGGCCTTTTGCCCAGTGGGGCTTGGATCTGATCGGCCCATTCCAGCAACCAGAGGAGGAGTCAAGTTTGTAATTGTTGCAGTCAATTACTTCACAAAGTCAGTTAAAGTAGAGGCCTTCACGAGCATCACCTCCCAATCTGTCATAAAGTTCCTATGGAAATTGGTGGTCTGCCAATTTGGCATACCCCAGAGCTTCATATCAGATAACGAAAGACAGTTCGACTGTTCACATTATCAGGAGTAGTGCACAGAGCTAGGGATCAAGATGAAGTACTCCTAGCCCAGACATCCGCAAGCCCACGACCAAGCTGAGGCAACCAACAAAAATCTCATCTCTGCCTTCAAGAAGAGGCTTGAGGCACACAAATGAGCACGACCCAAGGAATTCCCAAGTGTGCTATGGGCATACCGAAAGACTGTTTGAACCTCCACCAAGGAGACACCCTTCACCCTCACTTATTGGAGCGAAATAGTGATTCCCATAGAAGTCGAGATGCCCACATTTTGCATTTAGCACTTTGACTTGTGATCCAACAACGAGAGGCTAGCCAAAGGGCTAGATCTTATAGAAGAAATAAGGGAGAAGGCGGCGACACGAACGAAAAGTAACAAGCGAAAGGCAGAACAATACTTCAATAAATGGGTCAGGCCGTGCTCTTTCAAGTTGGGAGACTTGATGCTAAGACATATCGAAGTAACTACCAAGGAGGAAGGGAAGCTGGGACCCCGATGGGACGACCATATGTAGTAATTGCAAGCAACCAACCGGGCTCCTACTGCCTCAATGACAACGAGGGACTTGAACTCCCCTAACCATGGAACGCCGAGCACCTAAAGAAATATTTCATATAAAGGCAGGGAGATATGCTTTTGTATAAAAATGTAAACTTATGAGATCAATGAGAACGTACATATGTTTACCTCGAACCCTTTGTCACTAAAATCTAAAGCCAAGTCCCTAGACTGGCATCGAAGTTGAGTTTCTAGACTTGCTGTGGGGCAAGGCCAAGTCCTAGACTGGCCAACCCCCTGTCAAACAAAGCCGAGTCCCTAAATTCACTGTAGGGTAAGGCCAAGTCCTTAGACTTTCCAACCACCTTCCAACAAAATCGAGTCCTTAGACTTGCATCGAAGTCGAGTTGCTAGACTTGCTGTTTGGTAAGGCCAAGTCCATAGACTTGCCGACCCCCCCTCCAACAAAGTTGAGTCCGTAGACTCGCATCGAAATCAAATTCCTAAACTCGCTATGGGGGTAAGTCTAAGTCCATAGATTTTTCAACCCCTGTCCAACAAAGCCGAGTCTTTAGACTTGTAGCGAAGTCAAGTCCCTAGACTCATTACGGGGTAAGGCTAAGTCCCTACATTTGCCGACCCTCCATCCAAAAAAATCAAGTCCCTGGATCGCATCGAAACCGAGTCCCTAGACTTGCTGTTGGGTAAGGCCAAGTCCCTAGACTTACCGCCCCTCTATCCAGCAAAGCCGAGTCCCTAGACTTGCATCAAAGTCAAATCCGTAGACTCACTGTGAAGTAAGGCCAAGTCTTTAGTAGGGGTGTAAAAAAAATCGGTAAACCGGACCAAACTGGTGGGTGTGGTCTTATATTGAGTCTGATTTGGTTTGGCACACGTTTTATTTTTCTTAAAACAGGTCAAAATCGGTCTGGTTCCAGTTTTTATTATTCTAAAACCAGACCATACTAGAACGGTTCATATATATATTAATTTTTTATATTGTATATAATTTTTATATAATTATATATAAAATCGTTTTGTATTGTATGATAGATTACTAATTAATATAATATTGACTTTTTAAAATCTTATATCATTATAGTTTTTTGTATTAATAGTTATACTGATATTATATAGTTAATATTAATAGTTATACTAAGTAGTTTGGGGACCCTCCGACTTTAAAAATTAGTTTGAAAAAATTGTAATGATTAGTTTGAAAATTTTGTATTTGAATTATCTTTTGGAATAAAATGAAATGAGATAAAAGAAGATTAGATGAGAGTTTTGTATCTCATCCCATGTCTCAAATCTAAACTAAGATTTAAGAGGATGAAGTTTTTACTTTCTAAGGTGTGAATTTGTGAGGGTGAGACTGTGAGAGACGAGACTATATTTTTCACATATAAGATGAGATGAGATAAATTGAGATAAAAGTTGAAAACTGAATAAAATATTGTTAGAATATATTTTTTTAATATTATTTTTGTTTTGATATTTGAAAAAGTTGAATTGTTTATTTTATTTTATATGAATAAAATAAGTTGAGATGAGATGAGTTGAAATGGTTTGTGAAAAGCAAACCGGGCTTTTTAGTTTTTGGGTTAATGGTAAAAATGTAATTTTTAATTTCCTAACGAGTCATAACAAGTTAACCCATTAGTGACTTATTAAGTAATCATATCTTAACAGGTCAACCTGTTTTGACCCGAACCCATTAAGGCTTAACTCAAACCCATTATTATCGTATCGTATTCGTGTTGAGTTAACAAGTTGTATTATATTTGTCACCCCTAAACATGAGTCACTTACGTAATATTTAAATAGATAATATCTTAATAATAAAAGAGAGGTAATTAATGAATATGGACAAGTTACAACCTTGGCGTAAAATAGATATGGACAAGTTACAAACAACCCAGCAAGAGTATTGGCCGATGGAAAATACAAAATTTCCACTTCCATCGTTATCGTTATTAGTTAATAATGTAATAGAAAGTAGAAACCCATAAAAATTTACTAGCTAGATTGCAATATTCTTTGCCTTCACAAATCACAATCCCTTTAACAAAAATTCTCAACCCATCAAGTACGCACAAATGCAGGATATGTGTATGCACACATGAATGCCAAACAGACATGGGAAATAATTTTCAACGTAATCTGTAACTTCAATCCCTCGCATATTTCATAGATGAATTCTTTCCATTTAGTACAAATTTCTTTCGACACGACATTTCAAAGTTAGAAAGAGACTCCCCCTTCCCTATAGAAACACCTTCAAACTAGATCTGCGCAAAGGAGAGGAGCTGGCTCCTCCTGGCCTTCTTCCTCCGTCTCTTTTTTCTCCTCCATCTTCCCTCTTATTTTTTTTCCTTTCTTTTTCTTTTTGTCATTTTTCAAGGTAAAATATGGCAGAAAACTGATCTATTGCTCTCTGGTGACCACCACGCACCCCTTCACAGGGTTCCCAAGGTGCCGATTTTTCAGAAGGGTGAAGAATTTCGCCAAATGAATCAGCGAGTGAGCCACTCGTGCCTTTGCTAGAGGTGCCTTTCTGACTCCTTGCGCGACTGTTCTGGGTTCAGGGCCATCGGTTACTTCATATCTGATCATCCTCCATACTCCCAGGGTGGCGCGTGGCTCTCACGCACCATCACATTAGTTTCATTTGTTTTATTTTCCTCCAAGATTGAAGATGCGGATCTACAACTTTTCAAGGTATAATTCATTATTTTCTCATGTATATTTACTTTCTGTAATTTTTTTTTTTGAGAAAAAACACATTGTCTTTTGAACTTATGTTTATAGTATGTGTCCTCTACTCCGTCTAAGACGGAGTATGAGGTTTGTTACACTATGTCTTGGACAAAGTTGTGCTGTCTCTCAGACTATGAGTCTATAGAGATATGCAGCTTAAACTAGATCATATCAGTATAGTTATATATTAGAGAGCTATTAATGTTATAATTAGCTTGTAATGTATGTTTCAGGTTAGAATTGTAATGTTCGTTATTAATTAATGCACTATGATTTTTGTCTATATAAAAAAAAAAGTATTGATTTCTTTCTTTAGCATGTGTGCTTATGTGCATCTCTTGAGTTTCCATAATTTTTCTTTTTCTAATCATAGTATATTTTCGAGTCTTTTTTGTTTTTTTTTTTCATCTTCCTTTTGTTAATAATTGGTGAGTTAATTATTGGTTCTTCTACATCCGTTTATATAAGTTGAAGAATTTTAATATTTTTGTCGAATTGTTTTGACTTAGCAACATAGCATGGAGTACTACTTTTGATCAAATTTTTAAGCCTCGTTAAGTTATATAGATAAGATGAGATGTGATGAGATAAAAAAATTTATAAATAATAATAAAAAAATTTATGAACAGTAATTAAATAGTTTAAGTTAAAATTTTTATGAAATTTTGAAAAATGAAAGAAAAGGTTGAATAAAAAAATTATTAAATTAAAAGAGGGTTAGAATAGTAGTTTATATAATAGGTTAGATTTATTTATAATAAAAGTATTTTTATAATTGAACGTATTATATAAAATCATGTCAGCTTATAAATTTATTTTTAGAAAAATGATTTAGACACAAATAGATCTTATAAAAATAAATCTAAAAATTGACGTGATTTGATATGACACTTTAGATTATAAAACTATTGTTATTATATATTAGATCTAATGTATTATATAAAAATATGTTAATTTATTATTTGTTTTTATAGGATTTATATAACTTCTTTATTATGTTAAGTTTGGATAGTGAGATAATAATTTTTTTTTTTATTTTTAAAAGTTTAAAATATTATTTTTAATATTATTATTTTAAAATTTAAATTATTTATTATATTTTGTATGAGAATGTAAAAAATTTATAATAGTGAGAATTTCATAACAATCTCACTTGCCAAACTTGCCCCGACTTTATACAGGTTCATGCGAAACACTGTCGTTTTGAAGGAAAACAGAATAATGATATCCTCCTCGGGGTGCAAGAACATCGTTGTCCCCGTAGGTTAATGACAACTATAAACCAAACAAACCTATAACCTTCCACTCTTCCAGCTTGCTCCTCTCCCTCTCTCCCCGTACCCCCATAAACTTTTCTTCCGTACATTACAGAAAGAACGCAAAGGCACTACAACGATGTCGTCCCAGAACGGCTTTGAGTCTCACCAACAACAGGAAAACTCTGGTGCGAGTTCATTCTTTGCAAGCAATTTGGATTAAGTTTTCAATATCTTTTATCTTTGTTTCATTTTTTCGTCTAATTTTCTGAGAAAAACCCTCTTTCATTGACTTTACAATATATAGATTAGGACAAAGCGTTTTAATTTGTGTAAAACTATTCGATACGGAGTTTTTTTTTTCTCATTTCATTTTCTTGATTCTTAATTTAAAGGTTAGTATTGGGCTAGTGTTTTACAGGTTTAAGTTACTCTATCTGTTGCCCAGGGAAAAAGTTGCTCTGTCTATTTAAAAGATAAATTTATGAAAAATAAGGAGATTGATTGCCAGTGAATTTTATGATTTTTTATGTAGTATTTTTATCCATTTCGGTTTCGTGTCAGTTGCTTCATATAATGCTCAGCACGATAGCATTAGGGCTCGATTGGGCATAGTTTATTGTTACTTACCAAAAGAAAATTTTGGTTGAGTTTATTTTAATGAAAAATAAAAAGATTAAACCGAACAGTAGGAATTGAGCTGGTGTGGGGTTATGTTAGTTTGGTCCTCTATTGTTTTCGATATAGTAGCGGTGAGTGTAATTGGGCTAATTTTGGTTTGGTTTAGGTGAATAACAACTGAATGGATTAATGAGGGATTGTGTAAGTGTCATTTTGAGGGATATTTTTCGAGACCAATGTCAAATTTGAGAGAGGGGGTTATTTTCTAGGTTGATTTTGCTATATTATTATCCAATCTTATTTTTTGATTCTCATGTTTATACGTTTGTCAACACAGACACAGACATGCATTTTGACATGCTTGATAATTTAACTCACGTGCCATATTCAAACCTGCAGATATATAGTGAGCAGTGGATGAGAGGTTTGAGTTGCCCCAGGTTAATCGTTTACTGTTTTATACTAATGAAGATGTGTAAAACCGAAAACTGGATCTGGGGTATTGGTAGTCTCAGGGCATGTTTTCAAATATCACTTAAACACAAAACACTTTTCAATTTCAAATTTTCAACTTTTTCATCTAATCCTTACCTAATTATTATTCAAACACAAAAATTAATACAAATTTTACTAACTTCAAAATAAAACACTAAAATCAATACAATTTTTACAAACTTCAAAACAAAAATAATATCAAAAAATTCCGTTAATTTTTTTTTTTTAATTTTATAATATTTTATTCAACATTTTCTCTCCCTTTTCCCAAAACCCAATTAAACATCTTCACTCAAACCATTTCACTACTAGTCGCACAATTCTGAGATACTCTAAGTGTCAAAACATGACCTGAATGTAATTGAGCTGTTATTTCAGTTATTTTCAACTCTACTTAATTTATTCTGATTATAACTTTACCGTTAGTGGATCCATTTTAATGATTATTTCCTGAAAAGCAAGTTTCCATGCTTTGCTTTGGCTGTAAGAAAAAGAGGGTGAGGGTCCTGGAGAACATTTCCTTTATAAGAATCCAATACACACATATGCATATATTTGTGTTCTGGAGAGAATTTAATTTCCATATATTTGAAAAATGAATATGACTACATGATAAGTTATGCTTCAGCTATAGTATAGGCTTGTGTCTACCCTTTGCCAGGATCAGGGTATCAATTTGGAATATATCTGTTGATTTTGAACTTCTTTCTGGTCAATTGTCCCTGCAATAATGATCCTACTGATCCTTTTTATTCGTGCTTGCTTCTTTTGGATTTATGTGCATGCATCTTTGAATGAGTGCTGAGGCTCTAGACAAGGAAGATAAGATATTTTTCTATATTTTTCAGGTGCGGAACACACACTTGATAGGAACTGTGAAACAATTCCTGAAGTTGGATGGTATATTCTCGGTGAAGATCAACAACATGTTGGCCCGTATGCTTTGTCAGAGTTGCGTGGTGAGTGCTGTAGGTTCTTTTGAAAAACTGTTGGATATAAGAAATATGGATCAGTTGTCTTAAAACTAGTGCATTGGCTTACTGTATAAAATAAACAAACTGGAGTGTCTCCAGTTTTTTTTGTACAAGTGATATCCAATTTATCTTTAGTCATTTAATTGTTTTCCTCTCTTGGATTTCAGTTCTACCAGTAAGCAATAGCACGGTTTCAGGACATGTGTCCATCTCTATCATGTTGAATTGGTATAGTGAGCTATTGAAACATCTACTTAGCTTATTTACTTCACCTGGACAGAGCATTTTGTAAATGGGTACCTTTCCGAAAGTACACTTGTCTGGTCTGAAGGCAGAAGTGAGTGGCAGCCATTGCCCTCAATTCCTGGGTTGCTGACTGGGATCCCTCAGCAGGGAGCTGATGACTTAACTACATGTGAAGTCTTCTATTCCTTTATTGTTTGACTACTGGTTCTGACTTTCTCTTGTGCGATAGGTCTGACCTTGTGATGTATTGTGCAGTGCCTGAAAACGATGATGAGTTTCAGAAATGGCAGGAGGAGGTTAGAGAGGCAGAAGCTGCAGCAGAGGCAGTAGGGGAAGTTGATTGTGACAGGCCTTTGACGCCACCAGAGGGTGAGGAAGAATTCACTGATGATGATGGAACTACATACAAGTGGGACCGCAGTCTTAGAGCTTGGGCTCCTCAGGTTTTTGCTTTGGGCATATGCAATAGCTTTTAAATACTTTTGAAACTTTACTGATTTTTTCAAAATTTCATATAGATTGAGGTGTAGAATGAATGATTTTCTTAATTCTAGAGCAATAAAACTGTAAACCTCCATTTGAATGGACTTTGGATTTGTTTTGTATAGGGGTGGCAATATGTGATACGATCTGTGAACCAAACACAAACACTATACAAAATAAGCGGGTTTGGGTTTGATATAAATGGTTTCAGATAAAAAAGGGTAGACCCAATAAGACACAATTAGTAAACAATCACGTGTCAACCTGCAATCAACTAATAACCTGTTTTAAGTTTTATTTGGAGATTACAATTATAATATGCTAATGTTTGGTTGTTGGGATTATAATATTGGTATTATTTCGTGCTTTCTTGTGGGGGTGGAATGGGAGAGGAAACTAAATTCCATCTTGCTAGTTGGAATAAAGTTTGTTCTCCCATTTTGAGTGGAGGTTTGGGGATTTGTAGTTTGAGGATCTTTTTTTTATCAATAAATAAGAATTTTATTGAAAATAGGCAAAGCCAAGTACGCGGGACATATACAAGAGCTACACCTAAGCATGACTTTCTAAAGATACAAGAAAATAATTTTTTTATTTTTTATTTTTTTTTATAGTTAAGATACAAGGAAATCATATACATTCATGCCATTAAAGTCTATTACAATTGACCAATGGAATAAAATGTGAAGAAAAAAAGTTCTAAGCTTATCTACAATTGGAATTGGAAGGAGATTCACTTTGGAGGGAGATTATTGATCGGAAATATGGAAGTGCTTGGGGGGGGGGGGGGGGGGTTGGTGTTCTAATGAAGTAAGGGGGGCATATGGTGTGGATCTTTGGAAGTTCATTAGAAAGGGTTGGGAGAGTTTTGTTAGGCATGTTAGTTATGTTGTTGGAGAGGGATCTAGGATCTGTTTTTGTTTTGACATTTGGCGTGGTGATCGAACCCTCTATAGGGTGTTTTGAGCTATTTTTTGGTTGGCTTCTGATCGGTATGCTTCTGTATTTGATCTGCTTGTTCGTTCTAATGGCTCTCATCAGTGTGATGTTTGCTTCACTAGAGCTGTTCAGGATTGGGAATTTGATGAAGTTTCAGCTTTTTTCAGCTTTTTCTACTCTCTGAGGCTTGGTGGTAATAATGGGGATATGATATTGTGGAAGTCCAAGGGGTGTAAAAGGTTCACTGTTTGATTGTATTATAAGCTTTTGACTTTTCAGAATAGTCCTCCTTTTCCTTGGAAGTGTATTTGGAGGTCTTGTGTGCCTTCCAATGTTGCCTTTTTCATATGGACTGCCTCTTTTGGGAAAATTTTGACGTTGGACAATTTAAGGAAGTGTGGTATTATAGTTATGGATTGGTGTTTCATGTGTAAGAAGCATGGGGAAACCATGGATCATTTACTTTTGCATTGTGAGGTGGCAAGGGCTTTGTGGGATGTTATTTTTTGGAGAATTGGTTTGGCTTGGGTAATGCCTTTGAGAGTGGTTCATCTTCTTGCTCGTTGGAATGGACATCATCGTTGTTCTCAAGTGGATGTGGCATGGAAGACGGTTCCTTTGGGTCTTATGTGGTGCAATTGGATGGAAATGAATAAGTAGTGTTTTAACGATAAGCACCATTCGTTGGGGGACCACTCTAGAACCTTTTCGTGCACTCTTTATTGCTTTGATTTTCTGCTTTAGTGATTAACAGAGCTTTTGCTCATGATTTTTTGCCGTCGCTTTCTAATTGTGAGAATGTATTTAGGAGTTTTCTTTTGTATACTTCTATATACATGGGCTTCGCGTATACATTCGCCTTGAATAAAATTACGTCTTACATACAAAAAAAAAAAAAAAAACGTATTGGTATTATTATAGGTTAGTATCTAAAAAATATTGAAATTTTTTTGTTGGTATGGAGTCTTAATTTTTTGGAGATATTCACTATAATGTGGCTACTACAAATTCTAGGTATTAATTTTCATATGAAATTATGTTAATTAGGTCAAACGGGTTATGCGGGTAAGTTGAACCCATTAGCATGAAACGAGTTGAAACGGGTCTTGTCGTGTTGACCCAATTTGAATTAATTATTAAACAGGTTATGCACGTCGTGTTGAGTCACCCTGTTAGGGATTTCGGTCTAGTCCCTAAACACTAAGTTCCTCTCGCCTTGATTCTCCTTCTGATGACCGAAAATGCTAGCCCTCTTGCTTGGTCTTGATCAAATCATGGCAATGATGGGTCCCTAGGTTAAGGGAGGTTTGGGTGTTTAGTGATGGAATCATATATGATGGTGATGAAAATGGTGATCTAAGTGATGAACTTGTGAACTTGATTCAAAGAGGCGCGGCTTGATGCTTGTTCTTGGAGTTGGCGCCACCTTGAGATGGAATTTGCGTTTGGATGAAAATGAGGCTAGGGTTGCATGGTGGAGTGGTTTCCTAAATTGTAGGAGGCAATTTAGGAGTTGTTGATTTCGGCTAGGGTCAAAGGAGGGTGATTGATTTGATGAGTGAGGGATTCGAAGAGAATTCCTAGAATGTAGGAATTATTTATGGAAGGTATAACAGGTTGGCAAAAGGGATAAGGAAGTTGGTTTATGGAAGGAAACTAAGGTTCCTAAAGTTTAGGAAACCTTGGTACCATGGTATCGAATAGGAAACCTTGGTATCGCACAGTACCATCTTCCAAACAGCTGCAATCTGCCGATTACCCCTAATCCCTTGCCAGCAGGACAATAAATCTATCACCCTTTTAGGCATAACCCATGCAATACCAAGTCTCGAGAGGATTGTGGGCCTCATCTATTGTATTGAACGGAATGAGTTTTAATGACTTTTACGCTACTATCCGTAGCATGTAGTTTGTAATTAGGCTTTTTCTTGTATACTTCTGTGTACTCGGGCTTGCCTATTTACGTGGATCAATAAAATTTCTTTTACCTAATAAAAAAATAAAAAAAAAAAGTTTAGGAAACCTTATATGTAAGTAGGGATTTTGGCTAGGTCAATTGGGAAATTGGAAGAAGGGTAATTTAGGGTGTAGCCAAATATGGTAAGTATGTGGGCAATGTGGTGGGCGTGCATGGTGTTTGGGAGATGGGATTTATGCAAGAAAATATATGAACACCAAAGAAAATTGATGAACACGCATGAACAAGCAAGAACACTATGAAATTCAACTCAACATCAATTCATGAATTGCACAATGTTGAAAAGAAACCTCATATATTGGATAAAATGAATCACACCTATTCACGAATTGCAAAGTAGTGATCATCTTCTTGGGATTCACGGATTGCACCCAAGTAGCCCAAGTGCATAAACACCGAAAATAAGAACAAGAATAGAGTAACTGTCCTCTAAGGAAATTGTCAAAAGATGTAAAAGAAATGACTAAGGGTTCAATTTGTAGAGATTACAAAGTGGAAACTCCCAAAAGGTCCCTTGGAAAATACTTGAATAAAAATAAATAAAAAATAAATGAAAGCAATAAAATAGTCTTGCAAGGGCCATGGTGGCCCGTGGCATGCAATGGCCCGTGGATGGATCATGGCCCACGGCTGAGCTGGTCTGGCTCATGGCTGCTAGCGAGCACGGCATGGTGTCATGCATGGCTTGTTGACCTGCATGGCATGGCGCCATGTGTTGGCCTATTGGTTTGCACGGCATGGTGCTGTGCACTGGTGCTGCATGGCCCAAGGAGGTGGTTTGGGCATTGACTCCGCATGGCCCAGATGGGTGGTCTGGGCGTTGATGTTGCAAGGCACGGGCTAGAGCTGCCGCCTCGTTGCTGAGTGTCACAGGCGTGTCATGGCTTGTCAAGGCTAGTGTCGAGGCATGGCCCGGGGCCACTTTCCTTGGGGTTCTGACACACCCACTATTTATATGAGTTGTCTTAGGGTTTTTAAGGCATGGCCCATTTGGTTAAATGGATTGTGTTCAGATTGACCCAGATAATCAAATCTCCATCTCCAACCAAGTTGGTTTTATTAGTGTTTACCTCTCCCCCATGGGTAGATCTTATTGTGTAACTTAGCCCCCCACACATGGCCACTATTTATCTCTCGAAAATTATATTAAATGCACTCTCTCCTTTCCTACCACACACACCATGTCTTCAATTCCTGTAATTTTTACTTTGGGTCTTGTTGGAGCACTGTATACTCTCTCTATCTCTCTCTCTCTATTTTTTAGTTCATCATTTTCTCACAAGATTGCACCGCCAACGCTGCCGCCACATTTTTGTTTTTTGGCATAATCCTCTATTTTTTTTTTTCTTTTTGCTTGCAAGTGGCAATTAGTCAAAGTTCTCTTCTGGATTACTATTTTTCTTTCTTTACTCTCTGTTTAGTCCTTATGAAGCAGTGGTTGCTGCTCTACCTGGTAGTCCAACAATCATTATATTAGGAAGTGTCTGTTCAGAAAAGGAAGTTGAAAATTATGAGAAAGAGAAATAAAGCTGTAAATTACAGAAAAAGCCTTCACTGTAAATCTTTTAGTTCATTGGAATTCAAGGCAATTTTGTGCATCAAATAATGGGCACACTGCTAGATTGCCCAAATGAAAAAAAAATAAAAATGGGGGGAGTGTTAACAGAACCCACTTTGCTTTCTTAAGTTCTATTTTTTTTTTTTTTCAATCATTTTAACCAATGTTTGATTCATCTGGTTTTGTCCCCCCTCCCCCCTCCCCCCTTTTTAACCTATTTTCCCAAATTTTCTGCATACTTATATCAGAGTTGGAAAGTTGCTTACTAACTTATTTTGGATATTGGGAGGTCGGTGTTTTCACAGAATTCTTCAATTTGTTGTACTCTTTTGGAGATGGTAATGTAAGGGTGGACAAGATTGTTTGGACTCCTAGCAAAGGAAAATTCTCTGTACGGTCATTCTATGAGCTAATTATGACTCAGGAAGAGAACTCTACCCTTGCAAGAGTATTTGGAGGAGTAAGGTGCCCCCAAAGGGGCGGCATTATTTGTATGGATTGTTTCTGTAGGAAAGATCCTGACCATGGATAACCTAAGGAAATGAAGAATTATTGTAGTTGATTGGTGCTATATGTGCAAGAACAGCAGTGAAACAGTGGATTACTCACTCCTCCATTGTGAGATTGCCAGGGCCTTATGGAGTACTTTTTCAGTAGGAGTTGGAATAGCATGGGTTATGTCTGGAAAAGTGGTTGATCTCTTAGCTAGTTGGAGAGGTATTAAGGGTATTCATCAGATTGCAGCTGTGTGGAAGATAGCACCTATTTGTCTATTTTGGTGTATTTGGAGGGAGAGGAATGACCTGAACTTTGAGGATTGGGAGCGCTCTATCGAAGATCTAAAATACTTTTTCTATAGGACTTGCTTTATGTGGGCTATTGCTATAGATTTCAATGGTCTTAGTTTCCATTAATTTCTACCTATCTCTAGTTCCTAATTAGGTGCATTCTCTTGTATACTACCTGTGTACTTTGGCTATGGCTATTTTCATATTAATAAAATATTTCTTACTTAAAAAAAAAGCATAGACTATGATTCGAATTTGTCATTTTATGATGTTTCTTTTGCTTACATTCTATCAGTTTTGAATACATCTCTTTGACTGGTTTAATTCTTAATAGGACGACACATATAGTAGAAGTGGGGAATATGGGGTAGAAGAGATGACATTTTTGGAAGAAGAGGAAGTCTTTACAACTTCTATTGTTTCTGATGCCCCTGTGAAAGAAGAAGTTAATGCAACTGTAAATAATGTAGCAGTTAATGCTTCTGATGGCATTGGAAAGAAAGAAGTTAATGCTACCAGTGAAGTAGAGGAGGCCAATCAAAATGGCAAGAGAAAATTATCAGACACGCTAGACGACAAGAAGGTTTTCCCATCCTAACTTGTCCTGCTGCCTCTATTTTTCTTTCCTTTTATCATTTTATGACATGGACCTATATATGTTATGCTCTGCTTTTTGTCTCTCTAAATTAGAATTGTGGTGCTACTTAACATATTGCCTACTACTCCCTTTCTTATGTTTATGTCATTGCAGGAAGCTAATAAACCTCCTGATAGTTGGTTTGAATTAAAAGTGAACACACATGTTTATGTGACTGGGCTTCCTGAAGATGTTACTGTTGATGAAGTAAGTCCCTGTCATTTTGTTTCTCCTTTCAGTTTTTCTTGTGTCAATAAACTAATCTGGAATGCTTCGCAGATGGTGGAGGTGTTTTCCAAGTGTGGGATAATAAAGGAGGTAAGATTCCAGTCCTACATAATTTAATTACATGATACAATATAATAGTATCTGAGCATGATATAATGTTGTAGCATCTGGAAATCATTTACAACTGAATTAAAAAAGATTATGCAGTATTGTCCAATGGTTATGGAAGCTTCACAGGCAATTACTCCAATATTTCCAGTTTGCTCTAATTGTGCGATCATATTAAGATATCCTTTGTAGCCATAAATATGGTAAGGGGCCAGGCTGAGGGTGGTAAATTAGATGGAATTTATGAAAACTGGGGTGTGATATGTAGTTTGAAGTAATGTATCGTCGTTTTCCTGAGATTTAAAACTCAAATTTTGAAACTTGACCTTTTTTGACACGTGCACTTCATGTTTCATAAAATTAATTGAGGTTCTAATTGTATCGTGTTTATTTTACATCACTCAGACAGTTAATTTCTCTACAGCTATTTTCCGCCCTCATTTCTGCATTTCATGGAACATATAATGACTATCTAATGAAAATGCAGGATCCTGAAACAAAAAGACCACGAGTGAAGCTATATGTTGACAAAGATACAGGAAGGAGAAAGGGAGACGCTCTAGTTACATATCTGAAGGTAATTTTTCTCCATGTCACCGTGCCTGTGATGTGACATTCAGATCCTCATAAGTGAGATTTATATTTATATGTTTACACTAGGAACCCTCTGTTGCTCTGGCTACTCAACTTTTGGATGGAACGCCTCTACGTCCTGGTGGCAAGATTCCCATGTCAGTCACCCTGGCTAAGTTTGAGCAGAAAGGTGTTGTGTGCAATCCTGATAGTTAGTATGGCTGTCATTGATTTAAGGAAGAAGATTAATTCATAAGCTTGGCTTACTCAATGCAGGGGATGCATTTGTTGCGAAACAGGCTGACAGTAAGAAAAAGAAGAAATTGAAGAAGGTCCAAGAGAAGATGCTTGGCTGGGGTGAGTTCTGATCTTACATCTTGAACTTTGTTTTAACTTAATAAGATAGGATATGAGCTTCTGATTGAGCCCTAATTAAAAATTACTTATAGTTTCCTTGCGTATAAACTCAGTGATATATTTGTGTTTTGTACTGTTGATTAATGAAACCTGATGTACATTTCATCAAACGTTGTTTGCTAGATGTATTAGATTGTATCACATAAAAGAAATTTTGTGCTACATAGCCGGAATGCAATCCTCTGCAAAAAGTTCTGTGGGAAATTAAGGACATACTCAGAGACATTCTCTAAGGAGATGACATAGGACATGATAGCAGAAGGCTGTCTAATTGAGCTTGTGTGGTGGGTTGAGAAGTGAAAGTTGGCTACAGGGCAAGGGATTATAGAATGATGTCTTGTGAGTTTCTATGAGAAACTGGGCTTGCGAAAGACGGCGTGAAAGGTGAAGAAACAAGAGGACTTGTCCTTGAAATTATTTTCTGGAAGTAGCAAGATTTAATGTGGTAGTTCTACTTATTTATTTGTCAGGATAGGGTAGGGAAAACATTGAGATTTAATGCCTCAAGTTATTTTGGAAAGGGTTGAGAACTTAAGATTAAAGGATTGTAAGGAAGAAGAATCTTTAAATCTGTGACGGTGGAGTGAAATTGTGACATGAGCACTAGTTTGGTAAAGGAGGAAAAGAAAGGAAGACAATGGACTGAAAGCTTCACTCAATGGCATGATGCACATGAACCAAATTACTATATATATATATATATATATATATATATATTTTTTTTTGATAAGTAATAAAAAATTTTATTGATATAAAAATAGGCATAAGCTAGGACCAAATTACTATATTCTTTCTAATACATCTCTAATTATTTATGCACAATTTAGAGTTGTGTAACTGGCTTTGCCATTCTTTGATCAATATAATTTATTTATTCATGAAAAAAAAATTATTTATGCACAATGGGGTTTGAATCTAGGCAACACCATTCTTATTCACATTATGTAATTTAATTTGTTCCATTGGTTGATTGTAATTGATTTTAATGGCACGAATATTCATGAATTTCTTGTATCACTAGAACACCACTTCTAGGCATTGCTCTTGTATATGTCCTGTGTACTTGGGCTTTTGCCTATCCTTAAGATTGGCAAAATCTTATATATCGATCCAAAAAAATTATGCATAATGGTATATATACATAGACTCTTTGACTTTTCTTGATAGACTCCAAATCTAACTCTTAATTTGACTTGTAAACTAAACAAAAGGTCACAGAGAAAGGCCTTGTCACTAAATTAAACTATTCTAATATAGGCTACATACTATTAGATAAAATTCTGAAAGTGCTTCAAGACATTTTTGTGCAAGGAGACGTCATCATTGTTTGAGCTTTTGATTTGAAACTTTGATTGCCTTATGTGCTGTATACCCTGATTATAACATGAATTTTTCTCTCTGGTGGCTCAGCTGGTCGTGATGATGCAAAGGTCTTAATCCCAGCTACTGTTGTTCTTCGTTACATGTTCACTCCTGCTGAAATGAGGGTAAGCTCTGAACCATCCATGGGTTGCAGGTCACTTTTCCCTAGTGACCTTTTTTTTTATATGAAGGGTAGCCAAGTTGTCATTAACTACTCCAAGGCATGCTTGGATACCAATAATGTTTGGAAATATTTGAGAATTGTGAGAATATGTTTGAGATTAGGGTTTGGGAAAGGAGAGAGAAAAGGTTGAATAAAAATATTTTTTAAAATAAGTTTTGTATTGGGGTTTGTGAAAGTGGATAGATAAAGTTAGAAAGTTTTTTAATATAATTTTTGAATATTATTTTTGTTTTAAAGTTTGTAAAAGTTGTATTGATTTTTTTGTTTGAGTAATGATTAGGTAATGATTAGATGAAAAGTTTAAAATTTGAAATAGACAAGCTTTTTGAGTTTAAGTGATGTTTGGGAATGAAGTTATGAGAAGTTTTGGAAATTTTGTGGTTTGCCAAACATGCCCATGATGGACAGCTGTTGTCACTGAGTCTTTCTTTCTTTTGATAAGTAAAAATATTATATATATCAATAGGAGTAACCAAGTACAATGGATGTATACAAGAAAACTCCTAGCCCATACTAGAGAGCCCCTAATGACCCAAAAAGCCCGTGAAACACTATCCAAAATACACCAAGCCCAAATTGGAATGGAACACACCTCCACAACCCCCCTTGTTTCCCAAAAAACTAATCCTGTACCCGAAAATCCCACTACAAGAACGTCTTCACGATGCCCTCCCTTTAGTCTTCCCTCGACTTGAGCTACCTACCTTAGCGTCGTAGTTAATCCCTTAAGTTATCATGAAGTAGTTTTTCTCTAAGACGCATCAGCTTTGATTCTAAACAGATATAAGGCAAAGAACTCTGATTCCAAACAATTGATGTTCTAAACAATTGAGGTAGGACAGAGGCTGATATGCCATATCTGTGGTAGGAGTTTCTGGACAACTTTCAGGCCTTGGGATGATCTAGTGTTAGGCTTTTGGTGGGGAATGGCTAGAAAATACAAGGGATTTCAGATTTCAATTAGGGTAAGGAAATGGACTTGATTTGTTTGCAAGAGAGAGGGAAAATTCAAACTCCACGTTGCTATTTTGGGCTATGAACAGTAACCAGAGAATGATGTTTCTGTATTTAGGGATTATTTGCTGGATGGGTGGTTTGAGGTTACTTGTGATTAGACTTTGGGAAGCAATATATATATTTTTTTGATAAGTAAACGATTATATTGATATGATTTTGGGAAACAATATATGAAAGATTAGATCTAATATTGGCTAGAATTTGATACAAAATACACATAAGATGCAGCCTTGTGGTTAAAGGACTGGATTGGGATGAGCTACTCTCGGACATCTTGGGTTCAAGTTCGCACTAGGAATTACCTTGGATGATCTGATACACCTTTATAGCAAGTTGGGCTGTATATTTAGGGTTTATTCAGGTCCAAAGGTTACTTTTTTAAGATTATAAGTCGTGAAAAAGATTATAAGTCCACTCTTATCATTTTGTAGAGACTCCTAGCTTTGTTTTGGCAAGTAAACTCAGAGCTTTGAAGGCTGATTTGAAGAAGTGGAATAAAGAAGTTTTTGGGAATGCAGAGCAGCAGAAAAAATCTCTTTGGGAAGAGCTACAGGCCTTGGAGGTTGAGCAGGAGAGTGAGGAATCTGTGTTAAGAAAGAAAGAAGTGGTGTTAGAACTTGAGAGGGTACGTTTGTCGGAAGAAATTGGCTTAAAGAGGGGGGATAAGTGCACTAGTTTCTTTCATAAAATGGCTAACTCTCATAGGCGCAACAATGCTATTGAGATGATTAAAGCTGATAATAATGTGCTCTCGACACCTAATGAGATTCAAGATCATGTTGTGCAGTTTTATAGTACACTGCTAACAAAGACAGAGGATTGGAGACCTAAAATCAATGGTCTGAATCTTGGGGCCATGGATTCTTTTACAGCAACCTTGGCTTGAGAGGCCGTTTTAAGAGGTTGAGGTGTACCGAGTGTTTTGTGGGATGAGAAGAGACAAAGCTCCTGGCCTAGAAGGGTTTTCTATGGCTTTGTTTCAAGATTGTTGGGAGATAGTGCAAGAGGAGGTGATGCAGGTTCTTCAAGAATTTTATGAGTATCAAAAGTTTGAGAAGTCGTTGAATACCACTTTTTATCGCTCATTCCTAAGAGAGTGGGTGCTTCGGAGTTGAAGGATTTCCGTCCCATTAGTTTGGTAAGTGGAATTTTGTAGCGCCTCCAGCCCCCACTTGGGATTTGGCTGTAACTAAGACGCCGGAATATGTAACACAAGGTTACACACCCCTCGTACATGATAGATAACATGCAATGCTCTTAGATATACTAGCAGTATGCAATAAGCATGCAGCGGAAAAGATTAAAAGGTCGAGTAACTTAAGCAATGCTGTAGGCAATTACATAGCACATGGTACAAAAACTTAAAAAAAATTTTCCCAAACATTGCCGCATCATCATTAAGAAGCAAGTCATCAAAATATAGTACGAGTTTGTATCTCCCAAAACACGAGACCTTTTCTCAAAATGTAATAAGTCTCAAAATATTAAACATTTCCCCTTATGGGAATGGTGTCCCAAACTCTTAACCTTTTTTTTTCACAATGGTTCGTCCTTCACTCACTTCTCCAGAGCCCAGTTCTTATCCCTATTATTGAGGCGTCGGAACTCCTCAATAAACTAGAGTATCTTAGAGATCTCCCTGTCTGTGGCCTCCAAATGATCCAGAATAGTGGGCTCGGGTCTACTCATGTCCTTCCTAGGGATGATCCTCCTCGGAAGAGGTGTTGTTCTCTCTCTTGGGCATCAACGTCGCCTTCTAAACCTATGACAACTTCTACCATTCCGGTTGGAAAATGGTAGTGGAAACTACCACAATGAGATTTTGAAAAATCTTAGTAAGTACACATACAACATACAATAGTCAACACAAGCATACAAGAGGTATATCGTCCAATGCGTGCATGGACATGTACTTGACTCATGACTGAAAACTGAACTTTGACTCATGCACTGACCAGTTTCAAAGACTTGTAACAGAGACTTGACATTTCCAGAAAAATATCCTTTCCTTTTTCATGTTGATCTTGAATAGAACTTGCCTTTTCAGATAATATCACAAGATTTGCATCTAGTGATCCATAAACATATGAGCTCTTTTACTTATTCAGAGGGTGGAAACAACACGGTTCTCCTTTGCGCCACGTGCTCCTGCTAGTTATTGCACCATCACCAGTCTGTGCACTGTGATGAATATGTCTTAAATAGAAACATGACTTATTAACTCGACAGTACTTCGTCGGGTTACATGCCTTGTGCACCCATTAGCGCTAGGCGCTACTTCGCTCCAGCATTCTTTCAAGAGAATCCATTCAAGGCACATTGACAGTTCTTTGTCGACTCAGGGGTTATCACTCAATTTTTAAACACTCCAGAATGGACAGAGGAGTTTCACTAGGACATTCCCCCACCCTAGTACTTGGGGTCATGATAAAACTTTTAGACTCATTTTATTTCAAAACATCTTTTAAAACACTTCTCCTTGAAATCACTTCTCCCAAATGCATGTGACATGAGACTTAAGACATGCATGCTTATACTTGAAATATGCCATATGAGATACCATGCATGGAATGACCAAGCATAACATGTTCAATTCATAGCATGATAATATAGAACTCATAATATATTAAAACACAAACATGTAACTACGAAATCTAGCCTTGGCCGAAACTTATAAGCACAAGAACATGGAAAATCATCACTTGAACATATGTCAAACTTCATCCATATTGCTTAGAAATCAAGGCATAGTAAAACAAAACGTAAAATCATAGCATTTGAACAAGATCCGAAACTACCAAATCATCAAGTTCTTCAAATTAACACCATTGTTTTCCTTAAAACCGAAACATGTAAGGAACTTTCTTGCCATTTTTATCATGAACCGAATCATATTATTCATTTCATATTCATTATTCCAAATTCATGTAAGAGTATTCAAGCAAACAAACAAGATATTACAACCAAAGCAATAGAAACAAGCAAAAGGATCTACACAAATACATGCATGCATTAACCAAGAGCAAGTTGAGTGTATACTTACAAAAAATCGACGTAAAGAAACGAATAACAAGCTGTAAATCGAAATGTAACTAGTTAGAATGAGGGTTCCAAAAACTTTAATCCGTGATTCTTGAGTGTGTGTGGTTTCTAGGGTTACCACTAGAGTTCAAATAAGACTAGACCATTCAGCCTCTAGGGTTTTGAGTCAAGAAGCCCATTGTTTTCCTCGTGTTCTTATTCATATATCGAAATAGAGTGAAAAAGCAAATGGCTGGCGGAATACATGGAGGATTTGTGTTCACAACCATTCGGCTTAGACTATTCCTAGGAAACCCTAGTTGGTTTCTCATGAACAAGTGCTGAAATCGTGGGTGCATTACCATAACCAAACCCTTTACAGATTCTCATCTCTTCTTGAGTTGAAAATGTGTTGTGTGTAAGGAAATCAAGGAAAAACCGAGTTCTCACCGTGTCTCTTCCTTGCAAATGTTGAAAATCCCTTCTTGGAAGTAGCTTCCCTTGTTTGGTTGGAAAGAAAGTGTGAGAAAGTGAGAAATCCTCAAGTGGTCTTGTAAGAGTGTGTAAAGGATGAGAGCTTGCAAAAATCCGAAAGTGGCAAAAGAGAAAAGCCCTTGTGCGTGTAGCTCCTCCCCCTTTATAAAGAGCTCTCTTACAAAATCCCATTGGTTGCTAGTGATCCATTGCATGAAGGGCAAGTGGCCTTCTTTCCTTCCTCTTCCCTTGGCCGAAAAATGACCCTTGTTGTTCCCACCATGGGATTGCATTGGGATTGTGCATGGCATGTGGGTGGCGTTTGGGTTCTTCCCCCCATTGGCCGAAATCCTCTTGTGCCCCTTCCACATTTGTCTAGGTGCAATGTATCTTAGGGCAAAAAGATAAAACAAGTTACAAGATCTCTTCCTTTTCCAAAAGTAAAGCTTGTGTGACACATGGCATGGGCGTGTGCCTTGCCCTTGCCACCCCTTCTTACTCCAAAATCCCAGGAAGATCTTTCATCTTCTAGTGCCCCTTCCCTAGGTGACCTTTCACTTACCCAAGGCTCCCTTTTGTAACCCTAATATGACATGTGGCATGTGAGTGTGTGTCTTTGAGTGTAGTGGCCGAAATTCTAGGATTAGGATAGTCTTTTTGTGCAAATTTCCTTTCCTATTCCTTCTAGAATTCCGTTAATGGTTGACAAGTGGCAACGTCTAAAGAAAACACAAGTGGGCGTGTGGAGGAGGGAAATCTGGAAATCCCTTTGTCCCCTAGGTTTCCCTATGCAAATCCTTTGAAAAGAGTCCCCCTTTGTCTTCCCTAGGCGTCACTTTCCAAGTAGATCTCTTTGGAACTCAAGCAATTGACAAATGGCATAGAGTATGTGTGTGGGTGAGTTGGCAGAGTGGCCTTTGGCCTTCCCTAAGTGCTTCTTATCATCTCTTTCTTCTAGAAACCTTCTTGCACGAGTGACAAGTGGAAATGCCCACTAGGGTTGGCGTGCAAGCCTTCCCTTGGCCTCCCATACACTTCTCTCTCCCTCTTAGCCCACTATCAAGACTAGGCACATGGTGCTTTGCATGGGTGGCAAGAGTTTGGATCATGGACATTGGGCTTGGGTTTTCTCATGGGGCCGAATTTCACTAAGGGTTTTAGGGCTAGCTCTCTCTCTCTCTCGGGCTCAAGTTTTACAGCTAAACTTCTAAGGCCTCTTCTTCGCTTAAATCACTAAGGCCTTAAAATACTATGGCCACTAAAATAAGTTATGAACCATCCTCCACTAGGTTCAGGTTATCACAAATTTATAAGATAATTTCGAAGGTTTTGGCAAATCGAATGAGCAAGGTGATGGATAAGATTATTTCTAAACCCCAAAATGCCTTTGTTAGAGGCCGACAAATCATTGATTCTGTGCTGATTGTGAATGAGTGTTTAGATAGTCGGTTGCTGGAAGGTGTTCCGGGGGTTCTTTGTAAGCTGGAAATGGAAAAGGCATAGGATCGTGTAAATTGGGAATTTCTTTTCTACATATGTAGAAGATGTGATTTTGGTGACAGGTGGTGTGATTGGGTTAGACATTGTATTTCGACTGCTCGGTTTTCAGTTTTAGTTAATGGGCAGCCTTGTGGTTCTTTTCAGAGTTCAAGGGGATTGAGACGGGGATCCATTATTGCCATTTTTATTTGTTCTTGTTGTGGAGGCTTTCAGCCTTATGGTGGAGGCCGTGGTAGGAGGAGGTTTTATTTCAGGTTTTTCAGTGGGAACTACTACTAATGGCTTTACTTCTATATCACATTTACTTTTTGCTGATAATACTCTTATTTTTTGTGATGCTGTTGGGGAACAGATTCAAGCATTGAGGGTTGTCTTGTTATGTTTTCAAGCCATCTCCGGGTTAAAGGTGAACTTGGGTAAATCAGAGTTAGTCCAGGTGGGAGATGTGCATAATATTAACAATTTGGCGGATTTATTGGGATGTAGAGTTGCTTCTTTGCCCTTGAATATCTAGCCCTCCTGTTGGGGGCGTCGTTCAAGGCAAAGTATATTTGGGATGGGTGGTTGAGAAGATTGAGAAAAGGTTGGCGGCGTGGAAAAGGTTGTATTTATCTAAAGGGGTAGAATGACCTTTATAAAGAGTACTCTTTCTAATATCCCAATGTACTTTCTTTCTTTATTCCCGTTACCAGTAGGAGTGGCTAATTGTATTGAAAAGTTGTATAGAGTTTTTTTGTGGGGAGGTGTGGGAGAGGAGAATAAAATTCCTTTAGTAAACTGGAAAAAAGTTTGCTGTCCAATTGCTGATGGAGGCTTGGGGGTTTGTAATTTGTGTAGTTTTAATAAGGCGTTGTTGGGGAAGTGGTTGTGGAAATTTCATAGGGAAGAGGGAGCGATGTGGTGGGGGGTGATTTTCCGGAAGTATGGAAGTAATTGGGGGGGTTGGTGTACTAAGGAAAGTAGGGGGACTTATGGTGTAAGTTTATGGAAATTTATTAGAAAAGGATGGGATAATTTTGTGAAACAAGTCAATTTTGTGGTAGGTGATGGTTCAAGAGTTCAATTCTGGTTTGATGTTTGGTGTGGTGAGACTGCACTGTTTAGAGCTTTTCTGGCTGTTTTCAGATTGGCTGTTAATCAGCAGGCCTCAATTTCAGAGTTGATGAGTCACTCTAATGATCAGGTGCATTGGGATGTCAGTTTTTTCAGACTGTTCAGGATTGGGAAATTGAGGAGGTTATTGATTTGTTGAGGTTGTTGTATTCAATGGTTATTAGACGACATGAGAGGGATCAAATGGACTGTAGATACTCTAAAAAGTTTTCTGTTAGATCATATTATAAGACAACATTCGGTCAGCATAACATCTCTTTTCCTTGGAAGAGTATATATAGAAGGCTCATGTTCCATCTAAGGTTGCTTTTTTTGTTTGGACAGCAGCAATTGGGAACATTCAGACAATTGACAATTTGAGAAAGGAATGATTGTTATGGAATGGTGCTTCATGTGTAAGAAAGCTGCGCAATCAGTGGACCATTTACTTACACATTGTGATGTGGCTAAAGGGTTATGGGATGGTGTGTTTTAGAAGATCCAGACTGTCCTGGGTTATGCCAAAATCAGTGGTAGACTTGCATGTTGGTCTAGACTTCATTCTTGCTCTCAAGTGGCAGCTGACTCCTTTGTGTATTATGTGGTGCATTTGGTTGGAAAGGAATGAGAGGTGTTTTAATAATAGGGAATGCAATGTAGATGAAATCTGCAAATTTTTTATGTTTTCCTTGTTTAGTTGGTTTTCAGCTATTGTTCTTAATGGAGGGGCAGTCCATGAGTTTCTGTCCTCGTTGTTCTAGTATTAAAATGTATTTAGGTGTTTCTTTTGTATACTTATACATGGGCTTCGCCTATTGCATTTGATGAAGAAAATTTCACTAATAAAGAAACAAGGAAAAAAAAAAAAAGAAAAAGAAAATAGGATTCAAAACCTAGGCATCTCTGCTAGTTATCCCAAGTGTTACGCCTAAGGTTTCCTTGGCATCAAACTTCATAATCCTGATAAGTATAATAACCCTAAAAACTGAAAATACAAATCCCACTTAGGTGATAATTTTACATCAGTATGATAGAAAATAGAACGTAATCCTTATAAGCCTTGGTCTCCCGAGAAGATTCAGACGCTAAATAGACTTGGATGCTATTGATTTTGACAATTATGCCCAAACTGAATATCTAAGGGAATCCACAAAGAAAATCCAAAAATAGATTAAAACCCAACAACATTGTATCTTCATTTTGCAGACACTACCTTGATCCCCCGGGCTGAGCAACAAACCCAGGCAATTGCTCCATATAGACCTTGAGTAAATAGGCTTGAAAGGAGGCATTTTTGACACCTAATTGATACAGAGGTCGATCAAGATTGCCACTAAGAGAAATTACTTCACCAATAGAGGAGATCTTGGCCACAAACGAGAATGTCTCGTCACAGTCAATACCATAAGTTTGGATGTAGCCTTTGGCATCCAACCTGATCTCGAGGCGGCTAACACTCACCAAAATGAAACTTAATGTTGTACACCCATTTATAATCAAGAATAGGTTCCCAAGTGGTAAGGGACAAGATATCAAGCCTATTTTTATGTGAAGTAGCCATCTCCAACACCATGGCCTTCCTGTTGTTCCTTTCCTTCCAAAGATACCACAGTAAGCATATACTAACTATCTTCCATGCTATTGCGATTTCGGATTGCCATGTAAATGTTTTCAGTTAGCCAAAAAATACCCTCCCTCCTGGGCATTACCATGCTAACCAACCTCTACTAAAGAAATAATTCTATAATGCCTTTGGCCCTTGGCAACCTCACAGTGAAGTAGCAAGTGATCAACAATTTCTATCCTTCTTTAACACATGCATTGCCAATCCATTACAATGATCCGACATTTCGAAATGAGTTAATTATGGTATGCTTACTAATACAAGGATGAGTGCTTTTCAGAGAGCAATGAGATGTGAATTAATGTTAGTAGATGGAGGATCTGTAGACTCTGAGGATGATGGAAGGCAATGGAGCTATTAGTTGTGGATGTATAGTACATATATGTATTAGAACTTGTGCCTTTGAAGGCAATGGCTTGGGGGAATGTCTCGAACAAATGAGAAAGGTAAGGAACTCTGAGTCGGAAAAGGGATAGAAGTTGCACGTATTAGAGTGCCTTTCGTGGGGCTGAATTTTTGCTTGCTTCAAATCAGTAACATTCTTGGCTCCAGATAGATGTGTAGCAAATGCTACCACATGGCATTTGCAAATCTAAGGTGCAATACATTGGTCCCAATACCAGGTTCTATGCTAGAAAGCATAAAGGACATGATCAGATTATCATTTTAATCATATAACTTGAGACAGCCAAAGTAGTGGTGGTGAAGGCATCCGAACTAATCATATCACCCAAAGACATGGTATCGGTTGAGGAAAATATTGGAAGGAAGTAAACTCAGAGAAGAGATAATCAAACAACACCTTTGCTCTCAAGAAAACCTCTACTGATTGAGCCCCATAAGTATAGCTCTTACCATGGAACTTGATAGATGTTATGGGTGAGTTAGAAGTAAACTCGGGAATCCCGGCAGAAAAGTGGAGAAAAGACAGAAAATGGAAGTAAAAGAGGAGAGAGGAAAAAATGGAATGGGATGTGAAGAAATCTACCCAAAGCAAGGGAACGATCAATCCCTGGCTTTGATATCATGTAAGAGAGAAGAAAATGAGTAAAAATTATGTGAGTTATCTTCTTGTGTCAGCCCTCATTTCATCCCACCTGTATAGGAGAAACAGTTACAGTCAGGATGAAGGAAGGGGGTGGGGAATATTCTTAAGAGCAACGATTGGGACACTTGACTAAGGATATCTCACTATATTTCCTTCTAGCAGGGAAAAACCTATTGTAGCATAGCATACTTACATTTTTTTTTTTTTTATACGTATAGCATCCTTACATATATATGTTATGTATGTTATATAGGCTCTGGGGTTAGGAGGATTTGACCCTCGGATGTAGCATAGCATTCTAACACTTCATATATTAGGACCTATCCAAAAATAAAAAACATGTAGTATTTTTATTTCATTTGTAAGCAAGATTTTATTTAAAATAATAATAAACATAGCCCAAGTACATGGGAGGTATACAAGAGCATTACCTATGGATGATTATCTAGTGATACAAGGAAGTCAAGAATGTTTAAGCCATTAAAGTCAATTACAATCGAACAGTGGAATAAAGCGTTAAAAAAGAATGGTTAAGCTCATCCATTGACTGCTCATGGACCTTCAAAACTTTTTGCATTCCTCTCCCTCCAAAGATACCACCATAGGCACCGCACATCTGTACCATCTTCCAAATTGTTGCACTCTGTTTATTACCGCCTCTCCAATTCGCCTGAAAATCAACCGCCCTTTTTGGTGTCACCCAAGCTAATCCCACTGTAGCAAAAAGTTGTTCCAGAGGGTCATGGCAATCTCATAATGGAGTTTTAAATGATCAACACCCTTGCTTTTTGTCCTACTTCTATCAGGAAACTGTCCTATCTTCTGGGTTTGGTCTATGTTTGTCACTGACATGGGATATATGTCAATACATTTTACAAATTAGTTTGGTATGGATTTGTGAGATTTGATTTTCTCAAATTGTTTACAGGCTGATGAAAATTTACGTTTAGAATTAGAGGCAGACGTTGAGGAGGAATGCATAAAGCTTGGTCCCGTGGAGTCAGTCAAGGTAATTTAACTTTTATACTTTAATAATTGGGTGTTTTGTTTTTCTGTCCGTCTTTCATTAAGTAACTTCATTATTCAATATGTATTATGAATTAGCTATATAATAGAGAATCCCACCGGCTCATATCTAGTAGTGTTTGGTCGGTTCTATATTCAGGTTTGTTAAGACAGATGGCCGATGGAAAAATTGTTTCTCAAATTCGTTTAAACCTGATATAAGACATTAACAGATGGAAGTCCACTATTGCCCAAAATCTTTCTAATAATCAGTTCTAAGCTTCATCACATGGATTCTTAAAACCTGGGCTAATATTCCTTTCTACTGTTGCTTCTATTTACTGGCCAAGATGCTTGCCTAGATAAATCTCAGACTGGAATGTGTTTATAATCGGTTAAAGAGACAGTTTCTTCTTTAAGTTCTACTAATGCTCCTATAGTTTCATATTGTTTGCCCAGTTTGACACATTACCGCTGTTGACGATTTCTCTGCTTGTTCATATATTTGACCAGTAAACCTACAGAAAATATTTATATTTTCACATTTTCATAATGCCGTACAGAATGATATGTCATGAGCCTTTTTCTGGAAAGTTTTCCTGCTAACATACTCTATTTTGGCAAAAGTATGCATGATCATACCTACGTATCAAAAATAAAAAGAAGTGCACATGATCATACTGAAACTAAATTAAACCAGAGCTATAATGAGAGAAGCATGTTTATTTTGATATTAAGCTCTTTTAACTAAATCCTCTATACCTTCTTCAAAACATTGCAACTGTAAGATTCTTTGCTTTGCTTTCTCCTGCTTAACCATGCATAGGTTTCAGTTTTCTTTCTTCTGTACATTATGCTCTGGCACTTGTGAAGAATAAACTGAAAATAAATTTCTGAAAATGAATTTCTTAGTAAATCTTGATGGACGCCCCCTATGCTTTGTTATATTTTGATCTGGTACCCTCTGTTTAATTTTCCGTCCATCTTTAAGAGAAACAATGTGGACCAATCATAGAGTGCCATGTGGCAAGTTATATTTTAAAAAAAATAATATTTCTAGAAAATAAGAAATATATTTTTATAATTAAAAACTGATTTTTAAATTTGAAAAAAAAAAAAAGATGACAGCCACCCATGTGGCTGGTGGCTGCAGCAGGTTCTGGCCACCATGAGGTGGCTAGATCTGAGCCATATGTGGTGGTCAGATCACTCATGTGGTGGCCTATGGTGGCCAGATTGGGCTGCCAGCCACAAGGGTGGCTAGAACTTAATCACCACGTGAGTGGCCAGAACCTGGCCACCTGTGTTACTTGTGGTGGCCGCAGCCACCTGTGGTACTTGTGGTGGCTGCAGGTGGTTAGTATCTTCTTCTTTTAAAAATAAAATAAAATAAAATAAAAATTAGAAGTTAGTTTTTAATTTTAAAAATATATTCATTAAAATAATAATAACTTGCCATATGGCACTCTGATTTGCCCACGTAGTTTCTGTTAACATTAAAAATAGACAGAGTGCTCTATTCCTTATAAACATGTAGCACATGGTTATGCTAAAACTAAAAGAACCCACAGGGTGCTAGATCAAGATACGGCAAAGCACAAGTGGTGTCCATCAAAATTTCCTTTCTTTTATCTCAGTTCTCCTCAGACAAAAAATTCTTTATCTTAGCATTATACTATTTTCCTGTCTCATCTCAGTTTACCAAGAACCAAGCTGCTTGTTGTTTGGGGACTAATTTTTTTTTCAGTGCCGCTTCAAAGCGGTCCAACCAAAATTGTGGGTTTAACAGCCTCCCTCTCTGCTTCTGCCACGTCAGAAATTTCACCAAAATAACAAGAGCCTAAACACACTGCATTGTATCTCACAAAAGCAGAATACACCCTATTTCATTGAAGCTTTCCATCGCGAATAGCCCCCTTCAGCAACATAAGAAATTTCCGTCTCTTTGCACTGCCACATGACACCACTTCCATTGTGCAAGCTTTCTGTCGCCAACTACGCCTATAGCGATTGATAACAAGAAATTCCAAGCAACGAACAAAGCAAAGCTTTCTGACTAGTCAAAGATTACCCAGATTTCAAAAACATCAAGAATCCAACACTGCAGAACTTCAAGTCAAGTATCCAAGAGAAAAATAACAGAGAGCATCTTCAAAAGCCAATTCACACACTGCCTATAGCAATTGGTAATTAAAAGTGAGATCCTCATCTTCATGTTCAAAACAAAAGCTGCATTTACCATAGCAATTGGTAATTAAAATCGAATAGAAGCTAACAGCAAAACAGATATCACAGAGGAATTTAGGAATTTGGAGCGTCACATGTTCAAGGGCTATGTCGTCGTTGGCAGCAGCTGGTAGAGTAACATTGGTCCTCGGAGTGTCTCGCCTTCGAGAGAGACTGGAGTGGGTCAAGAAAATCAGGAGGCTTCTAGGTTTTGGTCTAGGGAGAGGTCTGTTGATTCTTGATTGACTATCGCAAGAGGGGGTAGACGCTGTGTGAGGGAGGCAAAGCTGTGCGTTTCACCCTGTCGTGCGAGAATGCTGTCCAGCAATTCTGTGAGAGAGGGGAGAGGGGAGTAAACTTCAAATCCCCTAAGTGCGTCCACATTATAGTTAATTTGTGAAACCTACGTGCCATTCAGATATTGGAGGGCTGTTATTTTGGATATGTTGGACTGACCGGTTATAAGATTTACTCTTGTTTTTTCCTCCCTTTTTAAGTCTTTTAATGGTAATATTATAAAGCCTTGTTCTTGGGGTATGACTCCTTTCAAGGTCCAAGGTTTAACACCTCATTGGTGCAAACAATCCTTTGGGGCCACACCCCTTGGCGAAAAGCCAGCGATTTAACCAGTTCTGTGTAGGGAAACTTCCGAGGGTATGGTGCACAAGACCGGGATTTACTCTGCAAGGGTGGGTCCAAAGGGCCTTGCCTTAGAGAGGTTCCCCAACATCAAATAAATAAATAAAGCCCATATGAGATACGGAGGAATTGTAATGCTCATGCTAGCCTTCTGCTCGTCTTTCCCGGTCTAGCTTTTGGATTTTTCCATTGAAGGCTGATTTGATTTGGTTTGTTTTCTATTTTGTTTGTCTTATTTATTATTTTTTCATGCTCATTCTGGATTTTGCTTGCAGGTTTGTGAGAATCATCCACAAGGTGTCGTTTTGGTCAAATTCAAGGATAGGAACGATGCTCAAAAGTGCATAGAGTTGATGAATGGAAGATGGTAATTGATGAAAACCTATTCATGCAATATATATAATATTTTTTTTATAAGACAAAGTAAACTCAAAAAATTGATAAATCCCTTTTGATGTTTTTCTTATTTGATATAACTGCAATCACTGTGTTACCTAAGCAGCATTAAGCAAGCCAGGTGACTGCATCTTTTTGTATTAATGGAGTTATATGGTAGCATACTTGACATGATTCTCTTATTTTGATCTATAGTTAATTAAACTAGTTTTTCAGTAATATCTTCCTCGACATACAATATATATGGATGGTTAATCATCTACTTTCAGATTTCTCAAGGGAAAAAAAAGGACAAGTATATGTTGAATTTTTATTTTTTTTAAAGAAGGTAAATCATTCTGTTCTTTAGCGATCAGTACCGTTATCGAACGGCTGGGGTTTTCTGGTAGTACGCAAGTATCATCTACATAGTGATCATTACACAATATAGGTCCATATTACCCACCACTGAAAACATAATCATACCTTACTCTTACACGTGCCTCCTTAAGCACCGAGAATCACTGCCACCCAGCATGTTACTGAAATCTTTCTGCTAGATGTAATTGTTGTATTGTTATTACTTGTTTTCATTTTTATATTCTATTGTTATCTTGCGTTTTGGTCAAAGCTGGTTGTTTCTGTTCAGGTTTGGGGGTAGACAGGTACATGCTAGCGAGGATGATGGTTTGGTGAACCATGCTTTGGTCCGGGATCTCGATTATGATGCTGCACGATTGGAGCAGTTTGGAGCCGAACTTGAAGCTGATTAAGTTCATATCACTAGTACAAAATTTCAAAATATGTACTACTTCCTACACCAATCTTTTTCTTGTAAAAATCTAGGACTTGAGGATATTTAATGGGATGTAACCTCTGTAGATATGGTTTGAGAATCCAAGATACCAATTTGTTATGAAATTTTTGGGGAGATTTGGTACTTAACAAAAATAAAATTTTATATTGATGATTCTACCTCCAAGGAAAAAACATGGGTAATTTTTTTTTTTTTTTTTTGGATGAGCCTCTCTAGCCTTAGAATAGGACTCGTCTTTAATATTGGAATAAAGAGAGAATTATTAATTTCTTTTTGTATAGTTATTTTTACATACTTCATGCGCACTCTATTAATGTGATTAGCCAAAGCATTTATTTTATATTAAAAAAAGTGATGCAATTAATTTCATTAGTGGAGTGCACAATATGTATATAAAAGTGATTACACATAGAATTTTTGTTTTTATCTATAGCCAGTTGTACAGCCGAATTGCTATTTTCTCGGTTGGTATTGCAATTTTTTTCTTTTGGAGTTCCGGTTTCTAATTCATTCGACTTAAAAGAGTCTTATTTTTCTTAATTTTAATCCAACGGGTTGTAATTCTTGTAAAAGTCCATGAGGCCATTAGCATACTATTGTTTTTGCCGTAGGAGGCCTAAAGCCTTCCCTTTTATATTGCTTTATTTTCATTTCTATTCAAGATTATATTGCCCGTCACGAGTAGGTTGGAGAGGGATTTCTTGACATCTCATTTTTAACCTGTAAGAGTTATTATTATACCATTAGAATAGATCTTTCAGCATATTCTTTTTTATCATTAAAACAATGTGTCAAACGATACATGAAAATAGAATAAATTGGATTCGTCGCGGAGATATTCGAATTTGGAAGAAAACTTTGTCCTGGATATATCTTCGCATAGAGATTTTCAAGAAAATCAAAATGATTAAAAAAATAATTCTCCTTACTGGAATGAACGGTATGACGCATGATTATCGTCATGTTTCCTTAGGCATGCTTGATGGTAAAAGAATATATTAGTCTAAAATACAATGTTGATCCACCTTGTTGCTATTGTTTAGTTTTATTTTGTTTTCTTCAAGGTTGAAAAGGACAAATTTACATCTTTTCGACAACTCTTGAGAGACTTGCGGCACAAGGAGATATATAGGTCGAAAATTGTTCGTAAGAAAGTGGTGGTTTTGTGAAAATCACTATGTGTAGTTCTCACGCGCTGCCCACATTTGGGCATGGTCTTACATGCCACCTTTTCCGACAGCTCTTCTCAACACGTACTAGATCATCGAATTCGCCACCACTAGACCTTTCAGATCTAACCTTTGTAGCTGACAAGTGTGTTGCTTCGTAGGCTGTCATAGATTCCAAAGTCTACTGGAGTTGGTTCAAACTAAAATCTGTCATTTTTCGCATCTATCTTACTACTTTTTTTCCTTACTGTTAATTAAAAAAAAAAAAAAAGAGTTCGTTTCTCGAATGTTTGTCTGTTAAGGTTGAGTGAGGTTGAGTCTCTGTTTAAGCAAAGAGTAATGTTTCTTAGATGATTGTCTGTAGAAAGTATCAGCAATAGTGAAGACTAGACCAGCCACGAAAGGAAATAATGTACTGGTGGGACTCCAAATTCATTATTTTAGTTTATGATGTCATGTTTGATATAGGAAGATCCTATAATGTATTTGATCATGGATGTAAGTTTCTCTTATAAATAAATGATAACAATTTTCCTTAAAAAAAAAAAAGAACACAATTCATTCAATTTCTAGACCCTTTAATACTTGATAGTACTACATAATTTGCCATGCACATTTAAACGTATAAAGTATGTTAATCAATATTTGGTGACGAAAATTACTAGATTTATATTGCAATCTTACAAAATAATGTGGTTTGATTCGATATATTGGATCTATTTTACAATAAAAAAAAGTTTTATAATTTGACAATATATTGGATATATTGTCCAGGTACGTTACTTTATAAGTTTTCTTTTATATGATTTTTTTAAAAACATTTCTCTTCGACCAAACATGTGATTAGGGTCATGCGTGATTAGGATTTTGGATGCATGACTATACATACCTTGACCTTCACACACATACACCAAAAAACATAGAAACTGAAAGAGAAATAGAGATGATGTGGAGATCAATGGTGGCAAGAATTTTTCATTCCTCCATAATGGTAGGAGCTTAGGCTTATGTGAGTTATGTGCATGCCATAACCCCAAAGGTACCTTCTTCCTCTAAAACCCTTCACAAGTTTAATGTCCTCTCTTAACAAGGTTTTTTCTCAAGGGAAATGAGATTCCTACCGAGAATATCTATTGAAAGTGTACTGATTGTATTTTTTTATTTAATGATTAAGAAAATATTTTTTAATGAGTTTGTATTTTTTTAAATGTTTATGAGATTTAAACATTTAAAAAAATATATTTAGAAAAATAATAAAAAAAATTTGCCTATGTGGTAGATATTCTCAATGGAGTTTGTCGGTGAGGGTAGTAGCATTGTCCTTTTCTCAAAAACTCTTTCCTTTTACAACACTCTTGATTCTTCTCCTAAATCTCAACGAACTACTTTGATTTTGGCTCACATCTCTTAGAGACAAAGTAGTCGTTTGAAGGTATTGACAATAATAATCGTGATACATGGTTGGAGAATTCTGCCCTCAATGTTTTGGCTAATGGGGTTCAAGACCAAGATTCAAAGGGTTTTGAAGATAATAAGGATGTGCAGTTGTTTGATTTTCCCTTTGGGGATGAGAAGGTGAAGCCGGAGAATATGTTATCGCTTCTACAATGCTAAGATCCTGAATGTAATGTAATGTAATGGTGGATTGTAGGTATACCGGATTAATGGTGTGATAATGAAGATGAGAAGAAGGTGTTTATGAAATGAATTAGAGAAAGGAAATACTATATTGATAATAGGGTTCTTCGAGGGAATCACTAAACCTCCAACATTTTTCAATTACAAGCAAAAGCCATATAAAATTCTCCTTCGCTCCCCCTTCCTTTAAACTTGACGCCCTCAACAAACTTGTAACAGACTTTTTGATAAAAAAAAAAAAATGATAACTTGACCAATTGAAATGCTAAAAGAAAATAACAATAGCTGAACACACCATTTTGATGTTATTTTAATCCTAAATGCTGCATATTACAAAAGACCCACAAAAAACTGCAAGCCCCTACATTAATGAAATGGTGCATATCATGGCACCAAAACAGCTAACTCATCACTCAAAATGCTATTCCCCACTAGTATCTAGATGATGCCGTTCTTTTAGTTTAAAGTCTTTCTTCACTTCACTTCACTTCGCAGGATCTCATCCTCCAGTTCAACACTTCACTTCTCCCTTTCATCTTCTTCCTTAGGTTTTCTCTTCTTATGCCGATGGATCCCTAACAACTTCCCTTCGTTCAAAGCACCTTGCCCAAAAGGTGTGGGTAAAGGGCTTGAAGCTTTCATAACAACTTCCAACTGCTCTCTTCTTTTGAAACACCAACCCACTTCACACGAATGGCTCGATTCCCTTGCCTCCTCATGCGACGCTCTAAAATTTGCTCTAGCTTTGGTTGTATCTCCCCCATGGTGTTCGTAGGAGATAAGGTACGAAGGACTTGGATCTACGAGCCCAATTTTCTCTTAAGACAAGAGATGTGGAACGTTGGATTTATCTTAGAGGTCTTTGGTAGCTTCACATGGTAAGCCATTGAACTGATCTTCTCTTCAAATGGGAAAGGCCCATAATACCTTGGGCTAGCTTCATATTATACCTCATAGCTAGGGTTTTCTTCCTATGTAATTTCAAGTAAACCCAGTCACCCTTTTATAATTCCCTCTTTGTTCTCTGTTTATCTGTGTAGTATTTCATTCGACTCTATGCTTCTGTTAAATTATGTTTCAATAAGTTGATGATATAGTCTTTGTTGCATAAAAATTGATCTATTGCTCCAATAGAAATAGTTCCAGGGATGTATGAAAGGATGGTTGGTGGTGGGTAGCCATAAGTAACCTCAAAAGGTCATTTTGGCGGCCGTGTGGTAGGTAGTGTTGTACCATCACTCGGTCATAGATAGCCACTGGTCACAGATCTTGGGTTTAAACCCTGCATAACACCTCAGATATCTTTCGATACATTTATGTAGAGAGTTTGGTCGTTCGTCTTTGGATAGTAGGTTGAGCTGAAGTCTAAAGATAATCCTTGAGATTGAAGTAAGGCCTTCCAAAATGAACTTAGAAAAAGTGGGCCCCTATTTGACACCACAAACTTATGAAACCCATGACGTATGAAAACGTATTTCATGAATTCATCATGCAGCTTCTTTTTCTCTGCTTCCTCGGTGTTCTCTCCACCTGCACTATGTACTTCTCCTTCCAGTTGTTCATTGTGGTTTGGTGTGGCTCCCTCACTGTAGTCTGGATTTTTCCATTTAAGGCTTTTCATTCTATTGTTGGAGGGTCTCCATTATTTCTCTCTTTTTCTTTAATTGTTCTTCCACCTCTATAAGTTGCGCCTCCATGTTTTCAGAGGGTGGTATCTTGGGCATGGGTTGTTTGGGAGCATGTTGTAGTAGGCATGTTGTAGTAGGCATGTAGAAATCTTGTGATAGGTGTTCAAGGAATTTGTATTGATTCCACAGGCGGTGCACTGTTGATGACGTTTTTCACCACCAACTAATCTCGATCAAGTGCTTGCAATAAGAAAGAAAAAAGGGCTCAGTGTGCTCGATGCACCTTTGATGCGTAAGTTAGAAATATGGAAGTATTACTTGAAAAATGGGGAAGATCTAGAGATCGTAGCTAAGTTGATTTGCATTGGTCCCTTATATATGGGTGAAGAATAGTATATTTTCCACAAATCTCAGGGCTCTAATCACCATATTCTCGGGATATGATCTCAGAATGAACGGTTTGACATCCTGGGAGATCTTGAGTATGTCGTTGTTTCCTCAATGGTATATATATGCCAGTAAGTTAGGTTACAACAATAATTAATCTTATCAGGGGCGATATGATCCTGTGAGCCCGGACATATCGTATTTCTATAGGTTTCATGTCCTGTTGGGCCCATTATATGGGCCTTTTACTTTGTATCATTAGGCCCGTCTATTAGGGATTTAAATGACTCTCCAATTAGCTTATGCAATGTTATCAAACAAATCGTATCTAAGGTGTTAGCTAATCGTCTCAAGGCTTTATTACTAGAAATAATCTTTCCAAATCAAAATGTCTTCATGCCAAGAATATATTAATTACTAACAATATCGTAGCAGCTTATGAAACTTTTGGCGCCGTTGTTGGGGAATTGATTAGGAAAAGACACTGAATACTGACCAAATATATTCTTCAACTAGTTGTAGTTAGTTTTAAAAAAAATATATATTTAAAAAGAAGTTGCAATATTGTACAAGGTAGTAAAATGAATATAGTCAAATTGAAGAAGTGTACCATGAAAAAAAATATATACACAGCATTTCATCTCTCCTCAAGCCAAGGAAGGGAGAGATGAAATTAGATGGCCAGGGAAAGGATGTGGACAAGAAGTCTAGCTCAAACCAACAGGAGAGAAGGCGCGATAAGTAGGATGCCTCACATGACCAAGCTACTAGGCTAGTTCATAGCAGTTTCAATGTTCAAGAGAAAGAAGAAGCCTCAAAGAGAGAATCAAGCCAGACAAAGACATGGCAGTGTTTTTGCAAGTACCATCAGATGAACACCCACTGGACAAAAAACTACAGCACGATGAAGAAGAGAGTATCTGAGTTGGCAGGAACTGGAGAGTTAGAGCGAATGCTCGCTGAACGAGAAAAATCGAGGTGAAGGCTAGAGTAGGATGGCAATTGATGGCAGAGCGAGAGCCTGGAAAGGTGACAACAGGCACAAGAAGGTGGCTGAGATCCTCCTCGCCACAATAATAGTCGTGACAGTGCACCGACCAAGGAAATCCTCACTACAACCGGTGGATTTTTTGAAGTTGGTGCCTCTACTTCCAGTGGAAGAGCACATGCTCACAAGGCGAGGTATGAAGAAATCTAGGTGACGAAAGACCATTCAAGCATCCATGTTATATTAATACAACAATGATTTCCTTTGAGAAGGAAGATTACGAGGGAGTCCTGTGCCTGCACAATGATGCACTAGTAGTGACCCTCTTGGTCACCAACTATACTACAAAGCAAATCTTGGTGGATAACAGAAGTTTAGCAGACATCTTATTTTAGGAAGCCTATGTCAAGATGGGCATTGAAGTCGATAAGCTATGACCTACACCCACCCTCTTGAACAATTTCTCTAGCGACACCATTCAATCGGTGAGCGCTATAATCTTACCAACCATGACAGGAAAATAGTCTACAACATCACAGCAATGACCGACTTCTTGGTAGTTAAGACTCCATCATCTTACAATGTCATACTAGGGCGTTCAACTTTAAACAACTTGAGGGTCATCACCTCCACCCACCATCTTAAGATGAAATTTCCAACATAAGCTAGAGTAAGGGAATTATGCAGAAAGTAAGCCTTGGCCCAGGAATGCTATGTACAAGAGTTGAAGACAGGTGGGCCAGATGTCTGCATAGGCGAGGGCCAAGTCTAGAACAGGTCCCCGCCCTCACCGCCGCCCCTAGTCCTTCTTGATCAGGATGTGGAGGTGAGGGACGAACATAATTTGCAGCAAGCAGAAGTGAAAAAATAGCTAGAGCTAGCGGCACTGTACCCGTGGCACCTAGACAGGACTACAAGGGTGGGAACTCAGCTTCTCCTGGACATTGGGGAAGCCTTAAAGTAGCTATTGATCGAGTACATGGATGTGTTCACCTAGAGTTACAAAGACATGCCTGTAATTGATAATGCAGTTATTGAGCACAAGTTATGCATCGAACCCTCATCCCAAAAGCTCCATCAAAAGAGGAGATTTTTAGTGTTAAAAAATACACGGCCATAGTTGAAGGGGTAGAATGGCTCCTCACTACAGGGTTCATTAGAGAAGCCCACTACCTAGAGTAGTTTTCCAACATTTTCTTGATCAAGAAAGCAAAGGCAAGTGGAGAATGTGTTTAGATTTCACTGACATGAACAAGGCATGCCCAAACGACAACTTCTTGCTACCTTAGATCGACGTCATCTTTGATACCATGGCAGGAAACCGTAAATTTCATGGACGCATTTTCAGGGTACAATCAAATTGGCATAAACCCAAAGGTTAAGGAAAAAACGTCGTTTATCACAAACAGAGGGCCTTACTATTACCAGGTTATACTTTTCGGCTTGAAAAATGCTGGAGCAACTTACCAGATGTTGATAAATTGAATGTTTAAGAAATAGATCAGATGAACCATAGAAGTATACGTTGACGACTTACTAGTCAGGAGCAAGGAGCCCGCCCAACACTTGGCAGACCTAAGAAATCCTTTGCAATACTCTGCCAACATCGGATGAAACTAAATATAGCTAAATGTTCGTTCAACATGGATGCAGGGAAGTTCTTAGGCTTCATTGTGTCAGAAAGAGATATAGAAACCAACATAAAGAAGATCAATGCCATTAAGAACATGCAACCATTGAAGAGTATAAATGACACCAAAAGATTAGTGGGAATGGTAGCTGCCCTGAATAGATTTGTGTCCAGGTCTATGGACATATGTCTCTCATTCTTTAGGATCATAGGAAAGGTGCCCCCATGGAACAAAGAGTGTGACCGAGCATTCAAGGAGCTAAAGCAAACCTTATCCAGCCTGTCTTTGTTAAACAACCTGAGTAAGGAGAAACGTTGTATCTGTATCTAGTAGTGTCGGCAGCCTTGGTCAAGGAGGAGGGAACCTCCCAAGCGCCCGTGTACCATACCAGTCGCGCACTACGAGATGCAAAAGTTAGGTACCCGTAAGTATAAATGCTAGCATTTGCAGTGGTAGCTGCCATGAGACTACGACCATACTTTCAGGCTTACCCCATCAAGGTGCTCACGAAACACCCCCTTCGAAGAATATTACAGAAGCCCGACAGCTCAGGCAAGCTAGTCATCTGGGCAATTGAGCTTAGCAAATTTGACCTTGACTACTAGCCCAGGAAGGCCATGAAGGGATAGGCTCTAGCAGACTTTTTGGTTGAGTTTAGTAGCTTCCCACAAGAGTCAATCATTAATCTCGTCGAGAAGTCATGACAAATCTTCTTAAACGGCTCCTCTTGCCTTGTCAAATGTGGGGGGAAGGGGAGGGGGTAGGCGCCTACATGGTAAGTGGGGTAGGGTGCAAGTACTACTATATGGCTAAACTCGCATTCTAGACAACCAACAATAAAGTAAAGTACGAGGCATTGATAGTAGGACTCTCATAGTAGAAGCTTTGGGCGCTACTACAGTTAAAGTGAAGGCGAACTCCCAAGATCAACCAAGTTAGGGGAAAGTATGTCATCAAAGGTGACAAATTGAATAAATACTTGGACTAGGTCTGGGAAGGTCATGACTAGTTCTCATACTTCAATGTCATACAGATATCTAGAGAAGACAATTCGGTAGCTGATAGGCTAGCAAGAGCAGCATTGGGAATGGACAAATCCATCCTACTATGGGAAGTGGAGAAGAAGGTGTTCGAAATCCTAGCAATAGGGGAGGAGGTGAAGTAAGTGGAGTTTAAGGAAAACCATTGGGCTGGAGAGATTGAGAAATACCTGGACACAAGCGAGCTCCCAGTTGACAAGAAAGACGGTAGGAAAATTAGGCGAAGAGTGTCTCAATTCACTAAAGTGGATAAGGTCCTGTACAAATGGGGCTTTATGCCTCTGTTACTAAGGTGCATCTCACCCTAGGAAACCCAATTTGTCTTGGCAGAGATTACGAAGGAGTGTGCAGAAATCACTCTGGAGGAAAGGCCTTGACTAGGAAAGTTGTAAGGACAGGGTACTACTAGCTCAATGGCCTCAGAGATGTTAGGGAGTTCGTGAGGAAGCGTGTCAAGTGTCAAATATTCACATCCCCATGGCCATTCACCCAATGGGAAGTCGACTTAGTAGGGCCTCTTCCCACCAAGGAAGGGAGGAGTTAAGGTTTACGGTCGTCACCATGGACTATTTCATGAAATGGGAGGAGGTAGAACCCCTAGCAGCCATCAAGGCAAGTAGTGTCACCAAGTTCCTCTAAAAAAATGTTATTTACCATTTTGGTATCCCACAAAGCATCATCTTAGACAATGGTAACCAGTTTGACTCGAAGCACTATTGGGCATGGTGCACAGAATTGAAAATTAGGTTAGGTACTCATTCCTAGGACATCCTCAAGGTAATGAATAGATAGAAGCTACTAATAAGGCTCTACTAGGGATTTTGAAGAAGAAGCTCACAGATAGAAAGGGAGAATGGGCGGAAGAGCTCCCAAGGATGTCGTTGGCCTACAAAACCATAGTAAAGACCCCAACAGGAGAGACACCATTCGCGCTTGCATATGGACGAGAGGTAGTGACCCCAATGGAAGTTGGGCTCCCCACCTACTGTACTTGCCACTTCAATCCCCTCGAAAATAGCAAGGCATTGAGGAGCACATTGATCTCTTGGATGAAGAAAGGGAAGAAGCGGAGGTCCAGACATTTCTAGATAAGAGAAGGGCGGAGCGCTACTTCAGCAAGAGGGCGAGACCCAAGTCCTTTAAAGCAGGCAACCTGGTGTTGAAGGAACTAAGGGCCACTACAAAAGGGAAGGGAAGGAAATTTGGGCCCTCGTTGGGGAGGACCCTACATGGTAGTTGCCAACTACCGACCTAGATCGTATTGCCTAAAGGACGACCAGGGTAAGGAGCTCCTACATCCCTAAAATGCAGAACATTTAAGAAGATTTTACTCATGATCATGTACTTTTGACAGCTAAGAACAATGAAGAATAAAGGCAACCATTTTCCTCTACAAGTACGTTTTCAAATAAAAGGACAAGCAGGCCACAAGGCCCTGCGACCCCTACCGTTAAACACCATAAGCAAGTCTAAAGACTCATGGTGCTAGGTGCACAGGCCACGTGGTCCCGTTATCCCCAACTTCAAACACTGTAAACAAGTCCAAAAACTCGTGGTGCCGAGGGCACACAGGCCACAAGGCCTCGCGACCCCCATTTTCAAACACAATGAGTGAGTCTGAAGACTTTGCAAGCCGAAGGGCCCTTCAACCTATTTTCAAGTGTTATACAGAATTCCCAAGTATTCGTTCAACAAGCATCCAAATGCCCAAAGAAACTATTAGATGCTCAAAATAATTGAACATGGCGAATCACAAAAGTTCTTATACATTGGGCAAAAAGAAAAAGAAAAAGAGCTTATACAGTACAAAAACAAAAATTTACAAACATAAAATTTTGCTTAAGAAGATGAAGGAGCAATAGAGCTGGCATCTTTGGATGTAGCAATTGAGAAAGCATCTGGCATTGAATTATGCCCAAAAGTGCCAACGAACTAGCAAGAAATCGGATCAGGCTTGAATGCCTCGAGATCTAACTTCGTCAAGCCTACTCAAGGATTTGCCATTATGAAAGATTTAAGGCTCGCCACTCCAGCTCCGTAGCCGTAGCCTTAACCAAAGGCACGGTCACAAACAAACTTAGCCACCGCAACTTGAGGAGATAGACCAATATTTCTTTAGTGGAAGAAACCAGTGTCGATTCCAACTCCAACACTCGCTTGCTTGTTTCTCGAGCTTGGCCTTGACATGCAACAGGGTGTCATTTAGTTTCTTCTTATTTGTATCTACCCACTCCTGATCTTTCTTCATTGCAGCATGCCCCTGGGAGAGCTCCTCATAATTCCCCTATGCTTCAGAGAGTTCAAGCCCGATGCCACCACCGACACTCTTCAGCAATTGCAGCAACCTCTGAAAGCTCAGTGCACCAGCGATTAGATGCCATTAGTTCCCTTTGGATGGAGTCTAACTCCTCGTGAAGGTGGGATGAATGAGCCCTTGCAGAATCCCTCTCTTCCCTCAAGAGGGTCATCTCATAGTCATTCTAGACGTTTGCCTCCTTGGTTCATACGACCTCACTACGAAGGTTAGAAACCTTGTGATGCCCTCAGCCCCCGTTTGGGATTGGACAATGACTGAAGTATCGGGACATGTAACTCAAGACTACATACCCCTCGTACATGACAGATAAGATGCAATGCACCTGTTGTTCTAGCAAGACGCAGTAAATCGTAGTGGAAAAATTCTTTTACTATATAGGTCTAGTGGTAAAATAAATATCATAGTACCAAAACAAAATTATCCCAAAAAGATTTAATTTCATAAAACTATTCCAAAACAGAGTTGTTTTTTAAAAACTCCCAAAACATGAGACCATCACTAAAAGTCATCAAAACACATTCTTTCTTCCATTGTCTCCATGATCTCTTGTTAAAATACCAATTAGCTAGGTCATTCCTATTCAACCTAATCGTTGTTCAAAATCCTTAGCTTTTTGAAGAGTTGCAACACTTCAGTGATAAACTAGTTTGTGGCTTCCAACCGATCAAATATGGACAGCTTTGATGAGCTCTCACGATTCTTCTAGGTCTCCCTAGGTATCTAGGGAGATGGCCTCTTATGTTTCCCCATGGTCACCTTCTTAAGTTCCTATCACAACTTCTACCATTCTGGGTGGAGAATGGTAGTAGAAACTATCACAGAGAGATTTCAAGAAATTTCAGTAAGTAAACAAACAACATACAATAGATATCGTAAGCATATGAGAGCAAACCATAATGAATGCATGGACATGAACCTAACTTACGCAACTTTGAACTTTTCAAAGATAACATGTAACAGAGACCTTTTGACTTCTTTTCAGAAAATGTCTTGTCAGGTTTTCATTCTTGGTTCTTAAACATGTTACATAACATATGTATGAGCTCAAGTTATTGATCATTCAAATAACATAGCATATCTTGGAGCTCAGAACATTCTTTACTTAAACATATGATTAGATACCTCACAGCTCCCCTACGCATCGTGTGCTTCTGTTAGAGACCTCAGTCTAGTCTCTAAACACTATGGTTCTCTAGATCCTCTTCTTCCAACTATGACCGAAGAGCCTATCCTCCTTGCTTGCCCGCTACTTGAGTACTTAACTTGAGTGATGAGATTTGGTAAATATGGATGATTTGTGTTGTAGTTGTGAATTGGAATCTTGATGGAATGAATATGGTGTATGGGATGATGATGGCTGAATGGTGAGATCTCACTATGGGGTTGGTGCCACTTGATGATAATTGGATTTAGGGTTTATGGTAGGCATCCCTTGGGTGGTATTTTGGTAAATATGGAAGTGAGGCTAGGGTTTAAGGTTTCCTAAAATGTAAGAAATCCTTATGGAGGCTAGGGCTTTGGGTAGGAAATGTGGAGGCACTAGATCTAGGTTAGATCTAGGGTTTTATGATGAAAGGGATTAGATCTAGGGTAATTGATGGATGTGGAGGCTAATATAGTGTTTGGATGGTAGGAAAGTGAATGAAAAATGAAGGGAAAACGCCAACAAAGCTAGATCTTCTTAGATCTAGTGTGTTGGAATGGTGAATCTAGCAAGGAGATGGATAGAAGCATGTTGAATAATGGAAATTGCAATAAGAATAATGCAAAAAACAAATAAATAACAAGATTGTAACTCAATAAAGGAAAAGAGAAACAAATAAATAACAAGATTGTAACTCAATAAAGGAAAAGAGAAACAAACTTGCTCATAAGATTGATAATTGAAACAACATCCATCTACAAATATCAAGGTGTTAAATCTCTATTTGGGATTCACACGGGTTACACCCAAATAGCTCAAGTGCCAAGCACCGAATGAAATCTCAAGAACAAATAAACCGTCCACAAAAGAATTTGTCAAAAGATGATAAAAATGGAGTTAGGGTGACCTTTTTATAGGCTTACAATGTGGAGACTCTTAATAATACTTGAATAAGGAAATAACTCCTAATAGTAGTAGAATAAGAAATAACATAAAATAATTAAATAATAAATTAATTCTGGTCGTGGGGCCCATGGGAGCCCACAGCTTGCCTTGGTGCTAGCCCGTGCTGAAAATGACCCATGGCATGAGCCATGGGCATTGGCTGGCTAGTCTTGGTCAGGCTGCATGGCTGGTGCCATGGGCGCGCTGGCTAGTTGGGCTGGTCAGGCCACATGGCTGGTTGGGCAGCACAGATGGCCTATGTGCTAGTGCCGCATGGCTAGTCTTGGTCTGGCCGCATGGCTGGTGCCATGGGCGCGCTGGCTGGTTGGGCTGGTCAGGCCGCATGGTTGATGGGTAGCAGGGATGGCCTACGTGCTGGTCAAGCTACTGGGCATGCTGGCCGACCAGGTGGGTCTGCCTGCTGGGCATTCTGGCTAGACAGGTGGCCTACTCATGTGATAGGCCTAACGTGCAGGCTGGCTTGCTCCTGCATACGCACTGGGCAGGCCTGGTTTTTAGTATTCTTTTTTAGTATGATTCACTTTTTTATAAAGGACTTGTACAGAACTTGTCTATTTAGGATTTCTATCCAACATTACTTACATTTTAAGCTACCACCAATTCCATGTCCAAGGGTAGGATAGTTAGTCTTGTTTGATTACACATATAAGATGAGATGAGAAGTTGAAAGTTAAATAAAATATTATTAGAATATTATTTTTTAATATTAGATTTGTTTTGATATTTAAAAAAATTGAATTATTTATTATATTTTATATAAAAAATTTAAAAAATATATATAATGATTATATGATATGAGATATTTACTTCTTTTCATTATTATAAGTATACATGTCATTAGAGAGGACGAATTTTCCTGATTTTGTAGGAAAAGTAAGGATAGGTGTAGTGAACAACTTTATCCTTTAATTAATTGATTCCAAAGTAGGTGATAGTTTTCTTGGTTACTGCTTTTAGTGACCTAAAAAGTTAGAATCTTCACACAAATGCTCCCATATCATTTAATAATGCAAATCTCAGAATAAAAAATATTATCCCAAATATGACTTCTCCTGTTGCCAAACATATCATTGTAAATAGGAAAAAACCAGGATTAATTCTTAGGGGGATAAGATATTTTAAGTTGAATTAAATAGTTCAACTGGATTTTTTTTTTTTTTTTTTTTTTTTTTTTTAAGGAACGCCACTAACAAAATGAGAATAAATAACAAAAAAAAAAAAGTGATTAAAGAGTAAGAAATAAAAAATAATTGAGAACTTAAAAAAAAAATTGGTATTTCATAAAAATCATAACGACAAAAAAAATTATATGAAGTTTGAATTAAAAAGTTTAAGCATATACCAAAATAAAAATTATGATTTAAAATCTTCATAAAATTATGAGAGAATATTAAAAAGAGTAACACAACCGATCACATTAATAAAACGCATAAAGAATATACAAAAGTAAATGTAAATAGATTTTTTTTTTTAACTACTTATCTCTCTAAACCATAATACTTTTAAAATTGGTGCTTTCATAACAATAATATTTATATAAAATCACATTTGCATAAATGGTCAATTTGTTTTTTTAAAAAAAAAAAATGGGAACATCTCTGTAGAGGTCAAATCAACAACTTATAATTTAGTTTCAGGATAAGATCGAAAATTAAGTGAATGTATAAAACCAAAAAGAGATAGGACAAATTGACGCAGACTCCTAAAAAAAGGACTTAGACTCTAAAAATGTAAGAGACTCAAACTTTTAAAAAAAAAATACTTCACAAGGTAAGTTGAACCCAATTACTCTATACATGCCAGAGACTCTCCACAAACTTGGAAGATAAGTACTCTCTACAAAATCTCTTCACAGAAGTTCCTTATATCTAGACTTATCACAACTTTTTTACGTTTAGACTAAATTTCTCTATTATATTATGAGATATGTGAGGTCATAAGAGATTGTAAAATCACTCATTATAGTGAATTTTACCCCTAAACAACCCGTAGATGTATGCTTTATGTCGAACTGCATAAATCCATATGTCTTTCTATATTTATTTTTATTCGCTTATTTATTATTTAGGTCATTGATGAACTTAAAGAGCACCATATTGAAACTCGAATTACCATCGTGAGCTGGGGATGAATCATTCCTCCCTTCCGATCTGTGATGCAAATTTTAGGCATCAACAATCTAAATGGTGACATTTTTTTCAAATTACTATAATAAATATAAACATGAGAAAATGTGTAGATAATAGAAAAAAAATGTTTTATTAGTTAGAATAAAATAATTATAAAAAATTATTTAGGAATAAACAGCAACTCTCCATATTTTTTTTTTTTGTGAAAAAAAAAATAAAATTTTTACCAAAATTAAGTCATTGGGGCAGGTTTGTCAAGTGGGATGAGATATAAAATTTTCATCTCATCTCATTATTACAACTTTTTCAAGCTTTCACATAAAATATAATAAACAATTTAATTTTTTCAAATTTCAAAGTAATAATAATACTAAAAATTTATATTTTAAACTTTTATCTAAAATTAAAAATTATCATCTCACTATCCAAACCTACCTAAATACTAACAAAAATACTTTGTTTGAAACTCATTTCTTTCTGAATTGTACAAGCAAGTTCATGCACCAATTCGCACACTAATGATTTTTTTTTATTTAAGAAAATATAAAAAAAAATTGAGAAAAGAAGAAAATATCATTTTCATAAAAATTATTTTTGTCTTTAATTCACATTATTTTATTAAACATATATTTCAAATATTAATATCAATGTGGGAATTGATACACAAATTTTATTTACAAGAAGATTTTTTCTTTCTTTATTGTTATCAGCGAGAAATTAACTTTGTGTTTAAATTTGATATTTAATCTAAGTCATCTTTTTAAATAACAAAAGACGTGATGTGACAAGAGTTTTTGTTATTATAGCTGTTACATATATAAGTAAATTATATAAAAATAAATTTATCAGTTTGATATAATTTTATGTAATTTATTAAATTTATTTTATTTTAAAAATAATTTTATAATTTAAAAAATTCGTTAAATTACGTTAATTTATAAATTTATTTTTATATAATTTTTTTATAATTAAAATATTTCTCTTTTTTTATATATTATATGCATATTTTAATTTTTTAATTTTTTATTACACTATCTTACACCCGTTGTTTTAGGCTTTAAATAAATAAATAAAAGGGTGATTGATAAACGTACACTTGCCAACTACTTTTTGTTAAAAAAACAATTGTTTAATAGTTTGGAGTTGGCCGAGAAACGTACACGTGGCAATGAATAATTGTAGTGGGTGACAATTCAAATCAGTTTGATGGAAAATCACCCGTGAAGCATAAATCCAAGACTGTGACAATTTTTCTAGTCCATTTTTCTAAATAAAAGGACCCACCGTCTTGTCATTGTCATTAAAAAAAACGTGACATAATCTAATTTCTAACAATATGCTTTGGTCTTGTAACGATGAAATATTATTAATTTATTTTATATTTATTTAATTCCTATTATTCTTAAACATATGAGTTGATTTCAAAGTAATGAATACATTGAATGGTATTAATTGAATAAAAATAAGAGAAAAATATAGTGGGTAAGATATTATTTAATTATAAGTGTTAGTTTCAAATGTTTTTATAATGGATCTTATTCTTTTTACTAACTTATTAAAAGAATATTTTTTAAAATCTTTTACAATTTGAAGTATTTTTTTAGGGTATTCACATTCATAAAACTAAAATATATAAATAATATTGAATATAATTTTAAAGTAAGTTTATCATTCAAATTAGATTTTTTATTTTTATTTTGGGGCTCAATCCGAAACCTGAGGTTTCGACTCCTAACAAATCCAAATTGGTACTCACATTAAAATTTGGGTACATCGTATCCATATTTTAAATCCAAAACTCGAATTTCTGTATCCTAATTTTTTTTTTTTTTAAACAGACAAAACCCCAATCATTGATATACTTAATCCAAGTTTGATTCGAATTATTGTAATAGATTGTAAAAAGATGGAAGACTTGGGCAATAAAGTGATCACTAGCCTTATTTCGTTATTTTGTATTTAATGTTGATCATGAAAAGTTGTTGATAGGTCTATTTCGTGTTCCAGTGTGGGGATCGGAGTCTAAAGGTCGTGAATACCAAGGTAACCAAGCTTTTAAGGCAAGCAGCAACAAGAAGGCATTATCTTTCGTCGTTATTGGTGGGTTTCCAACTTTTCGAAAGACATCACTAGGATAGGTGCTGGTGCAACTTTTAGCTTTTTATAATATTTTTATGTTTCATGAGCTATATGACCCTATATTTACGATATTTCGATTTTTCGTATACATATGAAATCAGAAAATTATTTTTTTTTTCATTTTCTTATTTCATTTATTTATAAGTTGAATTTAAAATAATGTATATAATTGGACACAACCTGAAATCGAGATTCATTCGAATTCTAGGTGAATGGGCCTATGAATTTGTATAAATAAAACTGAATAGCCCCTCTATCATCTCAGAAATGTGAAGTATGGGACACTATTATTATGGATAATAAGTCTAATAGCATATTTATTCTTTATTAATAACTATATAGCAAAAAATTACAATACAAAATATAACAAAAGCAACAAAACCACAAGTACCAGCATAAGCCCAGATGGCACGCTCACTGCAAGCATCAGCGTCACGAGCTCAGAGAACACGAGCACCTAGCTCGCGCATGAACAATAGCTCCACTACTCAGGCCGGCCGTAGCATCACCTACCACTCTTGACCAGCTCTTGCCATAGATTGAGTCCAATCTAGCAGCTCATCATCTCACTATGGTCAAACATGAAGAAAAGAGAACAAGAAAACAGTATGGAAGCGGAGGAACAAAACACAAAAACGGTGGCAATGGCACGTGTAAGACATACACCACTCTTAAAGGAAAGTTGACGGTCAATCTCTGAAGTCCCGGAGTCAAAGGTTCCAAAAAAACCAAGTGTTGCATCAACAAAAGGCTCCTCGGTGGCGCATGAGGGCCACACGCTGATGAGATCCTAAACTTCCTCTCGCACGCGCGGGCTACGATCCACTCTGATTGGCGTCACTTTCTTTAGTCTTGAAGATAGACAACTGGGCACATCTAGGTGGGGCACGTGTTGAAGGTCAGTGGCTAGAAAGAACCGATCAACAATCCTCCCTTATTTGCCTGAAAAACACAAAAAACACTACATAGAAAAGAAATTGGACAGAGGAGAAGCGAGGGGAAGGAAAGAAGGGGGGAGCCGAATCTCCCACCCCCTTTCGCTGGATTTGGAGTTTGGGAGAATTTATAGAGAAGGGAGAGAGTTTCTTTTTAGAGAGAGGAGAGTCACACTGCCCTTCGGTGAGCTGTTGCCTAAAGAAATGGCCTTTGAACATAGCTGATCCAGAGGACAATTTTCAATCATATGCTCAACCTCAGAAGAAGCTCAATTTTGCCTGATTTAGTTACACAGTTCAAATCATCTCATTTCATCATTACAAATTTTTTAAATTTTCACACAAAATATAATAAACAATTTAACTTTTTAAATTTTAAAACAAAAATTATATTAAAAAATTATATTCTAATAATATTTTATTCAACTTTTAACTTTTATCTCATCTTATCTCATCTCATCTCATCTCATCTGTGTAACCAAACAAGGCTGATCTTCTCTTTTATCTACTATCAAAAAACATTTCTGGTTGTCTTTGTCTAATGAAAACTTGGAAAGAGAGATGGGGAAAAGATCAAAGACTGAATTAGGAAAAAAGGTTTTGGGGTAGTAAAGAAATCAGTGGAGGTTGCTAGCTAGCCCTTCCAAGAGCCAGGTCTTAGGAACTCTTGGATAGTTCATGATTTTTATCAAATGGTAAAGGAAAAGTGTTCCAAGGTGGTCTTTTTTATGGAAACACTCCTTAAAGGCCCTCCAATTCTTTAGGGAGGAAATTAGGCTATGACAATTTTTTGGGATTGACCCATTAGGAAGAAGTGGGGGTTTAGCTATTATGTGGAAGACAAAAATTAGTTTTGAAGTTCACAATTTTTCCTTTAGACATGTTAATGGTTGGATTATTAAAGAGAGGCAGAGAGTTAGATGGCTTCTAACTGGATTTTATGATCATCCAAAAGTGATTAAAAGGAAAATGTCATGGTACTTGTTGTCTAGACTTAATCCAGAGAACATTCTATGGTGCATAATTGGAAATTTTAACGAGATTCTAGTTTATACTAAGAAGAGAGGGGGCAGAGATAAACTAGAAAATCAAAGGGATTCATTTAGGATTGCTTTAGAAGAAAATCAATTGCATGATCTAGAGTATAAAGGAGATATTTTTTATGTGGAGTAACAAGCATGCAGATGAAAGTTTCATCAATGAAAGATTGGATAGGGCAGTGTTCAACCTTTCCTGGAAAGAACTATATACAGATTTTAGGGTTGTAAGTATGGTAGCTAGATGCTCATATAATAAATTGATAATATTGTCAATGAGTAATAAGGAAATAAGGCAACATAGAAGAAGGCAAATGTTTAGATTTGAAGATAGATGTAAAAGATGATGAGCGTAGAAAAATTATTGATAAGGAATGGAGCCTAGGTCTCTCATCTATATACCCCATGTAAAGAGTTCAACTTAAACTTAACAAGTGTAGTAAGACTATAGCTAGTTGGAGTAAAAGGAGACTTCCAGTTGATGAAAAGTGGATTAGAAAAAAGTCAGAAAAGATCAAAAGACTGCAAGAAAATGAAGGGCCACAAAATATCGAGTTGATAGATTACAATATGAAGTTGGAAGTTTACTAGAACAATAAGATATTAAATGGAGGCAGAGGGCTAAGAGAACCTTGTATCAACATGGGGATAGAAACACTAGAAAGTTCCATGTATGTGCTACTCAGATAAGGAAGAAAAGCAAATTCTACAAGTGAGGGATTCTTAGTCTACTCTTACAACAAATCAGGTGGAGATCCAAAAGGCTTTCCAAGATCATTATAAGGGAGTATACTAGTCAATCAATACTACACCAAAGACAATAGAGGGATGTTTACTTCATTTGGAACGAAGAGTAACGGATGAGATGAATGAGTGCTTACAGAAAGACTACACTAGGATGGAAGTGGAGGAAGCATTGAACAAGATGATCCCTTTAAAGTTTCTATGAGTCATATTGGGGCCGAGTAGGTGATGAGATTAGTACAGCAATTGTAAATTTCTTGAATGGTGGACAATTAGACAATGCTATTTGTAACAGCCCGTTAGAAATTCAATTGTGAAATTTCTATTAACTTTAAGAACCTCGTGAAAACCTCATAAGTTTTCACGAATCCATTAATCATATAGGTTTTTGTCTAATTACATAGTTAGTGTTATTATTTACTATGGTATCAGAAGTGTGTTTTTGATTATTGGAGATAGTTAGAAGTGTCAAAATGTATTATGGTTTGTGCCATTAGACTCGGAGGGTTATTTAAAGTCTTATGGCGCAATAACATTTTTTCATATTTTCGGTCAAAACGTCTGTTTAAAACTGTAGATATTATTGGATAAAAAGAAATATCTTGAGGTAATTTTCATGAATATTATTGGGTAAAAATATTTTGAGTTGATTTTTATAGATATTATTAGATAAAATATTATGAGATAATCTTTTATAGATATTTTGGGTAGGAGAAACCTACACTCAACTCTCAACTCCAGCCTCATCTCTTCCATATCTCATCCATAATTATCTCCAGCCACCTCTCCCCACGAAATTATCTAATTACACCTTCCAATAAAAGATTATCAAACACTCTCTCTCGGACAGCTTTTAGGAGGTCTTTTGCACGCCCATTTCGACGCTGTTGTAAGTGTTTTATCATAAAGTCTCATTCATATAAGTTGTTTCTTTTTGAGTCTAGTTTACATGGATATCTTATTTGCCCCATTTGAAGATCATTTGGTCAGTCAAATATTCTATAAACTATAGAAAGGTCATTCTGGGAGATAAACTGGAGAATATGTTATAGTTTGGAGTTTTTGACCAAGCTAATGGATAGATATTGGTCCGAAATTTTTATGGAGTATTGTTAACATGTATATGTGACTATTGGTTGAGGATTTTTGCATGATTAAAGGTTTTGATGAAAGATTTACTTAGATTTAGAAACTTAGAAACTGGAAGAAGAAAAACAGTTTCTGTTTTGAGAAAGTTTAACTCTTTGGTGGTCTAAACCTATTCTAATGACTTTAATAATTTTATTGGAGGATCCTAAGTATCTTATATACATGTTATATTATTATTTTGAAGATATTTGATGTTAGTTTCAAAGATATGAAATTTTATGCAAAGAGATATTCAAACAAGCCAAAGTGTGGATATTCTTGGCTAAATTTATGTTTTGGTTAATTTCTAACCATGTGATCTTGAATTAGAAGCTTATATATGTTTTAGGACATCTTTTTAAACCATGTGATGGTTTGGTTTGAAGATCATATATTTATAAGTCATAGATCAAGATATTTATCAAAACTAGTTGAGGAAAAAGTTTCTGTTTTTGGATTAAGTGTAAAACCAAAAACTTCAAATGTTATTTTGTGATTTTGGTGACTTTGGTTTGATGATTTAAAGCATGGTTGATGTTAGGATGATATTATGAATATGTTAGAAGTAAGATTTGATTTTTTGAAACTCTTGGAGATGTTTTGATTTAATGTCAAAACTTGTGATTCAAGTGCTTGGATCTTTTTACAAAAAAGTTTGGTGTTGATTATTAGCTTTTTCTAAATGGATGTTTTAAGTATGGTTTTGAACTTAGGATTGGAAGATGTTTGTTGCAAAATTTTGGTTTAAGCATGAGTTTTGAAGTTGGAAGGAATTGCAACAAAAATAAAGGGAAATGGCCTATGGATGTTTCAACCATAGTGTGTTCTTCATAGTTGTGTTTTGTTTTAAATTTTTCTGAGTTGATATTTAAGTTTAGGATAAAATTTACATGAGGAATGTAAATTTTAGAAACTTTTAGAGTTAGTATGCAAAATCCTTAAGTTATGGGTAAAACAGTCATTTTTTCACATGTAGAGAGTAAAATAAAAATTTTACTCTTTAAGTTAGTATTTTCCATATTTCAAATTATTAGTGATTTAGTTCTAACTTTTAGAATTACTAATTACAGTTCCTCGTGATCGCACTTGAAGTTTTATAAGAAACGCGGAGATCGAGGTAAGTTAGCTTTTAACTTACTAGCAGTCTACTGTGTATGTGTGCTAAATAAAGGAACTACAGTGTATGTATGTGTGTTATCATATATATCATGCCATGCCAAGTTATCACGTAATTGTCTATTATACAGAATTTATTCTGTCATCAATTTTTTTATCTGTTACATAATATATTCTGTCATGTATTACTGTACCTTACAAGTACGTCATGCTAAGTATGCCATCTATTACATGTATGTCAAGTCATGTAATATTCACTGTTGCAAGTATGTCATGTTAAATATGTTGTCTATTATATGTTATGTCATGTTACGAAATGTTTCTATCTCAAGTTGGTCATGTATTCTAAGTTATGTTCAAGTCACGTTATGTTACGTCAGGACTTCAGTCCTTTCGTATTCCAGTCACATTTCATCTTGAGTACATTATGATGTGTAGAATACATGGGGCCACAACAACTGTGGAGTATGTATTTAACTACAATTGTGATGCGTAAAATACATGGGGCCACAACAACTGTGGAGTATGTATTTTTCATGTTAAGTCAAGTTTGTGTAGAATACATGGGGCCACAACAACTGTGGAGTATGTATTTTTAATGTTAAGTCAAGTTTGTGTAGAATACATGGGGCCACAATAACTGTGGAGTATGTATTTACACGTAGAATACATGGGGCCACAACAACTGTGGAGTATGTATTTTTAATGTTAAATCAAGTTTGTGTAGAATACATGGGGCCACAACAACTGTGGAGTATGTATTTACACGTAGAATACATGGGGCCACAACAACTGTGGAGTATGTATTTTTAATGTTAAGTCAAGTTTGTGTAGAATACATGGGGCCACAACAACTGTGGAGTATGTATTTACACGTAGAATACATGGGGCCACAACAACTGTGGAGTATGTATTTTTCATGTTAATTCAAGTTTCAGAACAAGTTCATGCTAAGTCAAGTTTCAGATCAAATTCATGTCAAGTCAAGTTTAGTTCATGATTCAATTTAAGCTATGTCAATTATGCTATGTTGTACGCTAAGTTATACTTTAATTACTTATGAATTTGATTATGCATTTATGCTTTTACTGTCATACATGCATCATTAGTCTGTATGGAAATTTTTTGTTAACTTACTGAGATTTGTAATCAAATCTCACTGTGGTAGTCCCAACTACCATTCCCCCCGAATGGTAGATCTTGTTACAGGACCTGAAGGAAGATCAGGAGCTGACCAACTAGATACAGTCGACTGAACGACGGTGCGTCGTTAAGGTTAATATAGTAGTTAAATTACTACTTGTACGATGGAGTTGCATCTCCAGTACTTTTAGATCATAACTATTTTGGAATAGTTCTGTGATCTTAGTTATTCAATGTATCTTTATATATGAAGTATGTTTTAAGTATTTGGGATATTTTAATTTGGTGCATAGTATTGCTAAAGAAAAAAATTATCCGCTGTGAATATTGCATAATGTTATATGTATGTTAGGATTATTGCATCTTATATGTCATGAACGGGGGCAGGTAACCTTGTGTTGCATGTCTCGACGCTTCAAATGTCCGTCCAATCCCAAACGGAATTTGGGGGCGTCACAAGGTGGTATCAGAGCAATACGTCTCTGGGCAGTAAATCCACATGTCCTTAGGAAATGCACCAAACATTAGGCTTGAAATTTTAGTCGTCAGTAGGCTTGAATTTCTTAAGGTACGAAGGGTAGTATGTGGTTTTAATATATATGCTCGTGTGTTTCAAGAAGGGACACATGACTCGTGATAGAATACCTCGGAATCCTAAGGGAGATAACAATCAAGAGGATCAGAATTTCCCCGATGGATGAAGAATTAGTTGAGGTAAACATAGTTAACGTTGATCTGATTGCAATTGATGGTAGTATTGCATTATTGTTATTTTGGAGTAGGTCAAGTCATTGGAGTTGGTAAATTGTACATTGTTTGATTCAAACGAGTCATTGTTTCTATTAATTGTGGTGCTTGAGAATTCAGCTTGGAAGTTAAATTGTTACCCTAGTGGTAAGAGTAACAATTTTCATTAGAAGTATTATTGTTCATACCAATGTAGATATATAATACATTTTAGTAATATGAGAAAGGATATGTAGGATTGATGAATGGTATTCCACATATTTGGAGAATTGTTTTGATTCTAAAAATACGATAGAAATTGTGTTTGGAAGAGTAATTTGATTAGGAGAAGCTTTAGCCTTAGTAGGATTCATTTATGATAATAGTATTACCACACCGCCAGTAAATGATTTCTGGCAAAGCACTATCTTTATGGATATATAGATCGATCTTCTTTTGAAGACTATTATATGGAGAGTAAAATATTGGTCTTGAGGATTTATGTGAACATTAGGAACAAATTATTTAGAGTTAGAATAATTGATAACTTATGATGGATAGAAGAGTTATGACAATCATAAGAGAGAGAGTTTCAAGTTTAAGTTATTAACTGGTCAGTTATCAAAGTACCACCTAGGAAGATGACTGATTGTTGCGATTATAAAGAAGTAAGTTAGTCCTAGACCAGTAGAACTCCTTGAGGTTTTTATTAACTTGAAGATTACTGAGAGTTTGGATATGCATGATTAAATGCATATTTATATGAGTCATTGGATCATGTCATATATATGAAAATCCCTGAAAGAAATAAAATGGAGTACATAAAACATATACCAGAAGATAGAAACACAAATATGAATATTTGTGAAGTATTATTTTATTATCATAAAGCAAAATTACAGAAATTTGAGGCTCTTTGCCTCAATCTTTAAACGTTCTTGCTCTTCAAAAATCTGCATGCCTCTCCTATCTAAAGGAGTAGCCACTCGAAAAGAAGAGTTAAGCAAAGATTTTAAATCTCTGTTCTCTCGCTTTACTGCTTCTATCTTCATGTTGGATTCCATAAGAAGCCTCTGAAGCAGAGAAATACTCTCGTGGAGTTTGTCAACCCCACCAGTCCTGGATTGCAGTCTCTGAGAATATGCAACAATGGCTGATGAGTATCGAGTACCGAGACTCACAAGCTCGTAGATAAGTTCATTTTCTGACTTATTAGTCAGATCATTATTTGATTGCATAATAGCACCTATGGAAGAAGCAGAAACAACTGGGGAACGAGGTGCAGAATACCTCATGTTTTGGCAATGAGAAGATTGCTGAGCCATTGCAAAGTGAGTAAGCAGAAAGAGATTGCAGAGTAAGAATGCAGATTAATTTCAGAAAAGTGAAGAAGATGAGATGAGAAAGAAGATGAACTGAATAATTCTTTTATAGAGAAAATTATGACGAATCACCTCTCGTGAATCATTTCTCTACAAGAGACAAGAGCAATGTAGTATCATAGCTGCGGTGCCTGACAATTACAGAAGAACAAAGTAGTGTCGTAGCTATGCGGCGCCTGACAACTACAGAAGACCTATAAAAATCACGCGGATCAGAGTTGTCTGGTCTAAAACAGAGTGCCACCGATTTTGTTAAAAAGAGAGAGGTTAACGGTTTAATTTTGATGAATTCTTTACTAACTATGGTATTTACAAGAACATTTAAAGTATATCACCTATGCTTTTTTAAAGAAGAGTTTCGGAAGATTATTTACTTAAAGTTTTAGGTTTGGAGAGTATGTCGTTACAACTTGGCCAACCTTGTGCAAAGAAGTATAATATAATTGTTGATTAAAATAAGAGAGTTGAGGAATGACATAATCTCAAAAGTAAATATATACGGGATAGACACCAGGTTGGTAAGCAACACATATTTCTTAACTTGTTATTTCTTACTTACTTCGATTTCGAGGACGAAATCTTTTTTTTAGGAGGGGAGATTGTAACAGCCCGCTAGAAATTCAATTGTGAAATTTCTATTAACTTTAAGAACCTCGTGAAAACCTCATAAGTTTTCACGAATCCATTAATCATATAGGTTTTTGTCTAATTACATAGTTAGTGTTATTATTTACTATGGTATCAGAAGTGTGTTTTTGATTATTGGAGATAGTTAGAAGTGTCAAAATGTATTATGGTTTGTGCCATTAGACTCGGAGGGTTATTTAAAGTCTTATGGCGCAATAACATTTTTTCATATTTTCGGTCAAAACGTCTGTTTAAAACTGTAGATATTATTGGATAAAAAGAAATATCTTGAGGTAATTTTCATGAATATTATTGGGTAAAAATATTTTGAGTTGATTTTTATAGATATTATTAGATAAAATATTATGAGATAATCTTTTATAGATATTTTGGGTAGGAGAAACCTACACTCAACTCTCAACTCCAGCCTCATCTCTTCCATATCTCATCCATAATTATCTCCAGCCACCTCTCCCCACGAAATTATCTAATTACACCTTCCAATAAAAGATTATCAAACACTCTCTCTCGGACAGCTTTTAGGAGGTCTTTTGCACGCCCATTTCAAAGCTGTTGTAAGTGTTTTATCATAAAGTCTCCTTCATATAAGTTGTTTCTTTTTGAGTCTAGTTTACATGGATATCTTATTTGCCCCATTTGAAGATCATTTGGTCAGTCAAATATTGTATAAACTATAGAAAGGTCATTCTGGGAGATAAACTGGAGAATATGTTATAGTTTGGAGTTTTTGACCAAGCTAATGGATAGATATTGGTCCGAAATTTTTATGGAGTATTGTTAACATGTATATGTGACTATTGGTTGAAGATTTTTGCATGATTAAATGTTTTGATGAAAGATTTACTTAGATTTAGAAACTTAGAAACTGGAAGAAGAAAAACAGTTTCTGTTTTGAGAAAGTTTAACTCTTTGGTGGTCTAAACCTATTCTAATGACTTTAATAATTTTATTGGAGGATCCTAAGTATCTTATATACATGTTATATTATTATTTTGAAGATATTTGATGTTAGTTTCAAAGATATGAAATTTTATGCAAAGAGATATTCAAACAAGCCAAAGTGTGGATATTCTTGGCTAAATTTATGTTTTGGTTAATTTCTAACCATGTGATCTTGAATTAGAAGCTTATATATGTTTTAGGACATCTTTTTAAACCATGTGATGGTTTGGTTTGAAGATCATATATTTATAAGTCATAGATCAAGATATTTATCAAAACTAGTTGAGGAAAAAGTTTCTGTTTTTGGATTAAGTGTAAAACCAAAAACTCCAAATGTTATTTTGTGATTTTGGTGACTTTGGTTTGATGATTTAAAGCATGGTTGATGTTAGGATGATATTATGAATATGTTAGAAGTAAGATTTGATTTTTTGAAACTCTTGGAGATGTTTTGATTTAATGTCAAAACTTGTGATTCAAGTGCTTGGATCATTTTACAAAAAAGTTTGGTGTTGATTATTAGCTTTTTCTAAATGGATGTTTTAAGTATGGTTTTGAACTTAGGATTGGAAGATGTTTGTTGCAAAATTTTGGTTTAAGCATGAGTTTTGAAGTTGGAAGGAATTGCAACAAAAATAAAGAGAAATGGCCTATGGATGTTTCAACCATAGTGTGTTCTTCATAGTTGTGTTTTGTTTTAAATTTTTCTGAGTTGATATTTAAGTTTAGGATAAAATTTACATGAGGAATGTAAATTTTAGAAACTTTTAGAGTTAGTATGCAAAATCCTTAAGTTATGGGTAAAACAGTCATTTTTTCACATGTAGAGAGTAAAATAAAAATTTTACTCTTTAAGTTAGTATTTTCCATATTTCAAATTATTAGTGATTTAGTTCTAACTTTTAGAATTACTAATTACAGTTCCTCGTGATCGCACTTGAAGTTTTATAAGAAACGCGGAGATCGAGGTAAGTTAGCTTTTAACTTACTAGCAGTCTACTGTGTATGTGTGCTAAATAAATGAACTACAGTGTATGTATGTGTGTTATCATATATGTCATGCCATGCCAAGTTATCACGTAATTGTCTATTATACAGAATTTATTCTGTCATCAATTTTTTTATCTGTTACATAATATATTCTGTCATGTATTACTGTACCTTACAAGTACGTCATGCTAAGTATGCCATCTATTACATGTATGTCAAGTCATGTAATATTCACTGTTGCAAGTATGTCATGTTAAATATGTTGTCTATTATATGTTATGTCATGTTACGAAATGTTTCTATCTCAAGTTGGTCATGTATTCTAAGTTATGTTCAAGTCACGTTATGTTACGTCAGGACTTCAGTCCTTTCGTATTCCAGTCACATTTCATCTTGAGTACATTATGATGTGTAGAATACATGGGGCCACAACAACTGTGGAGTATGTATTTAACTACAATTGTGATGCGTAAAATACATGGGGCCACAACAACTGTGGAGTATGTATTTTTCATGTTAAGTCAAGTTTGTGTAGAATACATGGGGCCACAACAACTGTGGAGTATGTATTTTTAATGTTAAGTCAAGTTTGTGTAGAATACATGGGGCCACAATAACTGTGGAGTATGTATTTACACGTAGAATACATGGGGCCACAACAACTGTGGAGTATGTATTTTTAATGTTAAATCAAGTTTGTGTAGAATACATGGGGCCACAACAACTGTGGAGTATGTATTTACACGTAGAATACATGGGGCCACAACAACTGTGGAGTATGTATTTTTAATGTTAAGTCAAGTTTGTGTAGAATACATGGGGCCACAACAACTGTGGAGTATGTATTTACACGTAGAATACATGGGGCCACAACAACTGTGGAGTATGTATTTTTCATGTTAATTCAAGTTTCAGAGCAAGTTCATGCTAAGTCAAGTTTCAGATCAAATTCATGTCAAGTCAAGTTTAGTTCATGATTCAATTTAAGCTATGTCAATTATGCTATGTTGTACGCTAAGTTATACTTTAATTACTTATGAATTTGATTATGCATTTATGCTTTTACTGTCATACATGCATCATTAGTCTGTATGGAAGTTTTTTGTTAACTTGCTGAGATTTGTAATCAAATCTCACTGTGGTAGTCCCAACTACCATTCCCCCCGAATGGTAGATCTTGTTACAGGACCTGAAGGAAGATCAGGAGCTGACCAACTAGATACAGTCGACTGAACGACGGTGCGTCGTTAAAGTTAATATAGTAGTTAAATTACTACTTGTACGATGGAGTTGCATCTCCAGTACTTTTAAATCATAACTATTTTGGAATAGTTCTGTGATCTTAGTTATTCAATGTATCTTTATATATGAAGTATGTTTTAAGTATTTGGGATATTTTAATTTGGTGCATAGTATTGCTAAAGAAAAAAATTATCCGCTGCGAATATTGCATAATGTTATATGCATGTTAGGATTATTGCATCTTATATGTCATGAACGGGGGCAGGTAACCTTGTGTTGCATGTCTCGACACTTCAAATGTCCGTCCAATCCCAAACGGAATTTGGGGGCGTCACACTATTAATTCAACTTATATTGCCTTAATTCCAAAGGTTAAAAAAACCCTAGTCAGTTGGAGATTATCAGCCAATAAGTTTACATGATGTTTTGTACAAAATCATTGTAAAGACTATAGTTAATACAACCTAATAGATTAAAAATGGTACTGCTAGAAGTCATTTTCCATAATCAGAACATTTTCATTCCTGGAAGACTCATTACAAATAATATCATATTTACATATGAAGCCCTACACACGATGAAAACAAGACAAAAAGGTCAAGAATCCCAGTGTGGCTCTAAAATCAGATATATCCAAGGCCTATGATAGAGTTGAGTGGGAGTATTTGAAGGTAGTGATGAAGAAGATTGACTTTGGTGAGAAGTGGATAGACCAAATAATGTAGTGTGTGTCCTTAATCCAATATTCAATATTAGTGAATGGACAGCCTAATGATAAATAATTCCTACAAAGGGTCTTAGATAAGGAGATCATCTATCTCCTTACTTGTTTTTGTTATGTGCAGAAGGGCTTGGTTTCATGGTTAACAACTCTAAAAGAAAGGGTGTTATAAAAGGAGTATCTCTAGCAAAAGGTGGAACCAGTATCAATCATCTCTGCATAGTTTTTTGTAAATTCAATATGAAGGAGTGGAGATGTGTAGAGCAGATGCTAGATAAATATGAACTTGCATCTAGGTGGAGGTTAAATATGCAAAAGACTTCTATATGTTTTACTACTAATACCAAGCCAATAGAAAGAGGTTGAATAGTTAAAGAAACAGGGGCAAGAGTCAGTGGGGATTTTGAGAAGTATCTGGGTTTGCTTATGGTGTTTTGAAGATCTCAATATAATTCCTTCAAAGAGATTAAAGAAAGAGTTAAGGAGAGGACTAATAATTGGAAAAATCACTTTCTTTCTCAGGTAGGTAAAGAGATCCTTACTAAAGCTATAATACAAGCAATCCCAACATATGCAATGAGTGTTTTCAAACTTCTAAAGAAGTTATGCAAGGAACTCTCAGCCTTTATGGCAAGGTTCTGGTGGGGACATTTGAAACAAGAAACGAAAATTTAGTAGAAGAAATGGAGGAAGATAAGTATATCAAAAAGTGGAGGAGGGTTGGGCTTTAGAAATATTTTAAAATTTTAATCAAGCTATGTTGGCAAAGTAGTTCAGGAATTGCTTACTAATCCTAACTCCTTGGCTACAAAGGTCATGAAGAAAAAAATACTATAAACAAGGTGATATTTTGACTGCTAAACTAGGTGGAGGTCCTTCACATATATGGAAAAGAATATGGAGTTAGAGAAATTTGATTCAATAGGGCATGAGATGGAGGGTAGGGAGTGGTATTAAGATAAAAATATGGAGTGATAGATAGTTGCCTACACTAGTTCTTTTAAGGTCCAATCTCCAATGAAGAGTTTTACTAAGGAAGCAATAGTGAATGAATTAATAGAGAATACTAAAGGTTACTACAGTATCAACCTTATTAAATAAGTGGTGGATGGAAAAGACAGAGAAATAATAAGTAGCTTACCTTTGAAAGTCCTAGAGCTATTCTTATTGGTGCAAAGAATAACTTGGAAGAGTATCAAGACGGTACAAGTTAAGCCAAGGAAGCAAACAAATACAACTGGTTTAGTTAACAAAGCTATCAGACGACAAAAACCAGGTAATAATTTTTTTAAAGCAAATTGGGTTGCAATTTTAGATGGAACAAACTTGAAGATGGGGAAGCTAGAGTAGTTATTAGGAATTGGGAAGGAGATCTAATAGCAACTTTATGCATGCCTCAATTTTCTGTCTCTCACTTGGTAATAGCAAAAATTAATGCCCTATGGAAGGCTATGGAATTATGCAATGAAATTGGTTTAAACTAGGTCATTTGAAGGAGATGCTCCATCTGTGATAAGGGATATACAAAGGTCTAAGGACAACTGGTTATGGTATGGCATCAAAATAATTTTCAAAGGTAGTGAAAATTGAAGAATCCAATTTACACCAAGAGAAGGGAATAATGTTACTCATCAAATGGCTAAGTTAGCCTTGTCATATTAAGAGAGTCAGTTTGGTTAGAAGAGGATCCAGAATTGATTAAGAGATGTATTCGTTTTGAAAAGTATTGTAATGACTTATCTTTTGTCTAATGAATGAAGAATGCTTCGATTTCAAAAGAAAATAAAAATAAAAAATTCAAAACCTTTTGAAGAAAATCTTGGACCATATTTGGGGGTTCAAAAGAAAAAGCTTGACAAGCTTGAGTGAGATGAAATAAGATGAAAATTTTATTTATAGTAGTAAGATAGTTTATAAATAGTAACGAGATAATTTATTAATATTTTATAAAATTTTGAGAAATGAAAGAAATGAAGTTAAATAAAAAATATTATAAAGTCAAAATATTATTTAAATATAGTTTTTCCATATTATTTTTATTTTAGGATTTGAAAAAATTAAATTATTTTTTATTTTTTGTTTGAAAGTTCGAAAAAGTTGTATTGATCAGTTTGAAAGTACTTACGTTTAAGTTATATATAAAAATGAAATAAAATAAAATAAAAAGAGATAAAAATTTTAAGATAAAATTTTATTTTATTTTTTTCTAACAAGCCTTAAATGCTTACACTCTCGATTTACACATATTTACGCTACAACGTCTTTATCATAAAAATATCTTCAATTTTTATAAGAAATAAAAACCAAGCATTCTTTCGTTATATTTTTAATAGATTCCATCAATTTTTAAAATTTAAGCATTTTTTGAAAATATTCATTTTTAATAGATCCGCCATTCGTATAACATCATATAAGACACAAATGCTTAATAAATGATAAAAACTCATCTTTTATTTTAGAGTAGTATTATAAATAGTCGTAAAATATGTAAATACCATATATTTATTTTAAAAAAGAGAGAAATTTATTATTAAAAATTTAATTTTTTTATATAAATTTAATATTTATTTTTTTTAAGTAATTACTTGACTCTTATATATTCATAATTATAATTATCATTTTTCTTTATTTTATTTATTTATTTATTTTTAAAAGAAAAATAATAAGATTACTACCATTTTACTACTAATTTACTATTTTTTTTGTATTTAATTTTTTAAAAAAAATTTATTTAATAGTTAAAAAGTGAATATTAATAAAATTATATATATGTTAAAAAAATATTTAAAAAAATTTAAAAAAATTAAAAAAAATCCTAATTATAATCAGTAACCTACACTTTTTAAAATTCCATAACTCTCGAATCGAACAAAATTTAGCCGTCTAATCTCGGAAAGACAATTGTCAACTTCTGAAAAGGGACCAATTAACATCTGCCAGATCATGTTATCACGCATTACTTTTGTTAATCGGCCCCACACTTGGAAGAAGTTTCATCAGAGACGGACACGCGGCAGCTCTTACCCTTTCCACTATATTCTCTATTTATATACACATGAACGCATCCACTTTGCTAGCTCTCTCACAGACAACAATGGCGAAGAAAATGAACTACTTGAAAGAATATGAATCTGCTGATTCCAGCAAGAAGGACATCTCTCGCAGTGATTTCCCTCCAAACTTCCTCTTTGGCGTGGCCACTTCTGCCTATCAGGTGATCTTTCTGTTATCCCCGTACACCCGCATTCTTATGCTTGAAATTGGTACTACTTTTCATTTCTGACATCTGGGTACTTGTTGATTTTCACTTTCTAATGCAAATGTGTGTACGTAAGGAAAATGAGTTTCTTGGTTATCCATTTCCTTGCAAATTACGATCTGGGCATTTCTGCTTGAGCGTGCAGAGTCTTCTGTAATGTATGGAAATGGGCTTTGCGTTGTACTGCGCTTGTTCTGTCTTTCTAACGGACATAATTTCGTGATTAAAATTTTTGCTCCTTTCGTCATGTCATTTCACCGAATTCTGTTTGTAGTTACTGGTTGGTCAGTTCTGGCTGTCATGAGTGCTTGGTCCTCACACGTTTTTCACTTCTTCTTTTTTTTTTTTTTTTTTGCAATTTCTTGGCCTTTTAGGCGTAATTTTTGTTGCATATTATCCGATCAATTCAATTTTTACTTGACAGATACTTACGATAATTATATATCCTTCATATAGGGAGATATGTTTCCAAGAACCTTGTGCCACTCTCATGGTTTGTTAATCTGCTCCTCTTGTAGTTTTACCTATGGGTGTGAGTAAAAGGTCACAAGTTTCCTGCTGGAATGCATAATGATCTCTACATAAATATACCTTTTTCTATCAAAATTTGAAATAATAAACTGAGACTTCGAAAATCTTAGCACTAGATGTCCTCATATATTCAATTATGGCAATTTTTCATCTGTCTGTTTCCTCATTGTTAACGTTTTGAACAACTCTCACCTCGCACTCTTTATATGACTGGGAATTGAAGATGAAAGGGGAAAAACAGTTTTGTAGTTGAGATCTTGGATATGGACTTGGTGGGTTTTCTTTCGCCACTCAGCCATGTGGTCAAACGGGAATCTTGTGTTCACTTTATCAAGGGTTGGATAATGCACATGCACACTAAGAGAAATGAACAAGTTAATTCCATAGAGATTTCTTTCATACTATAGTCCTATGGTAGAAAAAAGGAAAGAAAAAACAATTTGAAAAGAATTGAAAGAAGCTGAGAAAAGAAAATTGGAGAAAAGGATGCATGAAATGATTGGAAGCCAGTATTCACAGTCATCATATTTTCTTGACATATTAACAGAGGTTTAATGCAATTTCTTTTTCAGCAAGGTGTTTGATAGTGTCCTTCTTCTTAGAAAGTATTATAAAAGTATTAGCGTAATAAAATTTGTTAAATATGAGACTAACTTGCATGCCATTGGTTTCAGAAATATTAAGCTAAAAAGAGTTTGCTTATATGTTTTATATTTTTATATTTATTAATTTTTTTTTTCCTGTTGAGTTTGTTCATGTTGAGTCTATAATGGAAAACTCAACGATCTTGGAATTCGGTCTCCTTTGTGGTTATTTGCAGGTTGAAGGAGCCTGTACGGAGGGTGGTAGGGGCCCTAGTATTTGGGATGCTTTTTCACACACTGAGGGTAGTCTTCTTGTTTTTTTTTTTTTTTTCCCCTCAAAAATTTTATATATGAAATTATCTTCCATGTCAAGTTTTGGATTGACATGACTGAATTTTTCTTTTGCATGTTTTGAAACTTATTTGTTTATGCGTTTGTAATGTTAGGCAAGATTGCTGACAAAAGCAATGGTGATTCTGCAGTGGATCAATATCATAGATACAAGGTTGGTGATACTAGTGTTAGCTATGTATGGCACGTGTTCCTTTTGTTATTGCTTGGCCTTGTTATAATCATGCACTAATTAGCCCATTCTTTCATTGTCATCTCACACTATTCTGTAGTGCTGTTAGGCTCAATTCTAATTCTTATTTTAAGAGCATAGTGCTGTTTGGCTCATTCCTAATCCTTATTTTGTGAGCAACCCATTCCATGGTGGATAATGCATCACTTTAATATATATTTCTTCTGTTTCTTGCGGGAAGCTACAACATTTCATTGAACTGCTGTCGATTGTAAAGCGGTTAGAGAAAAAGCCAGAGAATTGTCCCATGATTTGCTTTTTCTGTTTGCTTTGCTTTATGAACTCTCATAACATGCATGAATACCAATTGCAGTTGTTAATAATCATTGCTCCTAAACAAGATGATCTATCTGTACAATATGTTACCTGTTTCTCTGATCTAAACATAAAAGTTATCGGTGCACCAATCACCTGTGCAAACAATTGCTAGGTTTCTTGATATGGAGTTTGGCTTTAGTGCAATGCTTCACCACCTGTGAATGCATTCTTTTTTCTGAATTTGAAGTACTAAGATCTAGAAATAATTATTTATTTTTTAAATGTTTTTAGACTTACATTATCATTATCTATTTAATCATGTAATGTTGGTAGTAGGTAGGTATGACGTGCTTAATAGGAAGCTGTAAGAGAGTGAGACTTTACATGTGATAGAATGTTGGATAAAGAAAGCTGTTTTGCATTAGCACTACCATTTTCTCACTCACAAGCTGCAATCTTTCTAAAATGCGCACTAGAAAGTGCTTTGCAAGGCACCAGCTCCATTCCTACTGACAGCACAGCTACATGATGGCACTCAATTGGTATGCTGAGCACAACTAAGTAGGCTGCTCTATCTGCCCTATTGGAATAATGTTCCAGACGATACTGATTAATTACACAACAGTCCCACCTTTGCCCAGTCCTTCTTATCCATGAAAATCCAACAAAAGGGCATGCACTATTTATTGATCTCTTTATTGATTATTCTGTTCTGTGCTGAGAGATAAGACTCCCATCTGTCCCCACATCCATCATTAAGTGGCTCAAGTCATAGAGAGCCACCCTTTGAGTACCAACTGGTAGTTTAGGCCAGGTTTTTTTAATGATGATGATACCCCCAATTTGTTGATAATCCTCTCTTGTCGTGGAAGAATACCTTATACAAAGGGAGCATCGGATTTACGACCAAAATCCCAAAACCAAGGTTCTAAGGAAAATTAAAAGTGAAAATTAATAATAAAACGTTACAATTGGTCCATAAAGGAATTAAAGACTAGAGCTAATGTTGAAGGCTAGGAGCACTTGCACGATCCAAAGCAAACAGACCAAACATATGTTTAGCCAGTTGAACTAGAGAGGAGAAATTTGTAGTATTGCCCAAGTCTCCAAAAGAGGTGAGGCTATCCACTCAAGCATTACCCTCCTTGCAAACATGTTTGAGACTAACAACAAAATGATGTTTGAACCATAAAATATCATCCCAAATATCAAAATATTGCCAAGAGGGATGGGATTCAGTATTAAACTAGTTAATCACAAGAAGAGAATACGACTCAATAATGATCTCAAAAACACTTAACTGATAGCATATGGTAAGACCAAATCTCAAAGTTGATAATCCAAAAGCCAGCAATAATTGGACCTAAGAATACCCCCTTTGCCAGATGAATCTAGGTTGCCTTTGAAAGCACCATTAATATTTAATTTAAGGGTCCCCAAAGAATGGGGTGACCACTTCACCAAGGTGGGCCCCTTAGTACAAATGGTAATCTAAAAAATATGAAGAGACTCAAGGACAGAAGCATTAGAGGTGAGCAAAAGAGAATAAGGCTTAAGAAGGATGTCGAGATTACTAAGCCAATTGACAATCTTATAAATGGTGGCATCGGAATTAGTGCGGATTTCCTCAAATCTAGCTTTATTCCTTGCAAGCCAATCTTCCAGAGAATGAGAGATGGCAATAAGCTAGCAAGTAGATGAAATTAGTCCGAACCATGAGAGGCAAACCACCATTGAGTGGCTTAATTCCTCCAACTACCAAGGGTAATGAAGTTGTAACCAAAAATGGAGTAGAAATGGTGCCACACCCATTGGAGAGGACACAATTTGCAAAGACATGGTTAGTAGTCTCTAATGATCCCTTAGGGCAACGAGAACACTTCGAAGCCAAAGGGGTTCCATAGTGTTGGATTCTATCATCCAGAGGAATGCCATTATGCCTCAAGTTTCAAACAAAGACAGAAGTTTTTATAGGCAGAACATTTTTCCAGATATTCGAAGCAAAAAGGAACAAGGGGTAAGGCCAGGTTCAAACTGGTTGACTGGAGCAGATCTTTTTTTTTTAAGGGTACTGGAGCAGACTTAGCCTGGAATTGTGTGTGTTTGCTAATGCCTGTCATTGTGCGTGTTTGTTTAGCTGCTTTGTACATGTATTCCATTAGCTTTTCATTAACTAAACTGCTGCTGAATGTTGACCCCCTCTGTTTTCCTCCCAAAAGCTGAATTCATCCAATTCACTGATGCGAAAAACAAGCACAATGTGCCTCATACATGTAGTCGCTAAGAATTAATGGGAGAACGTCTATGGAGTTGACCCCAAAATTAGTTTGAAAATAAGACTTGTTAAGTTGATTTGGCTTATGCTTATGTTTTTGTGCTTTCTGCGTAATTGGATTGTTTTCCTTTGTTTTAGTGGGGAAAAAAAAAATTCTTCTTATTACCGTTATGTTGTTTTTTTGGTCATGTTTTGAAGATTTGTTAGATCTTGGTTATTTCATTCAATAACTATCTACAGGAAGACGTTGAGCTTATAGCCAAGTTGGGGTTTGATGCTTATCGCTTTTCCATATCATGGTCACGTATTTTCCCAGGTATGTTGTTTAGAATGTGTTTAATATCTTCCCCGGTTTGTCGTTTAGAATGTATTTAGTGCATTTTATCATTTATATTTTCAAAAAGTGTACAGTCTGTATATTTGGTTGTTTCATTTAACTAGGGTTGAAACTTACTACTTGCTGGTAATTCCTTTGTACAAAGCCCTTGGTCAATTCTATCATTGTTCTCCCACGTTTCTGCCTTGGTAAGTCTTGTCAAGGAGTAAGTGGGAGGTTTATTTGTGTTTGATTAGTGTTTGTGAGCTGGATATGCATTGTTATCCTTCTAGTTGATAATTAAGGCTTTCAAGTTAGGTGGTTCCTACATCATATCAGTGTGCTGTTTCGACTAATGGATAATGTTTTCCAATCTTGGGTCCCCATTATTTTGGTGTTTGTTTCATTTTTACAAATGCGAAGGCCCACATCATATCAGGGTGTTATAATTATATTGCTGTGTAATTACATATTAGAGTTCTGAAAATGAAGAAAATACTTAAAATGGGACAGATGGACACAGCCTACAGTATCATTCCATTATACAGTGATCTAAAAAATGAATATTTATGCAGACTAGTCTCAATCCCATTTCATGTCTATATTGTATTCTCTTTATATGTCCTGCATGAGGCAAATCAAATCATGATTGTCTATTTTCATTACTCCAATAGGGAAACTCTTACAGAATTGTCTAGACTGAAAGCATTTAGAACTTAAGAATACTATAGTTGAGATTCTTGAACAAAGAATTCAAGTAGAACTTTTAGTTTGAAGTTTAGGCAGGAGTTGTCAATTTGTAATACATTCTTTACATGCATGAGTTTTATAAAATAGATATGTACATGTTTTCCTTTTTCTTTAGTGAAAATTAGATTTGGACCTGGTTTTCATAGATGGTTGGTTGTTGGTAATATCAGCATGAAAAGATTTGGACTGACACAAAAGGGGCATTTCTATGTCTCAATATTCATGCTCACTAACTCCTGCAATGCCATGCATTTCTATGGCTCAATACAAGCTGTCACGTTTGTATGCACGAATTCCATGCTCGTACCAATAACATCACGACATGCATTTGTGTCTCCATGTGAATTTCCTTATAAAAAAAATAGACTCTTGACACAAGTTCATGTATCTTCTTCTTAAAAAATAAAAGATAATTTTTTTGAAGAAGAACACCATCCCCATGGAGGGTGATGGAGACCCTCGTGCCTGCCCCCCAGCCTGGGAGGGACCTACCACGAGGGGAGAGGCAATTCCTCCCTCTCTATTGCATTAGCTTGATCTCCCTCCACACATGATGGTGCAGCTACCCTACATGCCACCCCCTGATGGAGGGGCCATTGTCTGCCCCCATTCCACTCCATTGGGGTGGAGGGTGGATCCAGCCAATCCAATGGCCTATATCCGCACTCTCTATCCACATTTCATGAATGAGGCTAACAATCTCTTATATGACCCGCAAATCTGACATGGACTCAACATGAAATTTGCTAGGTTGAGATATCTGACGCATTTAATTATATTGGCTGGATTAGGATTAATTTATATATGACGCGAACCCGACTTGACATGACCCTATCCCAACATCACAACGCAAACTGCCAGCCTTAGCTGTGAAGGGTGAGCGGCTCCCCCTCTCCCGTGCTGCCCCTTTTGAGGTGACACAAGAGGTCCCCTCCCCCTATTTGGGTGGGGAGAGGGTGCTGACACAGGAGAAGTGGCAGTCCTCTCCTTTTGATTTTGTTGTTTATAAACCATCATTTTGATTTTTAATAATTTTATTATTTTTCTATTTCTAGATTATATATGTACTCATGTCAAGGTTGATTTGATCAGAAGTAAAAGCTTAGTGATTAAAATGTCCAAACTAAATGGCCTATGGATCATTCTATCCAAAAGGCAAATGATGAAACTAGGAGTTCAAGGTGGTAAAAACTCAATAAAAAAATTACAATTATTTTTATGAGCTCCATGTAGTAGGTGCAAAACCACAATTTTATAGTAATAATTCTTCAAACAAAATAAAGCCCACCTTTTCTATTAATAACCACGCACCCATGGTTATCTTATCATATTGAAACTAACACACCAAATAGCATCATGAGTCCTGATTAAACAAAGCTTGAACAAGCCACGAAGTCTAGAACTCCTCCTGATGAAACGCTTATTGCTTGTCATGAGACTAAAGTAACAGGATAGAAACAAGGGAAAGAAGCATCATGGATTCATAGCCAAATTAATCTGAAATCTTCTCGTGGTTCTCTTCCTGCTGCAACTCCTTTCCTTGTAGCAGCTCATTTTCTTTGGTTGCCTTTTTTATATGTATATATCTTGGATTGAGATGATGCCTTTGCCTTTGATATATCGCCAATTTGCTACACCCCTGACCAATTTCTTGTCCCTTGAATCGCAATAGCTTCTCTTCCAAGCCCCATAAAACTCAGGTTAAGCTTATATGGCCTTCTATCTATATTAGTAAACCACACGGTCTACAATAGTAACCAACCCCTAGTTGTTTAAAGTTAAACAAATGTAACCTACGAAGGACAACCATACCAAATATCCTCATTAAGAAGGAGGGTACTTTTTTAATGTAACAATGAACAACATGAAGTCTCTTTTATTTTTCCTCAGCCTGAAAAGAAGAGTATATATATCTTTTCCTTTCTCACCTCCTACTACCAAGTACCATACATAATTACTCCCATATTAACAACTCCATTTCATCTGGACCCTTTTTGTCTATCTATTCACCCTTCGGCATGCCCTCCTTTTAGGACTAAGCTGTTTTGACACTTTGAATCCCTGGCTTTTTCTTCTGCATTTGGAATAAAATTATATTCCTTATTTAAAAGAAAAAAAAAATCCTTGGTTTTCATCCTGACATTCCATTGCTATCAAAAACTAAGTTGACTGACAAGTTCTCCTTGTATACCTATAGTCGAACAGTGATTCTTCTTGTTGTTTACACCATGTTGCCTGAGCCGATGACAAATAAATTTTCTTGATGGTTTTCTTATGATTGCAGATGGTTTGGGAACCAAAGTTAATGATGAAGGGATTGCTTACTATAACAATGTCATTAATGCTCTTCTTGAGAAGGGTAAGAAATTGTAGTTGAATCCCTCCTCAGTTGCATAAGCAATGCATGTTAACAGCTTTGTTACCGCAGGTATCCAGCCTTGCATAACTTTGTACCATTGGGATCTTCCTTTGCATCTTCATGAGACAATGGGAGGGTGGTTGAATAAAGAAATTGTGTAAGTATTATGTCATATTCAAATGTTCAGTTTTGCATTCATTTTGGAAAATAACAGTACTTTTCTGATTGATTTATATTTTACTCCTTTCAGTGAAATTCTGGGTTTGTGAGTCCAAAATATTGTCAAACTTCTAAACATGCCACCTTCAGATTTTTGAAGTAGAACAATTCTGTTTTAACATCTCAGGCTTGAAGGGATGTGTATCATGTAGATATAGGATACCTTAACAGTTGTTGACTTGAAGCTTATTTAGAGAAAACATGTGAGAAGCTCTAAAACAGAGTTTTTCTGAGGGAATTTGATAAATATATTTTTCTTGCCAATAAACTTCATGGCCATACCGAGGAATAAAGAATGCATATAATGATTATAGGAAGCTACTATAAACAATGTATATAATGATTGTGGGAAACTAAGAAGTGAAAATAAATTATTATTCACATTGAATGAACTACAACCTTTCCTTCTTCATGCAAGTTAGAAAAAACAAAACCTCAAGGGACACTGTAACTAATTAAATATTCCATGGACCCTTCTCTTTTCATAGTCTATCTAATGGCATCTGTTGCATTTTTTATTTGTGTACAATCGAAGGGGCTGATTTTCACTGCAACTTCAGCCCAAAGCCAATTCCACACACACTCACGTATATACACATGCATAGATAATTGGGCTTTGCTTTTTTTTATTAATAAAATTTCTTTTACTTATCAATATATATATATATAGTTCGAGAATTGGTTACAATATAAAGAATATTCTGAGAACGACAGTTGTTGGGCACCCCTCACCCAGAGCTTCTAGAATCTACCTTATTGGAACAGATAAACTTCAACCGGTAGCATTCTTAGAGTTCCCTTCAAGCTGGAGCATAATTTTTTTATTGGCCTAGCGTGAAATAGATAAACTCTACCCGGTTATTACGCTGATTTTGTGAAATTTCATTTTGAGACCTTATATGTCATGTGCTGCTATTATTAGAGTTTGGTTACCATATCTGTTCATTTACACATTTGTATTCTTCTTCTCTCTCTCTGAAAATGTAGTCAGTTACAAACTTGATTGTTTAAAGGGGGAACCATATGAAAGTGAGAATATTGATAAATATTATATTAATTGAAAGTGAGAATATTGATAAATATTATATTAATGACTTTTAGAGAAAAAAACTTGGTAATTCACCAAAATCATTACACTATCCATATATAAAGTATCATGGAAAAAACTGGTTCTTTTTCAATTTATGTGTGTGTGGACATGCGTGCAGACATGCATGCCTTTTGTGCATTTTTGTTGTGTATATATGATTGATCTGGCTTCCATGTTTGGCATCCAGAAAATACTTTGCAATCTACGCAGAAACTTGCTTTGCCAGTTTTGGTGATAGGGTAAAGACCTGGATTACAATTAATGAGCCCCTTCAAACTTCTGTTAATGGATATGATGCTGGGATATTTGCTCCAGGAAGACGAGAGCATTCATCAACAGAACCATATTTGGTTTCACACCACCAGATCTTGGCCCATGCAGCAGCTGTTTCGATATACCGAAACAAGTATAAGGTATTCTGTTCGTTCTGTATTACTAATCAAGCACTTTTCCTTCTAAATAAGGTTGTTGTGCTCACATAATTTGTTTCTCTCTCAGTCTCTCGCTTTATTAAGGGTTTACGGCCATTAATTCTGGCTTTTCTTCTTTTAAAGATTTTCTGAATTTGTGTCCCATTCCCATCATTAATAGGCTATTCTCCTATGTATACCCTGAGTATGCTTTGGTAGTGCCTCTTTGTACCTTTAATAGAATTCGTTGACTTTATTTATCCCAAAAAAACCTGGGCTTGTTTCCTTTCTAATTCAAAATATTATTACATTCAGAAATAGGAAATGGACCTTAGTAGAAGAGTAAGTAGTTCTTCGTCATTATATGCTTAATATTTAGTTAAAAAAAAACCACTTTCAGTTTCTAAAGTTAAAGCATGTCTTGATTTAATAGAATCATCGGACGGACTAAATGAATCAACAGCATAGTTTTGAGAGACATAGCACTGGCTAGTTCATCATAATTAAGCTACGTGAAGATGATACATAATTTGGTCTGCCAAACACGCCATGTTGTCATTATATCCTTTTTAGACAGATCGGTTATGGTCTGTTATGTTCTTAGTGTTTAAACCCATATGGATGTTATTATATAGTCATCAATGAAATCGTCATTTGTTTTCTTGAATCATTATAAGAATGGTATTCTTTTCTTGCTGTTTCCATTCTTGTCGTCGTTCCAGGACAAGCAAGGGGGACAAATAGGGTTGGTGCTAGATTGTGAATGGGCAGAGGCTAATTCGGATAAAATGGAAGATAAGTCTGCTGCAGCAAGACGTCTTGACTTTCAGTTTGGATGGTAGTTCCTCTTAATTGATTTTATAATCTGCTAAATCTTGTCATTGTAGCTTCTTGGTAGTGTAGCATTTTAGCTGAAAACAAGTATGATGTTGATGTTTGTGCCAGTAAGAGCGTAATACATGAGAAGTTATTTTCAGAACTTGAAAGATGAATAACATTTTATGTTTCTCAAATTTTACATGAAAAATTATTTACATATCTGCATACCAGTTGTAAAACTTCTACAAACTTTGGTGCAGGTTTATGCATCCAATATACTATGGTGAATATCCTAATGCGATGCGTGAAAGACTTGGAGAGCGGCTTCCAAAATTTTCAGAGGAAGATAAGAAGTTGATTAGGAACTCAATTGACTTTATTGGTCTGAATCACTATACATCAAGGTTTATTTCTTATGTAAAAGATTGTCCTGATGAAGGTGATTTCTATAAAGCACAAGAGATGCAGAGAATCGGTAAACACTGGCACTGGCACTGCTTGTCAATACTTCAAAACTCTCTTCTTCTTCTGCTTTCTTTTTTTTTTTTTTTCTTTTTTTTAATTTATAAATCTGGTGAGCTCTTATCTTATTGGAAACTTACAATTTCTTTTCGCTTTATTATCAGCTGAATGGGAAGAGGGTGAGGCAATTGGTCCGAGGGTATGAACCAATCCCCCATCTCTCCCTCCCTCCCTCCCTATAAAACATATCTACATGTGCATGTATCATTGTCTCTTGTCCTCTGAAATATTCTTTTGTGATAGGCTGCATCGGAATGGCTTTATGTGGTTCCTTGGGGCATCCGGAAGGTTCTCAATTACATAGCACAGAAATACAATAATGTCCCGATATATATTACTGAGAATGGTACAAAACCTGACTCATCCAATCAAAAGAAACTGGTTTAATGCTTCCAATCATTTTTGGTGTATTTTGTATAGATGCACTTCTAGGCTAATTGTATATTTTTTGGCGAGTTACCGTGTATGGCAGTTTTGCCAATTGAGTGACTGGTATTCCCTAATATATCACTTTTCCAGTTTTTCCAGTTGAGTGGCTAGTACTGAACGTTCTGCAGTCACTTCTTGCATATGACTTATGAGATACAATCAAGATAAAATGGAAATGATAGATTTTTGGTTGTTGGTCTGGTTTAGTATATGTGAGTGCTGGGTGCTTAAAGGTGATTATGATTTAGTACTTCTCTTTCAGTTTCTCTGAACCAATTTTGTCTGCCTTTTAACAGGAATGGATGACAATGACAACGGCACTTCCCCACTTAATGAGATGCTAGACGACAAACTGAGAGTTTTTTACTTCAAGACATACCTTGAGGCAGTTGCTCAGGCAATCAAGTAAATTACTTCTATCATTATCTATTTTGTTTTAATCTGCTTGTTAAGAAAAAATCTTTCAATAATTAGTGGGTTCATTGTTGTCTTTCGCTTGAAACTACCTGGTAATTTGTGCTATCGTTACTAATGATTCCTTTGTTGGGTGTATGTGCATTGACTTCCATTTTCATTTTACCAGAGCCAAGTTCATATACACAACAATTGATCAATTCTAAACTATGGCTCCTTTTCTGCTTTACCCATTGGTCTTCTGCATGTATAGTTCTGTCTATATGAATTTAGCTTGCACCTCACCCTTTATTTATGCATAGAGACCCTTGTATTTTTAGCTTGCAACTCCATGTTTGTGAGAATGATGACTAAATGATCAATTAGAGGTAATATGGCATAGGAATAACTGAATGAATCTTGTTTATATATTTGCTTGGACAGAGATGGAGTTGATGTGAGGGGATATTTTGCATGGTCATTACTGGACAACTTTGAGTGGGCTCAAGGTTATACCAAACGTTTTGGTTTAGTTTATGTGGATTACAAGAATGGGCTCTCTCGGCATCCAAAATCTTCTGCTTATTGGTTCCTAAGGTTCTTGAAAGGTGGTGAAGGAAATCACGTCAAGGAAGACTAATTGGCTTGTATTCAGTTTCCAGTTGAGATTTTACGAATAAAGCTTCACAACCTGTATCTGCTAGGTTATGAAATGAGTAAGACCAAAAACAAAGATCCTCAGTCGTGTGTAAGGGCATTTACCATATAGCCATGTTGTACACTTATTCTAGCTTTAGTTAATTGTGCTGGTGTACTCTATCCTATCCAGAACATAAGCGAAAAAAATGTGTTTTCTAATTTGTGTTTTAGTGACCTGACTTCCTTTGTTGATACAGTTCGACCTTTGGTCGAGCATAAAATACTGTCTATTTTTATTACTATATTGGCCAATTGGGTAAGAGACCTCGTTTGAAAATTTACATGAGAATTCTGTTAGTATTAGTAAAATAGTTCCCAAATATTTTGTTGGGTTTTGATAAAAGAGAGAAAAAAATTAAATAAGAATATTATAAAATTAAAATATTGTTAGAATATAATTATTTAATATTATTTTTGTTTTAGAATTTATAAAAGTTGTGTATTTTGTTTTGTTTAAAATTTGAAAAAGTTGTAATAATTATAATGATTAGATGAAAATTTGAACTCAAAAAATGTTTGGATTTGAATGATGTTAAGAAAGAAAATGATGAGAAATTTGAGATGAGATAAGATGATTTGTGTTTCCAAACAAGCCCAGAGGTCTCGTTTCAGCAATGGATTAATCTTTTGCATAAATTCCAAATTAAGATCTGAAGTTATAGAAGGTCATTGTTCGTCTAGACACGTGTGATAGTATTCAATCAACCATTGGAGCTACAATAATTGTTCTGTAGTCAACATAAACATAAGCTATGTTTGTGAGAAACCGCCCTCATTTAGGTAACACGCTCGTCTGTTTGCCTTCCAAATCTAATTTTAAATCACCACTAGCAAGCATATAGGGTGGAAAAGCACTACCATGGAGAGCATATTTGCGTCTGGATGGAGAGGGTTTTAAGGCTTGATTTACCATTTAGGTTTTGTTTGCCTGCCTCCAGCACAATACTCCCTCTCGCAGAGCATCTAGAGCATTGTGGGTCACAACGACAGTGACAAATTTTGAATTAACTTGAGAATTGAATCTCAAAATATAAGAAATGTTCTCTATCTTAAATTTTATCATCTTTAATCACACTGACTGATGTGTCATATGTTAAGTGATTTTAAGTGATTGATTTATAAAATCACTTAAAATATGTCATATCAATCAGTATGAATAGCGATAAAATTCATAATGAAGATGATAAATAATAGCGTAGGAGGGGCTGATCAAAGAGGTTGGCACTCTTCATTTGGGCATGATTATACTTGCAAATCATAGCAGAACTCATAGCCTATAAGCATCATCCTTCACGAAGGTCAACCCAATACCTCTCTCTCTCTCAGAGCAAATCCAAAGGGTAAAATGATAATTGAGGGGCAAATAAAAAACGAATCAAAATCAAGGACAATTACCATACAAAGTTTCTGAGACGTCTCCATAACATGTTGAACTAAAACTGAACTCTGATCTTTAGCCAACGCCGCATTTGATTATGTCAAAAGTACTCATATCTCCATGGCTATGGGGAGCCCTTGAAATTCTATCTTCCCTTGGTGCGCTCTAACAACATCAGGAACCTCATTTTTATACTTGCTCACAAATTGCAACATGAATTTCTTCTCGGCCATTGTGACCATAGAAACAATGCCAATATCCTCCTTGATCAACCCGTTCAACATCAAAACTTGCATAACTGAACACCTCGGAATAATCCGCTTCTCCAAGCTATGCAGTAGAACATTCGGACTCTTGGAGATCATAGAAGGCTTCATCTTCAGTTTGTTCACAAAGAAACCCATCATTTTCTTGATCTTCTTTTCCGAACAACTCATACACATGGGTTGCCGCTTGAATGCAGCATAAATCTCACCCTCTGACAAACCGAAACTCCTAAAAGCTTCCACCTTCTGCTCCCACAGTGTTTTACTATTTAGTGACATGGACACAATGGCGAGAACAAATTTAATACAATTGGGATCAAAACCCAGTTCCATAACTTCACCAACAATCTCACTAAACCGATTGCAACACATAAGCAGTGGACTTGATTTAGCAAACAAGAGTTTCAAAACTGAAGACTGGGGAACACCATGGCTTACCAACATATTGATGTTGGGCTGTATCCACTGTACACGCATTGGTCTATGCATTACGCAGTATGCCATTATAACATTGAAGATATTCTCGTCAGTTCCAAGAATCCGCCTAAGCTCTTGAAGTTTCGGAATGATTTGTTTTTCGAGGCTCGTTTGCAGAACACGAGGCGCTGCATATAAAAGCTTCGCAATTTCAAGATCTGAAAAGCCTAACGATTTGAAAAACTCCAACTTTGGCTTAAAATTCTTGTTAACATTATACGCATACAATGAGGGACGCTTCATCGTCAAAGCTTTTATTTGCTTATCACTAAGACCATGCGCTCTAAAAAACTCAACAGCAGTGTATGCATCACTTTCTAGCACAGCTGGGTATTTGCTGAGCATTTCGGCGAGGCTAGCGCCACAAAACCCTAAGGATTTAAACAACTCCATGTTGGGCTTAAGGGTATTGCCTAAATCGGCCAAAAGCAATAATGGGCGACTGCTAATTAAGTATCTGATGTGGTTCTGCTTCAAACCGTGAGTTCTCAACAGATCCAGAACGGAGTTGGGATTCTCTATGTTCTCAATGTTGAGCTTCTTGGAATATGAAATGGCCAGTTCCAAGGAAAACCCACATGAATCTTGAAGGAAGGAGACTGTCAGAGATTGTGGGTCCTTGGAGTTAGGAAGTCCTTCGATGGATTTCAGAGAGGAGGTTGAGAAAAAGTTTGCGTGGCTAGTTTTCGAAGGTCTGTGCTTTAGTTTTTGGGGCAACCTTGCGCAAATTAAACGAAACATTGGAGTTGGTTGAGAGAAAATCCAGTTGATTTAGGAGATACGAATGAAGGATGGTTACCTAGTTTGAGATTTGAGATGCTATTACCCGACGCTACTGAGTTGCCTGAATCATCGGCCTCCCTCTTCTTCTGGTTCGTAGACCCTCTGTTTCAGAGGGTAAAGTCTGCAAAGCCGAGAAATTTGCAACTGGGCTGGGATAAACTGAAGTCCCACCGAAGCCACGACCCCAACCCAAGTCCTCTCATTTAACAAATCTCATGGAAAACAAACTTTACAATTAAGTCATGAACCTCCTCATGGCAAAGGCACCTTCTTTCCTCGAATGGATTCTCGTCTTGATCATCGGAACCTTCACTTGCGCAGGTGTTGTAACTTGTGTGGACGACTATGTAAATACCGCAATGAAGCAAACAGAAGAATGCATACAGACGTGCAAGCTGAAGAAGAAATATGGCGATGCAATGTATGGGAGGGGTGCCATGATTCAGAAGTATACGTTCACGTTTTTAGGCTCGTTTTTGCGTGTGGTTCTGTACATCTATGCGTAAAAGAGGACACGCACCTACAAGTTACCGTCGGTGCCTTCTTTTTTTTTTTTTTTTTTTTTTTTAATATGAGACAAAAGTCACCTGTTTATAAGTGACCCTTTATTAATTTTATTAAAAAATCTATACTTATATTAGAGGAATATTGTAATAACAAATAACATTTTAATTAATAATGCAAGACCCAACTCCACAAAAACTAGCGTCTAATATAGGAAAAACTCTAACTATCTAAACGTAAAAGACCTCTAAGCCTTCTCGTAACAATATCTTCTCTAAAAAAATCAAGAGACCCACCATTAGCACCAAATTTTGTCAAAACATTAGCTACCATATTCACTTTTCCAAATATCAATTTAAACTGAACATTATGTTCCATGGTAAGATATTGAGTTTCCTCCCAAAAATTTCAAAAGTAACAATAATTATAAACACTTGAGACAAACCATCCAACTATAACATTAGAATCTGACTCTACCACAAAATTCCTCAATCCAAGTTGATTGCACATTCAAAGGTTATCAATAACAACTCGACATGCCGCAATAGTATTAGTGGCTTGACCATAACAATGAGCAAACCTATCCAAAACATGACCAATATCATCTCTAATAATTTTCCCTTTGCCAGAGAGTCCAGGATTACAACAAAAACTCCTATCAACATTAAGTTTCATTATCCCATCTTCCGATAACTCCCACACGATATATCTAGGCGTTCTACTCTCCAAAGTCACCATAGGACAATTTAAATATGCTAAAATCAAAACATCATGGGGGCCTAATCTTTTGAACTTCCTCACCGTACCTGAAGATTCTAAAATAAAACCTTTTACCATTTGAATAACATTCTTCCAATCAAGTTTCAGCCCCTCCATACGAGCCGTACAACGAGATCTCCAAAGTTACAGCGCATATGTGAGTTTATGATATACTAATATCACATGCGCAATGGAATGGTGGTACTTCCTTTGGATCATTTTGCAATAAAAGTAAATGTAAGTAAATAAGAGAGTGCATCTTGAGGAGAAGGGCCAACCCCAAGCACAAAAACTCTAGAGTGACCTATAATCCCCTTACCGTACAAGCAAAAAAAGGGCAACACAAATCGAGGGTTATGATTAATTAGAGATGAAGTAAATCAAATATTTTACTTTTTGGGCATATCCCCAACAACATAGCCTTTTGATGAATCCAGGAATGACAAGAGATGCGACCTCCTTACCCATTTCTCGAAGTGCTGCTGCTCTTTATATCATTATCATCATCAAACAATTAAATCTACAACCAAAAGCAAAACCTCTTGTGGTCTAATCTCCCAACTAATTTGTTGATAAGATTTATGCTTGGAAAGCATGCTTTCTGGCTACCACCTCACGTGTGCTTGGAAGGTTGCAATAATTATCTTTGTTCTCAGTGTAGCGTTCATGATCTTAAGAGACTAGGGTTCTCTTCACAACAATTCCCATTTTGAATAATTTATAGGTTTTACAAGTCTTGCTTCCTTAAATTAGGTGCCAACATATTTCTCTATTAAACTATGTTGCAAGAACATGTGGTAAATGTTACTTACAACAAAAAATACCACTCAAAATTCTAATATTTGTAGTTGTTTCGTGAGAGCAATGGCATTTGAAAGGTTATAAAGAAATTATTTATGTAAGCTCCAAATAGACAAGTCTTGTGGAGTACCTTTATAAAAAAAGTAGACTCTACCTCAAAAAGTGTTAAAAAAAGAGTAATAATACTACATACAGTCGTAAAGTATGTAAATACCGCGCAATCGTTTTGAAAAAGAATGAAGTACACAATTAAAAAGTTAATTTTTTTTTATGTGAGTCTCATATTAATTCACTTTTTTCAAAGAGACTGCACGACGCTTGCACAACCACGACTGCAAATATCATTTCTCTAAAAAAAAAAACCCATTCTTTTTAGTATAATCTACTTTTTTACAAAAGATTTCCACAAAACTTGTCTATTTGAAGCTTCTACCTAATATTACTCTTAATTAAAATATATGTAGATGAAATTTAGCAAAGATGGGAAAACGTTTATTTGCACCATTTCACACATTCATTCTCTTTCTCCCCCATCTCTGCCTCCATAGCCGTATTTCTCCACCAATCGAACTTCAAGCATGGAGGAATGGTATGTTGTAAACGTTATTTGTTAAAATAAAAGATAAGCTCATATATGGTGTTATTTGCTAGAAACTGGGTGATGTTAAATCCTGTACACTCAGCTCATGTTAGGCCATAAATTGCAAGCTCTAAAAAGATAACAAAGAAGCAATTAAAAAGCAATATCTTAATAGTTTAGATAAAGGATTGGGCTCATTTGAAATAGGTTAGGCAAAATAATTAAACCGGCTTTAACCGATTCTTGGCTAAAACTTGAAATAAATCATAATAATAATAATAATAATAATAATAATAATAAACAAAAAAAGCTAAGCTTTTGGCTAAGCAAATGCTCCAATAGGAACTTTTTTTCCCAGGGTTCTTATACATTACTGGGAACCCAGCTCTCTCTCTCCAGAATAGAGTTCTCTCTAATACTTTGATAGTGCCATTTGCTTAACCTATTACCTTCATCTCTCCCTCTCATCCTTCTCTCTATCTCATCTAGTTTTGGAAATTATGGAAGAACTGATCTCACAGACTGAAGCACTCTCTTGGGAGAGCTTGAATTTATCTCCTGAAAAAGATAGGATAAAGGATGATCCCGATCTAGCTCTCATTGGTAGATTAGTGGCTCTCAGACCCTTAAATAGAATTTCAATGCATGCAACAATCAGAGCAGCATGGTCATTCCTCAGTAGTTTCCACATTGAGGATCTGGATGCCAATATGTTCCTCTTCACTTTCCACAATGCCAGAGATAAAAGCAGAATATTGAACCAAGCCCCATGGAACTTCAAAGGACATCTCCTCATCCTCAAAAGCTGCCCTGCAAATGCTACTTGGAAAGAGATCACCCTTGAGTCCTCACCATTTCACGTTCAAATCCATGGGCTGACAAGATTCCACATGACAGAGCATGTTGCTTTCAAAATAGGAAGCGCTTTAGGTAATTTTATTTCAGTGGATGTCGATCCTCTCTTTGGTTTAGCTTCTAAAAAATTCATCAGGATTAAAGTGGAGATTGATATCTCCAAACCACTGAAACAAGGTCTCTGGGAACCAAGAGATTTTAATCTAGACACATGGGTCTCTTTTAAGTACGAAAGGCTTTCTGATTTTTGTTATGCCTGTGGGAGAATAGGACATTCTCAGATTTTCTGTAAATTTCTTAATGAAACTCCAGAACAAATGCCTTTTGGGCCTTGGTTAAGAGCGGAATCTCCTCTATTCATGACTGTACAACCACCACACAACAATCAGGATCAACAATTGTTTTCTTCTTTTGGCTCATCGGCTTTGTACTTGCCACTGCCATATTCGGTTGAAGATAACATAGAAGCGACAAAAGCAAATTCTCTGTCAGAACCAAGAAAAGGCAAAGAAGTACTGGAATCTGAAAATTTCCCAATCAGAGGTAATTCATATGTCAGAGGACTTTCGCAGAACAATATGGATTTGGATCAAAAGAACACTCAGATCTGTATTGGGAAGAAAAACCCAGTGAAGAGCCCGACCAGAGTAAATAGCCCTCATGAATTAATATCCTTTCCTCCTCTCTCGGAAAGTCAACCCAAAATACCAACAGAAGTTGGCAGTCTCCTTTCTCCCAGGCAATCGGAACAGCAAAGGAAGTGTTTTCAAGAAATCGTTTTCCGTCAATATACCTCAGCTCCTTGCGGTGGTCCACCAGAAGCAGGAATCCTTGACAAGCCGAAAAAGCAAAAGCACTGTGGACTACAGTAGCCACCTTATACCGGAATTAAAGGATCCCTCACCAACCGAAAGTCCACCCATTCAACTCTCATCAATGCAACAGCCATCTAACCTCTCCACATCAATCCATCAGGCCGCAATTCAGAACCATGCTCTTGTACCTTCTTGTCCATGCAATAACATGATGCAGTTCGGTCAAGGGAATTGGATAACCGGCTGGTTGAAGACAAGTGCAGATTTCATGAAGCAACCGAACAAGCATGGTGGAGAGTTAGTCAAAGAAGGAAACCGAGTAGTAAATGAAGCATTAAAAGATCTGGGCCCACGGAAGGATAAAGGGAAAGGCATTTGCTTGGAAAGTGAACCTATAGGGACCGGCCATGAATTCCACGTAGCCAAAGCAACCAATGTTTTCAATCTATCGGGTCCTCCTCTAGTTGAACCGAAGCAACCCGAACCGATGTTGGGCCCCCCTTACAACTTGCACAACCCGATTGGTCAAAAGCCCAAGGTACCAAATTACACTCCTATTGTTTACAAGCCCGTCCAACTCAAGGCCATTTTCGACTCTTTCTCTAACACACACTCTGTCTCTGAGAAGCCGACAGAACAAGAAATTTTTTCAGTCCTATAGGAAAAGCCAATCTCTCTTCTCCTGGAAGTCAAGTTGTTTTAACTCCCAAAACAAAGATAGAAGCTCCACACAGAAACTCTCACAGAAACAGTTCAAGAAAGCTGATGAGGCGGGCTCTACCATGCCTCCAGTGGATCCATGAAGACGCTGGTATGGAATTGCAGGGGTCTAGCCCGCCCCAAAGCAATCAGAAGTATAAGGGCTTTTATAAAAAAATATAACCCTGATATAATCTTTTTGTCGGAAACCATGTCAATAAACGACAGAATCCCTACTATTGTAAATAGTCTAGATTTCCACCATTTTGTAACCGCCTCAGCCTCGGGAAAAAAAGGAGGCCTTTTGTTATTGTGGCGACCGAGTGTTGATATTGAACCGGTCAATATTAATAGTAATGCTATTTCAGCTTTGGTTTACTCCGACCCTCCTAATCATCCTTGGTTAGTTTCATTTGTTTATGCACCGGCTCAATGGAAACAAAAGCGAGTTTCTGGAATCATCTGAACTCTATTCACAGTTCTTTCACTGGTCCTTGGCTTTGCATTGGAGATTTTAATGATTTATTAAACCAGTCCGACAAGAGTGGTGGTAGACCAGTAACATCTTCTTCTATTGGGGGTTTACAAAATTTGATGGACTCGTGTGGTCTTATTGACATTGGTTTCTCGGGACCCTCTTTCACATGGTCAAATAACAGAACAGGGAGAGCGTTAATCAGAGAAAGAATCGATCAAGGTATAGCAAATGCTCAATGGCGATTACTATTTCCAGAAGCCACTATCCAACACATATCTTCTGCAGCCTCAGACCATAATCCCCTATTGCTGAATACGACAAAGATAAAGAAAAATCCCTCCTCTTTCAAATTTGAAGAATTCTGGATCAGAGAGCCACTCAGCAATATTATCATCGAAGAAGCCTGGAAGAAGCAATTTTATGGAAATCCATCTTTCATTCTATGCAGGAAAATCAAGGAAACAAAGATGGCACTCAAACTCTGGAACAAGAACCACTTCGGGAAAATCCAAACAAATATTCAACATCTAGAAAAGGAACTAAGCAATCTTCAAAGCAACTCTCAAAATTGTTGGAATATGCAGAAAGAGAAAGATCTTCATCTCAAAATCCAAGAACAAATGAAGCAAGAAGAAATTCTGTGGAGGCAAAAATCAAGAATAAATTGGCTTACAACCACGGACCTGAATACAAAATTCTACCATTTGTCAACCACAATCCGGCGAAGAAGGAACGAAATAGAATCGATAAAGCTTGGACCAGGTAACTAGACTATGGATCAGAATATTATTGAATCTACTTTCATTAATCATTTTGAATCCATTTATGCCTCTACAAATCCCTCATTTCCAGAGAATCTAGAAAACCTTTTTGTAAGTCAAATTTCAGGAGAGGAAAATGATATCCTAATTGCGATACCCTCGGATGATGAGATCCTTGGAGCCCTAAAGCAAATTCCAAATAATAAAGCTCCAGGTCCAGATGGGATGACAGGTTTATTCTTCAAACATTACTGGCACATCATCAAGCAGGATGTGATTGCGGCAGTGCAGAATTTTTTTAGAAGTGGCAGACTTCTAAAACAGATAAACCATACCCATATAGCCCTTATCCCAAAAAATGCTAGCCCAAGTACCCCACAGCACTATAGACCCATCAGCCTGACCAATGTCATATACAAAGTTATCACAAAAATCTTGGCAAACCGCTTAAAAAATATCCTTCCAAGTATAATCTCTCATTTCCAAACAGCCTTTGTTCCGGGTCGCAATATAAAGGAAAACTCCATCATAGCACACGAAATGTTTCACCACCTAAAAAATCGCAAAGGAAAAAAGGGGAAGATGGCTCTAAAACTGGACATGGAAAAGGCTTTTGACTACATAGAGTGGAACTTTCTGTTTGCGGTATTGAAAGTCTTGGGCTTCAGCTCAACTTGGATAAATCTCATCAGGGAATGCATAACAACGGCAACCTTCTCGATACTCATCAATGGTTCTCCGAGGGATTTTTTTAAAGCAGAAAGAGGTCTCAGGCAAGGTGACCCAATCTCACCTTTTCTTTTTATTCTCTGTACAGAGGTTCTCTCAAGACTCTTGGCAAAATCAGAGGTTTTAAGGGAAATAGAAGGTATAAAGATCAGTAGAGAATGCCCACCCATCTCTCATCTCCTGTTTGCTGATGATCTAATAATTTTTGGGAAATCAAAAGAAAGATCCATCAAAGCCATCAACAAAGTCTTAGAGAAATATCAATCTTGGTCTGGCCAGCGCATCAACCAGAGTAAGTCTTCAATCTTCATCACTCAAAATACCAGTCAGGCAACAAGAAGAGTAATCTCAGCGAATTTACCATATAAAGAATCATCCTCAAAAATGAAGTACTTGGGAATACAAACAACTTTCGGAAGGTCCAAAAAGGAAGACTACAAAGAGTTGCTGGCAAAGGTAAACAAAATGTTAGATGGCTGGAAATCAAAAATACTTTCCCAAGCGGGTCGAACAATGCTAATCAGATCAGTAGCGAGCTCCATTCCATCTTACCAGATGTCTACTCACAAGTTCCCTAAGTCCATTTGCAAGACTCTAAATGCAAAATTTAGGGATTTCTGGTGGGGAAAAGGAAAAGATCAAAGGCAAAAACTCTACTTGAAGTCTTCTGAATCAATATGCAAATCAAAAAGAAATGGAGGCTTGGGTCTGCGACAGATGGAAAACATGAATATGGCTTTACTAGCAAAAATAGGATGGGAATTGAGCAAAAGCACCAACAGCATCTGGCAAAATCTCCTATCAAAAAAATATCTAATTTCAAACTCATTCAAAGACACGATTTCAAAGGCCACCGACTCTCCTTTCTGGAAAGGCATCCTCAGCACCAGATCATTGCTGGCAGAATGTCAGTGCTTTAAAATTACTAATGGTTTGTCTGTAAGTGTTTGGTCCGATCCATGGATACCCACAGTTGAAGGTTTCAAACCTACCCCCATTAACCACTCTATAGACACTTCAAGTGTAATGAAAGTTTCTGAGCTGATTTCTCATACCAATGGCTTTTGGAATCTACCCATCCTTAGATCTCTTTTTCGGCAGGACAGTATAAATGAGATTTTAAAAATCCCTTTGGCTCAGACGAATCAAGGCCCAGACACTCTCATATGGACCAAAACACATAATGGGATCTTCTCAGTCAAAACTGCTCATCATATAGCATCTAGTATTGCCTCCCATTTGCCGTTCAGGGATCTGAACCCAGATATCCAGTGGAATAAAATATGGAACCTAAAAATCCATGACAGGCACAAACTTCTTCTATGGAAAATCATTTGGGATATTTTGCCAACGAGAGAGCGACTCAAAAGTTTCATCCCTTCTTTAACTTCCATAAACTGTCCACTCTGTGACGAAGCGGAAGAGACACTGCTACACCTCTTCATAGCCTGCCCAATCTCAAGAATTCTCTGGAGTCAAAGTAAATGGCCTCTTAACCTCAATTCCTTGGGTTTATCTTCTATAAAGGACTGGATACAGTTTATTTTATTCCCCAAGATGAAACTGAGATTAACTACTGAAGAAGAACATCCTTTCAGGATATTTGCGGCACTGATTTTAGATTTTATATGGAGGCTCAGAAACAAAAAGATTCACAACCAGAAAGATATCTCACTGCAAAAAATCTCTCAACAGCTGAATCACTCCTATGAAGAAAATATGCATGCTTGGGGGGAAAAATTCAGCAACCTCTCACTGAAAACATGGCAAAATCCTCCAACAAATCATATATGCATCTCGTTCGATGCAGCAGTCAGAAACTCTTTCTCAGTAGCCGCGGCGGTAAGCAGAAATTCGAAAGGAGAGATAATAGACATACACACTGAGAAGAACCTCTCCACAACTCCTCTAATGGCTGAAGCTCTAGCGGCAAACTTGGCCCTCAAAATGGCAGAAGCAATCAAATTTCCTCGGATTTCATTAGTTGGAGATTCTCAACTGGTTATTTCCTCTATCTCAGAACATGAGGAGTCTTGGCAAATATCTTCCATCTCGAAAGACATAGCAAGATCGTTAGCTGCTCAACCGGAATGGAGCTTCCACAAAATAGATCAATCTCAAAATCGACTTGCGCATTCCATAGCGCAATGGGCCGCTACAAACAATTTATTTGGTAGCATTCCTTTAGATTTTATTCCACCTAGTATCTTGCTTTTGGATAGCGGGAAAGACCACCCTGATGCTTTGTAATCGTTTTGAGTTTCATATATATAAGCATGCTTGATTAAAAAAAAAAAAAAATGCTCCAATAGGAAATATGGAGTAGCGTATTAATGAAGAAAATGACATTTTTTGTCATTCTACCCATAATTTTATAGGGGGGAAATTACAAGGTGTAAAACAAAACAAATGTGGATTCAACCAGACAAACTATATATAGAGAAATGATACTGATAATTGTGAATGTACAATTACTTTATAATCACTTTAAAAAAAAAAGCAAATGAATATGAAACTTACATGAAAAAAAAAAAAAAATTAATAGTGAACCTCATTTTTTTTAAACGATTGCACGAGACTTATATATTTCACAATTGTATATAACATTACTCTTATATATAATATAACATTTACCTATCATTAACAATAAACCAAACGAGCCAAAAGCCTATAGCCTGATTGATATTACTCCCAGCTTCCAAAGTAGAGGTCAGGAATTCGATACCCCTCTCCAAATATATATATATATATATATATATAATTAAATTAAAAAAAACAATAAATCAAACAAGAAAATTTTGTTAATTAAAAAAATAAAAGGCCTACACCCAAGTTAATGGAGTCCATAATTTCTGGAAGTTATTTTTTTTTTTTTAACCAAACAAATAAATTAGCGTCTTCATTGCAAATGGTAATATTTTACAGATATATACATATAATTATGATTCACACTAACAACACTAATGCTAGAATCAACATCATGAAACTCTCACTGTTAAAGCTACATAGACTATTGAAAGACAATTCCTAAACTAAAAATTATAGATAGAAAATACAAGACTAAGCAAAGAATCTAATCAAGAAAAAATGACTACCCCATCCCTGCTGCCCATCAGAACACTAAAACTATATGGCTCTTTTCAACTGTATCTGCGTTTCCTACGTGAGATATCAGAAGCCTGACTTCGTGAGCTTTACCCGAGGTTTTATATTTACGTTGTCGAAAGGCTTTGCCTGTTCTACGTGTATGTAATCCCTAGTCTTAAGAACCTGCAAAACAGGGAAATTCACATCATGAATGAATAGTATTTTTCTTATCATGCATTGAAAAGAGAGAGTGAATTCCTTTTTTTCTTCTTTTTGGTGGGGAAGGGTATAAACCTAACTTAGAAATCAACACTAAATTAAAACGCTCCAATATGTTATATAAAATTGTTCCCCTCTTGGAAACACAATGATTTTCATGTGCAGCAGTGTCTCGTCTGATAAATCAACTTTTCTTAACCTTAATATTTTTTCTACAGTTTTTGCTGAAAACTTTTCAGCAAATCTTTGAAGATATGATAGCAGGGTAAAATATAACTACAGCCAAGAAAGGTTAAGAAACGTACCAGTGTCTCAAAAAACATCCTTGATGCTTCCTTACGAGTTTTACCAGCTAATAGATTGTCCATGGCGAGGGTCTTTCTTCCATGTACAGCTTGTTTATCAAATAAAGTCTGTAGATAATTGGCGACAGCCCTAATTTTTTTTTTTTCCAAAAAAAAAAGCATTGATTTGTTAAAGTTGGAGTCAATCGGTATACAATGGCCTGAAATCTGATTCAGGGCATCATAAGAAATTTAAGAACAAGTCTATGAGACTAGTCATATTCAAATCAGGAGTAGACAAGGGCAAACTTTCTAAATATTTATTGAAATAGGCATAGCCCAAGTACACAGGACCGGAAGAGAAATAATTGGAGGCTTCCGGTGATCTAAACATGCATGCAAAAAGACTTCTATCAGAACCTTCCTTACAGAACCTTCAACCCAGTCATCAGCCTATCTTCCCAAGTATTCAATCCAGGTTTGGGGTAAAACCCAGCGAAAACCATAAAACCAGACTATTCAACCACTTGAGACCAGTGTCATGACATGTTGCCCAAGCTATTGGGGAAAGGGATTTGCATTCCCAAGTTCAATAACAGGAGAATTAGCCACCACATCCTATCCCCATTCTAAAGCCATTGCTAATCATAGAGAGTTTAATCAAGATATTAACCACCGTGGGTAAAGCCCGAATACACCATTATGATTAGAATTATATTTTGGCTAGACTTCATACAAAAACCCTGTTGCTACCATAAAAAATTAGTGATATAAACAGGCAAGAGAGTCTAGTCTATAGTATATTTCTAAACAGTTAAAAACTATTGCCCCAAGCATTAATACATAAAACAAAACACAATAGGCATACACACCTGGTGCGAGAAGACCATCCACTGTTCTCAAGAAGACGAGTTTCTTCAGCACATGGCATACTGTCATCATCTTCTTCAACTGCCTCATCATCATCTACATTCAAAAATTCTAAGAGAAAGGAAAAAGAACATATATCAAACAGGGAAATCACAAGGCACAAATAAATGTACAAGCAGTGAAGATAATTCTCTACAATAAAACTACTATAAACTTGTAAAGCTCCAAGGGAGGCCCAAAACACATCTAGGCCCTACTCCAAACCGACAAGGCAATGGTAGATTGGAGCGCTTTGGAATCATTTCAAAGAGAAAGAACTTCACCCTCCCAAGTAATGTGGCATCCCATTCACCACCTATATTCACTCCACAATCTCCCCAGCTTAAATTCCCACCGTCCCCATCTAGCCCTTCCATCATAGGCAGCAACTGGCACAACTCAAGTCTAACATTTCTGGTTAGGATTAGCTCTGATACCATTTGCAAGGGAGGCCCAAGCCACATCTAGGCTCATACTCCAAAACCACTAATCAATGGTACAATCAGAGCCCCTTAGAATCATTATATAGAGCAAGAACATCTCATTCCCAAGCAATATGAGATCTCCCATTCACCACCTATATTCACTCAATATGGGGGGGTATCTCAAAACAGCACCCTCCCACACAAACAAGATTACTACACTATTACCAATAAAAGGCTTTTCTTTTTTATTTTCTTCTCAGCCAAACCTTTAGTGGGGTACGAACTACAAATGGCTCTGCTTGCAGAGTAACAAACCCACAACCAAGCCCCTACCGTCCCTATGAGACACAGAGAGGTGCTGGCTGGCCATAAGCAATTCATAGGTTTCTCTAACCCCGCAGCAACACAAATGAAAAACAAAAAGTCAAAGTAACTCCTCCGTTTTCAGATTCTAGAAATTATAAAGCTAGCACGGGTAAACTGTACACCAATCTCATAACAAATTTATAAAAAAGATTCTATTAAATTCATAATTTATTCAGCCAACAAACATCACAAAGTACAACTAAAAATCTAGGACACTGTAGAAATTCAGAATTGAGCACCAATGACAAACAAAAGAAAGAAAAGTTGAACCTGTATCATTCTCAAGAGTGACATCTTCATAACCCTGCAACATGTAGCCAAAGGTTCTCTTTAAAATATATAAGAGAATAGAAGACAGAACTTTCAGATAATATTGTGAAATTACTCTTATCATATAAGAGAGCATACTCGTAACATGAAGATGTTGTGCATGACAGATGCAGACTAAACTACTACCAAATTAAGGAATAGAGCAAATTGCCAATTGATCATGTTTTATGCAACAAAAAAATCACAAGATAAATGGCAGACAGTGTATTAGACAAGTACATGTCTATGCATTCATGTGTAATTTAGTATAGTACATAGGTATCTAAGTTAGATTAGACTGTAAGGAGATTAACTCAGAAAAAGCATTCAGCTGATGGAAAATGGAGGCTCATTGGGAACCTTTTGTTGATAATGGATATAAGGTTTTTCTTTTAATCTGATATTGTTGCATTTACTTCCAAGACAGAATTTTTTGTCAATAAAATAATTCCCATATAGTTGAGTTTGGATATAACTATATTGTTTTAATATTGTTTCATTTACTCCAAAGAGGAAGAATTGCTCGTAAGCAAAAAAGTTTCCCAAAGAAGTGACCGTTTTGGCACTTACAAAGAGCCAGTGTTGAGCTATTGATGGTCAAGATGCAAAGATGGCAACAGAATGTAGTTGCAATGTCTAGGTGGTTGCAAGCATAAGTGTGGTAGAAATGACAAGTGGGTGGTGGTGTTATATAAAGAATATGACATTCATGATGGGGAGGCAAGATGCTCGTGATGGCATCTGTCAAAGTTTTGCTTTTCCTTTTTTAGAGGTTAAAGTTTTCTTTTCTAAAACATTTTGTTTCCCTTTTATGCCTGGAAATTATTTTGTAAAACACTTTTTTCCCTTTTGTGAGTGGAAGATTAAATTTTCATTAAGCAAGCCAAAATTCAAACTAGAAATATGCTTAGCTTTATATTTTTATAGAAACTGGTTTTTATTTATAAAAATATATAAATATATATATTTTCATTAACCAGAAAAATATATATTTTTATGAATAAGAACCAGTTTCTATAATCTTATTAGAACCTAACTAAAGTCCCTTGACATTTTTCTGGTTAAGGAGTAGTTTCTGAGAGTTTAGAGAAGGGGAAAAAATGAAGAGGGAGAAAGAGACATATGGAGCACAGAACAAGAATAATAAAATCAAACCCACCGTGCATGTAGTGCCAATTCATAAGACATCTTTAAAACAGGATAAGGTCTACAACTTACACTGCGATCTTCGTTGCCAGGATAGTCAAGGGCAGGGATTTCTCCATCCATGATAATAGGTTGATCAGCTTCCTGATAGCCTGCATTTACTTGACCATTCAGGGAAGCATTATTCACATCCAAAAGAAGTTCAACAGAATCTGGACAATCTATTTTTGTTTCTCCACTACACATAAGAGGGTCTTTCTCATCACAACCCAAGTCCACAGGCAGGACTACTTCTTCATTCACAACTTCAAGCTTATTATTTTCTGCTTCCTCCAAGGTTTGGATACCATTTTCAAAAGCTAGAATATTGTACTCATTTGCAAGCAAAGCTTTTAAACCATCAGCAGGTTTAAAACAATCTGACTGAACATGTTCTTCAATTCCTACATTATCTTGTACAATTTCAATGGACTCAGCTACTTTCCCATTGCTTATATCCACTGTTGAAACATCCCCCTCGACAGTTTGAGCATCCAATTTCTTATCAGGTGACATGCATGATACATTCATCTGTAGGCAAGCAGATGCATCATTGATTTTATCAATGAGAGCTGGCCGAACTGCTAAGTCAGCTGTCATGTTGCAAATATCTTCAGCAACAAGATCAGTTGGACATGATGATTCAAGCCCATTAACAGTAGAGCAATTTACTCCTTCAGCAACTTCAACATTCTCTCTCTCAATTTCCATTTCAGTGATCCCCCCAAAGGATTCATGTTGAGAATTTGTAAGCTTCTCTACATCATAAATTGCCTTTATCTGACCTTGAGAATCAATTCCATGACACCCAAAGTTAAAATGGCCAGCCTGATGTCTCTGACTAGGAATGGAAATGTCAGCAGGTTGTGCATCTACGTCACATCTCACTACCACAGATTCAGAACTTCCATTCATTTCACTTTCTTCAGTGACATATGGCCGAACGGAAGATTCTATATCCTTTGCTACTTCTGAAGAAGTATTGCCTTGATCATTTTCAGAAACCCTGGTTCTGCTCAGATCAAATGTCTCCCTATGCACAAATATCAATTCAGCGGACATACCTGAAAGAAATACATCAAAAATCCAGGTACATTGTAAACTGATGGTTAAAACAATTGCATAAGCAGATCTCAATTAGTCACTTAAAACTAACAAAATCAACATAACACCAAAATCAAAATAAATGAGTTCAAAGATCTAGAAACAGAAGCTGCACTATATGAATTCATGAAATGTATTCTTAGTCAAAAACTCAACCCGTCCAAGTGTTCGCCTCATTATTTTGTGATCTTCTATGAATCCTCATTAACTAATCAGGGTCCGCTATGCATCCATGTTCAATGAAATTCTTACAAAACATTGAATATCCACATTTCAAAAGTAACCACTTATATCTATCAGTGGCATAATTTACAGGCATAGGCAGGCAAAAGAGTGACTAGTGGAAATCTTGAAACTGGATATGCGACTGGTTAAGCAATATCATCTCAAGTTATACGATGCTACCAAAAAAAGGACAGAGACGGACAAAAATAGCTAAAATAAATTAATAAATAAACTCAGGCGAAAACAGCTCTAGCATCTTTCATCTACAAGAAGGAGCTCATCAGTAAACAAGAATGAACGAGATTGAATCTTTAGCACTAGGAACTCACCAGTAGAAATGGGCTCACTAAATATTTCATCCTCCAAGAATTGTCTAAGAATAGTTGAGATCTCAGGGAGTGTGCAAGGAGCTTTCTTTCTAATGCGACGTATGTCTTCAGTATTTGTCAGCTGTTGACGAATTGTACTAAAGAAAATAATGAAGTCTATTAGTTGTTACTTAAGAGACCCAAGAAATACTTTTTTTTTTATAGGTAAAAGAGATTTTATTCAAAGTTAATAGACATAGGAGACCCAAGAAATACTTAGAAGTTCAATATATACTTTCTTTTTTCTTTGTGGGGGTTAACAATTAATTTCACTACAAAATATCAAATCAAGCATGCTTAGTTTGATATTAAAATGGAGATATTTATGTATAAACAATATTAAAATACTGGCATTGGAACTAGAACTATTCTAGCATTCAAGGAATAGCTATCACAAAGAACCAGACTTGACTTGCATCCTACATATGAAAAAAACCACCCATCTGTTACCACAAGTGAACATATCATATTGAAACTACATGGGGCATGGACAGCTTGGTCAAAGAGCATAGCCGAGGAATTAATGTAATGCCCCAGAGGAGGCCCAAGCAATGTATGGTCCATACTCCAAAATGACTATTCAGTGGTATAATTCGAATGCCATTGGAATCATTACAAAAAGCAAAAACTTCTCCCTCCCAAGCAATATGCAATCCCCCATACACCACCTACAATCACCACTCAGTATGGGGTATCACAATCTCACCCTTTAAATTCCCGACATCCTTGTTGAGCCATTCCATCATAGGTGGCATGGCTCAAGTCCCACACTTCTGGTTGGATAGGCTTTGATATAATTTGTAACATCCCACGGGAGGCCCGAGTCACATAGGTTCATAGTCCAAAAGAACTAGTCAATAGTTGATTGAAGCCTCATTAGAATCATTATAACAAGCAAGAACTTCTTCCTCCCTAGCATTGTGAGATCCCATACACCACCTACACTCATCACTTAGTATGGGGTATCACAATTAACCATCCCTTTCACAACAGGCCAGGATATTTCTTTTAATCTGATACAGTACGTACAACTTCCTTCGCCTTGCCCTGCAGCAGTAACTTATGGTGCAAGGAAATTCCACTTGATCTGAAGGTAACTGGATAAACTCCAAAAAAGTTTTGAAATACCAAAATAATAATAATCGCTTTCATTTTAAAGAAAAAAAAAATAGAGCAGCTATCAATATGGCTAATTTATGCCACACTATGGATGACTCCCTCCTTTCCCAGGACTGTTAAGATCCTAAGGTATATCATTTGTTCCTTGCACTGTTTTGGGGGGCAGGGGGTAATAGCCAAAATGGAGAATAAGAGAACGAAAAGCAGTTCAGTAGGTAAGGGAGGGGAAAAAGCCACATTCGACAAAATGGAGAGATCTTTGTTTCCATAGTGAGCTCCCTACTGACTTCTGTTAACCAAGAGATAAAGCAAAAAGTTCATGAAAATAAAACAAAAGAGAATGTCTATATTTTTCTGTTTTTCAATTATCTTCATAGAAAGAGAATAAAGCACTACAAGCTTTTTTTTATCAGTAAATAATAAAGCACTATAATCTAAGTAGTATCACATCAATCTGGAAAAAACAGATCAATTACAAAATATGTGTCAGTGGGTTCATTAAGTGTAACCAGAGTAAAGGACATAGGAAATAGAACATACTCGCCATGCAAGACCATCGTATCATCCATAAGCACTTTCCTCTTCAAGGTGCTAGATCGGGGTGCAGACCGGGGACGTTTCATGGATACTATTTCCGGTGCAGGTGGAGTAGGCCTCATTTTGAAAACTGAAGATTTTCTTCCTACTGAAACAAACAAAATAATCATTTGAGTCACATCCATATTTTAACTGGAATAACCTTCCACGTCAAATAAAATAACTTCTTTTATAATTAAGAGTTTTATTAATATATGACTTGGCAAAGCTCAAGTACCCAGCCCTGTATTTTCCAAGCCAAATAGAATAACTACTGTTACTTCCAGGAAACAATAGGGCAAACTATTCATCCACTCAGTCAACAGTAATATTGAAACTATGAAAAGCATGCCTTATTGTAAAGGAATTAAGAAAAAACCGCTTCACACCTAAAATGGAAGACAATAAATCATCATCATCAGGAATCGACTCAGCAGTTCTCTTGGATCGTGTCATGCCAAAAGAGTCCACTGAGTTTAAACTCTGCACTGTTAGATTACTTTCTGTGAAGCTACGCTTTTTTCCTGAGATGAGTTTGGTCCCTTCACCAGCTCCATCACCACCAGCTAGGTCTGCTTTATCTGGTGTAGACTCCACTAGCAAATCATTTGATTTACCAGTGAGCCCCTCCGGTACAGAGAGCAACTTTTCAGGAGCAGGAAAGTCTGAAGTCTCAGAACTATTTATATTATTGAACCGACTATCATTAGAACCTGCATTGTCCAGTTGCTCATCTAACAACCTGGAACCTGCCTGAATTTCACCACATGAAGCAGGCTCTGAAATTTTATCTTTTAGTAAGACCTCATCCGTAACATCATTTGGAAGGCGCCCTTCACCTAAAAAAAGGGGGAAAAATTAATCAGGAGGTACCAGCAGTAGGGTGCACAAACATGGAGGAATGTTTCATGTATGAGTCAACATAGACTTTACGCCACTAGTTTACTAATTAATACCTCCAAGAGATGATGTGTTAGGTTCACCAAGATGAGACTTGCATGCCCTAAGCACATGGGATTGATTTGATGGTGTATCCTCAAGAGCAATAGGGTTTAAAGTCTCATTCTCCTTTGGCTCTTGACAAGCATCAGCCTCAAAATTTATAACCTTAGGTCGCTCAGGTGATTCCAATGGGAAGACAGCACTCGAAACTGTTACTTTGGTGGGGGAGCATGATACTCCCACATCATTATTAATTTCAACATCATTGAGAATTTTGGGTCTTGGAGATGTTTGATCATCTTCTAGATAGCCCTTTGCTTGTAGCGCACCAGTACTACTTGAAAAGGTTCTATGAACGGAATCCTCAAAATCACAGGTGACATGAGAGCAGCTAGGCGATGCAGCAGTTTCATCCAACCTAGCACCAGCAGACTTCACATCAGTTTGATGAACAAGGTGTGTACTACGTTCAGTGTCTATTACAACTCCATCATTGATATCTTCGACCCTGTCCATACCATCTGACACACCAATGATCCCATCCGAACATTCTGATACCAGACAAATGGGTTTGATTTGTTCAGTGGGATATGAAGAGGTTAAAGAAGTTGAAAGGCACTTATCTGGTGCCCTAAGCTCCATAGTCGCTGCAGTAGGTTGCATGTGTCCCTGTGGCTTCACATGTTTGATGTCCAGACCACCCAGAAAGCAGCCATTCTCCTCGACAGTATTAGGATTCAAACCATTGCATGAAGAAAAATTTGCCATATTAGTATCCCCAGAATGAAGATCTGACTTTCGGCAAGCATTTACTGCACCCTCCACGGCAACTAATCGTGTTAAATTATGATCTTCTGATTCCATATGATCATCACAAGCCAGAGCCTCCTGAGCACCAGACAAGTCTGGTTCTTCCAATAATCGAGGAGTAGATGGAGCCTGAGCATACTCGACCATTTCAGTATCAATGGCTGGACCAACCTGATTTTCACTGATTGGATGGACACCTGAAGCTTCAGTAATCCCCTTGTAACTTCCATCTTTTGACAACAGTGTCATTGGTTGGATCGACACCTGTGAATCAGCACTGCAACCAAGAAATGAATAACGCATCAGGAAATTCAGGGACTGTCAATGGATCAAGCAGCAGAGAATCCCGTCAACAACAATGATCTAAAAAGCTACAGCTTCTTGATGTCTTTACGACAGAACAGTAAATTTATGATTCCTCTCTGTCTTATGTAGCGCCTTAGTCTCTGATAACTCATCGAGGCCGAGACAAGGAAATCTATCATCACCTTAGTTGTTTGCTAGAGGCCTTTAGCATAATGATATTGGCATTAGTAGATGGGGGGTTTCTTAATTAAGGGTGAGGGAGAACTTTCTATCTCACACCTCTTATTTGCAGATGATACATTAATTTTTGTTGATGCAAATCTGGAGCATCTACATGCCTTGCGATGTTTGTTTCGTTGTTATGAGGTTGTTTCATGACTAAGGATCAATTTGGCTAAGTCTGAATTTCTTGTAATCATAAATGTGGGTGATGTAGAAGGTTTGGCCCAAATCCTTGAATGTAAGGTATCTTCCCTACTTATGGTGCATCTCAATCTCCCATTGGGTGTGCCTTTTAAAGTAAAGACAATCCGGAAAGGCATTCTTGAAAAGGTGGAGCACTAGTTAGTGGGATGGAAGATGATAAATTTATCAGAGGGAGGGGGAATAAACTCTAATCAAGAGTATTCTCTTAAATTTACCCACCTACTTTATATTTCTTATCTAGTGAATTGCTCAAGGTGTGTTCCCCGATCTTTGAGCATGGTTTGGGTATCGAGATATTAATTAGGTTGAAAAATACCAAATATGAGGTGGGCAATGGATTCAAGATAAAGCTCTGGCATGATGTGTATTGTGGAGAGCCGCCTCTCAAAAGGGAGCTTTGTAGACTTATTCCACATTGCTCGAGCTAAGAATGCATCAATGGCTGATCATTCACAGATTTCAAGTGGATCCCGTTAATGGTAAGTCAACTTATGGGAGATGGACCTCTTTAACTCAGTTTATGCTCCGTTGAGATAGGATAGGGAAGACAAAAAGCATCGGGCCATGTCCAAGACAGTTTTTCTGTAGAGAATTAATCCCTCGTCCCTATTTTACTAACTTTGCATGGCCATTTTGGCTAATCAGAACTACATCCACTTTCCCAGGATTCCAACAAACCAAAATCCTACCAGAAATCAATCTGGAGTACAGCCCCCCTAGAGCAGCTTAACTTTAAGTCTCCTTGGGCTAGATTAGGTAATGCCCAGACAGATGGCAGATTTACTAACATCAATGTTGGTGGAAGCACTAGGTGCACGTATGCGCAAATGCGTGCCTAATTTAAGTAACGCGAATGTTTTTCCCAAAAATTAATGTATAACAACAAAATATCCATAAAATGCAATTTAAAAAAAAAATGCTAAAAAATATTTTTTGTTAATGAAAAAATCCTTTTTCAACACTTTTTTATTGAAACATATTTTTCCCATTTTTGATCAGTTTTAAATTTTTTTTGGTAGAAACATGTTTTATATGAACCCTTAGGGGTTGGCTCAAGTGGTAAAGGCCTTCGGTTTGGGGGTATGCTCCACCCATGTCTAAAGTTCAAATCTCCTTGAGTGCAAACAAACTCTAGGGGCCATCGGACTGGGGGATTTTCCCCTTGAATTACCCGAGGTGCACTTACGGAAAACTTTTTGTCGAGGGCCTGTGCACCCCTGGGATTAGCGGTACGTTGTTCCTGGACACCCGATGCCAATAAAAACAAGACATTTTATATGTTTCCCAATTTGATAGAGTAATATGCAAATTGCAACATGACAATCATGTGATCAACTAATTACATAAAATCTAAACATAGAATTTTCTATAATCCTCGTGCTTTACAAAATATAAACAGCCATGATATTTGATAGCCACAATCAAAATAAGTACATGGTTAAATCAAAATATATCCAAGAGGCAATGACCAAAAAAGTACATGAATTGTAGTATTGACTTCCATGCTAACAAATGCAATAGAATACAATCCTAAAGAATATTATCATCCTCATCATTAAGTAGAGGATCATCATTATTGTTATCAAAAAACTTGGAACCCTCGTTATCCTCTTATCTGCTTTATCTAAATTCCTGGTCCAAAAAACACTTATTAGTAGTTAGAACTGTTATTTTATATATTTTTTCGAAAAAGTACAAAAGTGCACTGTAGTGCTGTAAGCTCACAAAAAAGTGCCAAAAACCAAGCATAATACTCCTTTCTTCCTTGACACTTTACGCATCGCATTTTTACAAACACTGACTAGCATGATGGAAAGGAAGATTTGAGAGTGATCAAAATGGGATCTTATGGAGAATGATCTTGATCTGCTTAATGTGATACATAAGGAGAGAGAAATAATTGAAGTTTCCAATACAACACAAGAAACATGGAGGAACTCAAAGCTTTCTTTTTCAATACACTATACTATTACAAGGCTGCCCGTTTATGTTCCTATAGCCTTAGCTTCCATAATTTTCTTAACCATATTTCTTTCTCCACTTAGGTGTTCTGTGTACTTGGATGGTGTCCTTTTTATCATTTTAAAATTTATCTTAGATATTAAAACATATATGTGGCATAGAAAAATGCAAATATGCATAGAGCACAATCATGCCTTGAATCTAAACAAGGTTTAAGAAGAGATTAACAATTATCCATACAAATACAAAGAACTTACTTTGAACCTCCATCATGCCCTGGAGCTACAACCTTGTTTAAGAGCAGCTCCTGTCAAAGTCCAAGGTAAAAATAAGGGAAACAGAAAAGACAAGAAGTTAAGTCAATACATCCATAAGCAGGAAAGGCACAAGGAAAAGCTGCATACAGAACTCAAAACAAACTAATAACAGGAGCTCCAAGAGAAATCCATAATCCACCATTACATAAAATAGGACATGGTTACATCATAATTACCTCATCAAGGTCTAAACCAAACTGAGAAGTGTCACCATCACCAAACCGCTCTGAAGTAAACCAAGAGCATGTCAATTTATTTTCATTTGTTCATACAGGATTAAAATACATAACATCACACCATGACATATAATGAACCAATGAATACTGACCGTCCAATCCAAACTGTGATGTTGAGTAAATGACACCCTCCATGGTATCCTGCAGGGTAATCTGCTCCTTTGTACTGACGTGATGATCCACATAATTACTGCAACAAAGTTAAATTTTTATACACCAGTATAAGATCTTACACTCTTGAGCACTGATAGAGTTTCATGATCCAAACGCTAGCTCATGATACACCGGCAGATTCAATCACATATCCCATTGCAGGCACCTTAATTTCTCTTGCTAACACCATCAACCAGACCAGATGATAGAGCCAGTTTAACCATTTTCTTTTTCAATCAACTTATCCAATCAATAAAAGAAGAAACATTTAAATGGAAAATAGACCTTCAAATAGAAAATTAAACAATACCACTTTAATTGTACCCCAAGAACCATTGCAACATCCATACCAATCTAATAAATTTGTTCATTAGAAGTATAAAACATAATCTGCACATCTTTAATTAGAAACAAAGCCTGAATATTCTGGAACTAACCCCTGAAATATTTCATTATCTGGCAGCTCAAAATCATCAAGATCAAAAGTCTCTGGCAAGGTGATGGAATGGTATGGCGCAGTAGACTCTTCAGGTGGTAAATCAACAGCAGTGGAGCGAAAAGCTTGCTTTATCTTAAGCAAAGCCTCACTGCAATCATCAAACAGGTAATTAACCTTTCTAGAATATATTCTCACCACACCAAGCAGAAGGTGGCTGGACAACCGGAGTGCAATTGGTACATCAGGAAAAAGAATTGAATCTGCTCAAAGAACACAAACCACAGAAATTAGGAACTTAAGCAAAAGAATTTATTATCGGATACAGGAACAACTGAAGAAGTCAGCAAGATTTCAAACAATATTTTATTATAGTGTTATATAGATTCTTCAAATGGAATATTAACTATCAAAACAGATGTATAAAAGAACTCAGCAAATGCAATCACACAGTTCAGACCATCACAAAAATACTTACAGGGCAAGGAAATTCAGTGTGACCAATTAAACTGGTGCAGCTACACCACAATTTAATATTATCTGTTTAGGTTAACATGGAAATTACCAACAAAATCAAACAGATTTCCTTGATGAAAAATTCACAGCAACAAGAAGAGATCTCCAAAGAATAAGAAATCATTATCGAAAGTAACGAGCGCAAGCAGTCCCCCATGACCTTCATTCTAGACCAACAAGAACATTCTCAAAGAGAGTAATCTTTTCTTCTTCTTCTTCTTCTTCTTCTTCTTCTTCTTCTTCTTCTTCTTCTTCTTCTTCTTCTTCTTTTTTGGCTAAGTAAATTAACGAAGTAAATAATGAAGCTTATACTTGGATTTACATCCAATAATTTTTCTGAACTGTTCATTTACAATGCCCAGTCCATAAGTACATACATCCTTATCTACTTAATGGTAAGCAGAGAGTACATACCCCAAAAAAAAAAACATTTTGTTAACGATGTGGAAATCATGGCAAGATGAAACAATATAACAAAGTAATAATGACAAAATTATGGAATTTGGAAACCAGAACATGAATTTTTCCTATTCACAGTAATGGCAGCTCAGGCATATGTGAGGCCAGTGGAATGTATCAGTGGATGTGTGTTTTGCAGAAAAAACAAAAAATTAAATGTCTATGCAGCTTAACATAGGGCAGTGACACAAGGCATTATTGTGACAGCAGTGTAAAGCTGGCTTTTACAGTGATACCAATGTCTTGGACCAAATGGTATCTCCTCCACAAAGTGGCCATTGGCGGATTTTTTTATTTTTTATTTTTCAGAAAAGGGTGGACAATAACGTCATTAGGTTTAATCACATGCAGGTGCAGGAAATATCTTAACCAATCAAAAAATCCGGCTTTATACTAATGGCAATTAGATGTTCCGAGTAATGTAGCAAGTTTCTTGATTCCCTCGTATTAAATTCATTGCAGATAAGCATACTAAAGTTAGCTTCAGGAAACATTTTGATTTAGCCAATTACAATTGATCATCAATAATTAACTTCAGAACTAGAATCGATGAACCCTACAGGTTATGCATCCGTTGGGGAAAATATGCGCAGGAGAACATGGGAAAAACAGTAAAACGAGTCTCAAAAAAAAATATATATATTTACAAACATAAACAACGAGGAAACCCACTTCACAACCAAGCATACAACCAACTTCCTAACTGAGACAAGTTCTCCAAAAACCCCCTTCAGAAAAACTGCAACAACATTACAACAAAAAATTTTCCACCATATCCCATATTTTTCTTGTAATTAAGGAAACACTATTTGAAAAAGAATAAAGCAATAGGGTTCAAACTTCAACTTATTTTCTTTTCCTCTGCTTCCACAGGAGCCAAAACTAAAAAATATCAAAAGCGTATAAAGCGGGGAATCCGAAGACTGACCTACGGAAACGCCAATATCAGTATCGGCAACCTGATTCTTTCGTAGCTTCCGCTCCAAATGCGCTGCTATCCAGATCGTCCCTAGTGGCCCTTTCTTGGCCAATATAAACTGAGAATAAAACATTTCCTATATGTATTCCCCTCACTTCGCCGCCGAAACCTTATATTTCATGCAATCAAATTGTCTAAATTATGTTTTTAAAACCCACAAATTCACACCAGTCCGAAATCGAAAACCCAAATTCAGAGCCAAGACTAAGAGATTAGCTACTAAACTTTGTTTCTCATCGTTCAGAATCAAAAACGAACAACAAGCCTTCAACTTCAGCAATTTACATAATTCACAACACTAACCCTGGATTACAAACACGACCAACCCAGATTTCCGACCAAAACACAACTTTTCAGATTTGTCTCAACTCCGGATAGGTCGAATTCATAAAAGCACCCCCGAATTCGCAAAAAACCAAAAAGCCCTAACCACACCTCAGCTAAAACCACACAGTTTCCAGACCCCCGTCCAAAACTTCAAAACTGCAGAAAACAGATCCATTCTCGCCAAATTAACAAGAACCTTTCCAAATTCAAGAGCTTGAGAAGCTTTGAAGAGACACAGAGAAGAGCTTCCAACAAATAATTTCGCAGCAGCTATATCAGAAAGCCATTGAAGAAGTCGCAGGACATTGTTGTGGGTGAGCGTAGAGGAAGAGCAGGCATGCCGTGGAATTCAGCAGCGGGTACTGAGTCACTCGAGCGGACCGAGTCACTGAGTAAGGGATCGGGCGAGTGGACGCGTGAGAGAGAGAGAGAGAGAGAGAGCGAGATGTGAGAGAAGAGAGAGAGCAGCGCCCTTTGTCGAGAGATTTTCGAACGGGATTGATGTTAAAATGTAGTTAAGGTGTATAAGTGCTCTAGTCGTGGCTGTGGTTGATTGGGTAATTTTTCTTGAGGCGGGAATGTTCAAATACAATTGGTCCGAATTTTCAAATAGGATGAATATTGCTCACTTCAACAAGTCTCCCTGTTCCAACTTCGGCGTTGAAAGCATGTCCAGGAGCCGTCTCTAGCAAGCTTTTAATGAATCATGACCAATTTTTTTGTAAAATATTTGGACCAGTAGAAATTTTACAGGTCTCTCTGTTACAAGCTTTTTAAGGTTTTTTTGTTTTTTTATTCCAATTTCCTAATTATGTTATTATATTAAATAATACAATAATTCAAAAGAATTGTTATGATTTATTTATCACTGATTTAAATTTAAAGATAAGATAAAATGTGATAATTTTAAATTAAAAATAAAAATTAAATAAAATATTACTTTTTAATATTATTATTATTTTAAAATTTAAAAATTTTAAATTGAGATTTGAAAAAATTAAATTATTTATTATATTTTATATGAAAATTTGAAAAAATTATAATAATAAGATAAGATGATATGAAACGCTTTTCAAATTCAAACGGAGCCTTAGACTGTGTTTTGTAAATGGAATAGTTTCAACTTATTATTATTTATTATTTTATTATTATTCACATATCATCTGTGATACTTCAACATTTAAACAAAGTCTTAGGTCATGTTTGAATAGCAAAAATATTTTATCTCATTTTATCATTATAATTTTTATATAAAATATAATAAATAATTCAATTTTAACTTTTATTTAAAATCATCTTACTATCTAAACCGGACCTTACTTAAGTGAAGATTTAAACGTCATTTGATAGGGGCCTTTTATTCAAACAATCTTTCTTTTTTTTTAATTCTTTTACAATTGATTTTCAAATAACCAATACTACTCCATTAAGAATAAATTTTAATATTATAAAACTACCATCTATTTCACGTAGAGTTATAAAATGATTGCATATAAATCATTTTTCTACTTTTTGTCTCTCATTTTGAAGATGTGAGGTCTGAAAAACTAACTCCCTATAAATGAAATAAAATCATCTTTTAAAAAATGGTAGTAACTACTATTGCTTTATTACTATCCATTTCTTATTTATAAGGTATCAGAAACTTTATTTTATCATTTTTTTAAGTATTTTTTTAATATTTTTAGCCATTAAAAAAATTAAAATATATATATATAATTTTATTAATAATCACTTTCTTGACTATTAAGTAAAATAAAAAATTTTAAAAATTAAATACAAAAAGAATAGTAAATTGATAGTAGAAGAATAGTAACCCTATTATTTTCTTTTAAAAAATGGTAAAATTTTTAGGAGATTGCCGGGTAAGATTAGAATTCTATGAATGGTAGGTAGTGAAATAATTTATTAGTAGTAGTAAAATAGTTTGAGTTGAGATATTTTATTGAGTTTTGAGAAATGAGAGAGAAAATTTTGAATAAAAATATTATAAAATTAAAATATTATTATAATATTATTTTTTAATATTATTTTTTGTTTTGAAGTTTAAAAAAATATTTTTTGTGTCTTGTTTAGAAGTATAAAAAAGTTTGTAATGATTAAATAAAAAAATGCAAAATTTAAAATTTAAATATATATTAATTATTTTTGAAAAATAAATTATGAGAATTTTAAGATGAAATGAATAATCTTACTTTCCAACCAAGCCCTTATATATTATAATATTTGGTTGAGTATTAAAATCATATACAGTTAATTTAGAAAAATGATAGTCAACCTTAATGACCATTTTTTTTTTATATTTTAAGTATATTTAAAAGTAATATTATATATAGTTATAAAGTATGTAAATTCTATCCACTCTATTTGAAAAAAATGTATTCCACTATTAAAAAGTAATTTTTTCATATGGGTCATAGATTTAACTACTTCTTCTAAAAAAAGTGCACAAGATTTGTACATATGAAAATTGTAAATATCATTTCTTTATTTTTGAATATGTAAACCTTATTAAATAAAAGATATTATTATTTTTTAAGAGAATTTAAATATATACATATATATAATTGAAATAAAATGGTAAAAAATGGGATCATTTGAGGCTCCTTAAATTAATTTGGATAATTAAAATGTTTCAACTCATCTCATTTTATTATTATAATTTTTTTAAATTTACATATAAAATATAATAAATAATTTAATTTTTTCAAATCTCAAAATAATAATAATATTAAAATAATATTTTTTTTCAACCTTCAACTTTCATCTTAATTTAATTCACTATCCAAACGGTATATATCTGAATTTACCATTCATCCAAACGCGTCCTTTCAAATTTAAAATTTGCAAATGGCAGTTGCACATGGTCCCCATATTGCTGATATTTCCACCGACTCGAAACCTCATCAGTCCATTCCACTGTAAATGAAATACATACATACACACACACATATATATATATATATAAAGACAATAATTAACCAATTTTATTATTTAAATAATTTTGATATGTTCCTTAGTGCATATTTAAAGATGCATTAAAAAAAAATTAGAGAATGAATCTCACTTCATTTAATATTTAATATTAACAAAATATGTTTATTATTTTTATTTTTAGTTAAAGTTGAATCTCACTTCATTTAAGAATACATGTCCACCAATGTAAACCTCTTTAAAAGTTATATTGACTAATCATTTTTCTTTTGTTTAAGTTGGTTTCTTTTGTGTCCATAAATAATTTTTAAATTAAAAAAAATTCTATATATTATATTATTATTTTACTTACATTTTATTAAATAAGAAATAATATATTTATCATCATTAAATAATTATTTATTATATATTTATTTATCATCAAATTATAATAAATACGTCATATTATATATAATAAAATATAAATAAAGTTATAATATAATATATATCATTCCTCATTATTAAAACATATCAACACATCTACCAACCCAACGTAGTCAGCCATCTGTCACCACCGTTGTCCTTTATAGTTTGCTTTTACAGCACCCTTTTCTATTTGTCCGATTATAGTTGCTGTGATATTGCAGTTTGTACCTTTTTTTCAAAAATATATTGGGTTTTCTCACGAGTAATTGTGCGTATATTGGGTTTTCAAGAATAGATTCTGCACTTTTCCATAACCCCCACAGATCCATACTCGAATAAAAAAGCCTTTCGAAAACGTAAAATAGTTCTGAAAATTATGCTAATTGAAATACAAATAATGTACAGGAAGTGTATATGAGCTCATAGCTCCTGTGCGATGGGTTTTCAGAGAGAGAGAGAGAGGAATTTCGGTGCAAGAGAGACAAAGACGAGCTTCTTTCTTGGACTTTTCTTCCTTTGATGGGTATTTGATGAGAGAGAGAGAGAGGAGCTCTGAGAGACAGATGAGAAAGAGGGAGAGAACATTTTCGAAGAGAGATAGACGAGCTTCGGTGCGGTGCACGGCCACCATTCCTTCAGTAATAGATGGGTTATGTGATCTTATTTTATTGAGTGCTGTTTTCAAATCTACTTTAGATGGATTTCCCAATGCTAATATGTATGATTACAAAAAACAGAAAAACTTTGGTACAAAAAGAGAGGTATGAAAAGTGGGTCCACCGAATCACTTCAACAAAGGAAATGTACTGAACTCTTCAACCAATTTTCGAAAGCCGTCCCACACAACTTGCACCTGTGATAGCGGCCGAGTTACACAAAACCGTACCGAATAAAATCACAAAGAGTGAGCTCTTTGGAACGAGAGAATCTCCGCCCATTCCATCTTATTTAACCTTCATTTCATTTTATTATAAAATACATATAAATAATATTTTAATAATATTTTATTTAACTTTTATCTTTTATCTAAAACTAAATAATATTTTAATTAACTTTTATCTTTTATCTAAAATTATCTTATTTTATCTTTGAATCTATATTAGTATTAAAATTTGATTAAAATATTATTAGAATATTATTTTTTAATATTATTATTATTTTAATATTTAAAAAAATTAAATTATTTATTATATTTTATGTAAAAATTTAAAAAAATTGCAATAATGAAATAAGATGAAATGTTTTTTGAATCCAAGCAGGCCTTAACTTTCATCCAATCTTATATTATTTCAACTCGCCATCCAAACCTCTATTGCTGGATTGTTTGAGAAGTAAGATAAGAATAACTTCTTATAATTTCTTTCTTAAATAATATTTATTAAATTTCAAATTTCAAATTTTACATCTAATCAATACTTATATCATACGCCATTTAGATAGTGAATTGAGATCAGATAAGTTGAGATAAAAGTTAAAAATTAAATAAAATATTATTAGAATATTATTTTTTAATATTATTATTATTTTAAAATTTGAAAAATTTGAATTGTTTATTATAAAAGTGTGAGAATTTAAAAAAAATTGTAATATACTAATAATAAGAAGAGATGAAATGAAACACTTTCACTATCTAAACATGGCCTTAATTTACAACTATTCTAAACATTCAAATAAAACACAAAAAATAATACAATTTTTTCACAATTTAAAATAAAAATAAATAGTAAAATAATATATTTAAATATATTTTTAATTTTATAATATTTTTATTCAATTTTTTATCTCTTATTCTCCAAAACCCATCATAATTTCTTAATTCAAACTATTTCACTATTATTTACAAAATTATCATCTCATCTTACTATTTAAACATATCCTAAATTGTAATTTTAAAGGATCGAGGCAACCAATATACGGATGAAAAATACATAATAAAATATTTTCTTTAAGTTTTTTTTTTTTACTATTAATTTGATTCTAGTTTATTTGAGTTTAAAATAAATAATATTTTATTGTAAGAATGTAAAATAGTTGTGTTCATGCCGACTCTCTGTAATTTTATACCATTGTTTTTAACTCTCGCCTATTTTTGTATTTAGCTTTATAGCTCGAATGTTTAGAGAATGAGATAAGATACGAATTTTGTCAATAGTAATAAGAAGTATTGCAAATAATGATGAGATAGTTTAAATTAAGTATTTATTGGATTTTAAAAAATGAGAGAAAAAAATTGAATAAAAATATAATAAAATTAAAATATTATTTAAATATACTTTTTTTAATATTATTTTTGTTTTAAGATTTAAAAAAATTAAATTATTTTTATTTTTTATTTAAAAAGTTGAAAAAAATGTAATAATTATTTTGAAAGTATTTATATTTAAATAATATTTAAAAAATAAATCGATGACATGATACGAAATTTGTTTCCAAATATTCCCTTAGTTAACCTGACAAATTGGTCATGTCTTGTTAGAAAGATAATAGGAGTATTATTACATGTAACATCTTCCGAAGAAGTTAAATTTCCATATTCCGAAAGCAATGGTGCATCAATGTTTGAAATTTAACATGTCAATTAGGTAATTTATCTTGAATTTGTAAAAACAGAACCGATTTGTAGAGAAGACAAAGTCGCAAAGAGGGATGGGTTTGTTTCTTGTCTAGGTTCCATGGGAGAGATTGGAGAGGGTCGATGCGTGATCTCTTGCAGTGGGGGCACATGATAGATAAAGTGAAAAGTTTACGTGGAGGTCTCCCATTGAAGGGATGATATTTGGAGTAAAACAGATGGGTCGATTTTAAGATTAACTCTTGTAATAAATATATGCAAGTAGAATCTGTTGCTATTCTTTGGTTAAAATTTTATCTCCAAATTTTCAAAATTCATTTTTTCTACTTTAGCTAATAACCATGCAAAATCACCACATAACAAATTTTCTAATTTATCTCTATTCTGTATAAATATTCATTGTCATTCTTCTTTTATGTTTTCTTAGGGCTTGTTTAGACAAAAAGAATATCTCAGAATTTGTATGAATAGTATTGAATTAAAATGTTTGAGTAATTTTTATAGGTCTCATTGAAATTATGTATAAAGTAAGTTAAGATAGTGGTGGACCTCATCAATGATTAACATGTTTTTGTAGTTATTAAATAATTATTTTATTGTTTAAGTTTTATTTATTGGAAAATCTATTTAAATAGAAAATTCCCCTAATTTCTTTAATTATAAATTTTTCAAAATTCACAATTATCAATTATGAAAACATTATTCTAATTAAGTCTCTTTTGGATATAAGAAGCATTTCATTAACTTTTGCATTGCTTACATAAGTAGGTGCCCAAGCGTCAATGAAAGCTTCGTTCATTGCACCAAGACATTTATACATTGATATTATTAATTTTTTTTAATTCAAATATGGTAAGTAGAATTGGCTCCCGAAAAAGCCAAAAGTATTACGAATGAGTTATAATTTGTTTTGAAAAATAGTTAACTCAAACAAGAGATAATGTCTATTGCGGTTGCTTGCAATAAAATAAGAGTTTTGCTATATATAAGTATGGTCGCGCACTAATTTATGTATCAATACTGATTTATTCATACTTAAAATTTAAATTAACACTATTTTTAATAAAATTTACTTTTTGACCAATCACATTATATTAGTGTATAAATTAATATGTAACTATATTTTTTCATAAAATAATGCACCCAAGTGACGTGTGTTGGTGCAATCATGCGTCTTCCAATACTACAGAGTGTCGCATGACTACCCGCATATGTCAATTTATTGTTTCACTTGAATGCTGGAACGGGTCTTGTGACTCGTTGTCCATGCGAACGGCTGACCATAAAGCAAAACATTGCTACTACTTCTTCTATCGCAACCTGGTCAAAATGAAGAGACAAACATTTTCTTATAAAGAATAGCCGACTTGAACATCAACACCATTGCTCAAAATTTTCAGCGTAAATTTTTTTTGGTTGAAAGGGGCCTCATAGACTCATACGCCGCTACGCCTAGTCACTGCAAACCCCATCCCTATGGGCCTTTGCGATGTTCAGGCATAGCAATGAAGCCTTTCTGAGCAGCTCGATCTAACTGTTGTTCTCATGTACTCGCCTTGCCTTTACTGTGCTTCCTGTTTGCTTCCTCGTACAATACCTGATCCTAGTTTGCCCTCGCTGCAGCACTTTGAGCAATGGTTTTGAAGCATTTGCTGATTTCTAGGGAGATCTGCATGGTGGGCCCCTCCTCAGTCACCGACAGGATTCGCTAATGGACGCCTGGGATGACTTTCTCATTGCTTGGAACGACACATCCATGTAATCCAAATCAATGGGCAATCTTTCAGCATTGCCTAGTATGGGGCTCCTAGGCCCGCAACTCCTCCTCAAGGCCCCGCTCCTCATCACTAGTAGTAGGGGGTCCTTGCGTTGAGGTATGATGAAGCACCCATGTTGAAACGGGTCCCCCAAATATGGCGTGGTGTTTATCGTAGTTTTGACATCCATGTGTTTCCAAATGTCGAAACTGGGGTTTCACCTAATAGGACCAAAAGACAGAAACCAAGGATAGGCAATGATTTGGTAATGAATAATGTACTTTGCCCATTATTTTATTTTTCATGTATTTATATATTTTTTAATTTTTTTCTTTTACTTAATTATTAGTTAATTGATTTTTTTTATATTTTTTAAAAATATTTAAAAATGTGAAAAATTATGAATAAAAAATATGAAAAAAATTGGAGTTTCGTGACTGCTGGGCAGCAGCCTAGCATCACTCTTTGGTAATTGGTTAGAGTATGTCTACTATAATTAAAAGGAAAATACTTTAATCACAAAGAGGTTATACAAAAATAAACATATAAATTGATGTGATTTGATGTTATACATTAGATTGAAAAGTTACTTTATTACAAATAAATCTAACGAATTTTCTAAAAATTTGTAAATTTAATTTATATATATATTGTTTATATAGTAGCTCTCTAATTGAAATGATTAGCCAAACAGATATAAAAGAAAAGAAGTATGTTATATGAGAAAAAAAGGTTAAAGCATTGTTAATGGATTATCTATATTCAAAAGAAAGTGTACTTTTTAGCTATTAGACAGAAAATCCAATTGCAACGGATTAGCCAATACCAAATTTTGTGGCTTTCAGTTATAGTATTTGTAAAGAGAATATCAAATTTGATATCTACCGTACAAAGAACAAATTTTTATTTTATTATTTATCTATAACTCTATCTCTCCTCTTGATATTTTCTCAACGCAATTGACATCCGTTTCTTTCTCTCGAATTTTTTAACCCATAATTTAATTAGTAATTCAATGTAGAGATTTGATGTAAATAGTCAAAATTAAATTTATCTCATATTATTTTATTGTTATATAATAAAAAATAACTATTCTAATGTGGAGACTTATGTGAATGAAATAATTAAAATCTAAATTTATCTATTCATTAAAAGTATCCTTTACATGTATATAATCTATTAACAATACTCTTACCTTGATTGCGTTGGCCCAATGTTCTTTCATACCAACTATAGTTTTCATGTTGGGGTTCCAACCTATACCCATCAATTAATGAAGAGTTTTGCTACATATAAGTAAAGTCGTCCACTAATCTGCGTACCAATACTGATTTCTTCATATTTAAAATTTAAATTAGCATTGTTTTCAATAAAATTTATTTTTTTATCAATCATAATATATTGATACATATATTAATACACAATTATACTTCTAACTAGATTTTTTCATTAATAAATAGGCATTGTTTCTGTTTTCGTGTTGGGGTTCCGACCCAAACCAGTTTGACCCATTAGGTCAATGAGTAGGCATTGTTTCTGTTTCAGGCATACAAGCTTGCCCCCTAAGTCTTGGGCCGCATCAATTGGCTTCATACCAACCTCAGTATGCCGCCTCCCAAGTCGTACATGATCTCTCTTGAGTGATTTTTGAGCCCACCAATGTACCCTCGATGGTTTCCTGATTGAGCATGTCTATAACTTGTCAGTCCGCAAGTCAAGATCACACAGAGTTTTGACTTTCTCCATCGTGTGTTGCTCTCATTTCAAATATGAGAAAAATTCATGTCTTTTTTTGGTACATCAAAGTAGACTTGGCTCAAGCAAACGAGGTAGATTTGAGTTAATTAGGTATGTTTTTTCGTGAACTCTTTTTTAATTTTTAATATTTAGTAATTTTTAGTTTTGTTTTATTTTAAGAATATAAAATCTTTTATCCCTAGCACGTAAAGGATTTTAAAAAAATAGTAGCACTCTTGATATTACTAGGGACTAGGTATTATAGGAACATTTCTCTATGGGTGGCTCTACAATTCTGACAAGTATAAATTTTTTTTAATGTATTTTTAAAGTACTTGTAAATGTTTAAAAAAAATTCACAATATCAATAAAAAATATTTACTTAATCATTAAATAAATAAAAAAATTGAAAAAACTACTCGAAACCCATTTATTAAGAATCCCAAGCATTTCTATTTTTCTTGTCTCGTTTGTTTTTAAAGATGAAATAAGATAAGTTGAATAAAATATTATTAGAATATATTATTTTTATATTGAGATTTGAAAAAGTTGTATTGAGATTTGAAAAAATTGAATTGTTTAATTTATTTTGTATGAGAATTTAAAAAAATTATAATGATTAAAATGAGATGAGATGAGATGAGAGTTTTGTGAAAACAAATGAGATCGATGAAATCCGACGTAGGAAAGGAGAATTTCGATTCTGATCTCACATCCAAAATAAGTAGCGAATGATGTTATATACACAAGTCGTCTACATAATACTACCAAATAATAATAAAATATTTTAAATACAAGTCAACTTATTATGATTTTATCAATACACGATAATATCATATAAGCATATTGTTAAATCTCAACTATCACTCAATTCACAATGTGCCTTCAAAATTATTGATTGTATCAAAGTGCTCCATCTTTCTTTCAAAATGTCCCAATCCCACCCTTCCGTTTACAATAAGCGTTTAATCGAATGGAAATATAATCTACGTGCTTTTCACATGCATATCCTTCAATGTAAAGACAAAACTACCTCTCACCTCATCGGCTTCGTTTCATCTGGTAAATACCAACACCTCACCTTGCACTTCATCTTCTTCATCTTCTTTATATGGACAACACCCTTTCAAACATCCTTGCATCCAATCAGTGCAAGATACTAATCATGAGGGAAGAGAATGCGGCGAAGCTAGATTGCTGAGGGGTGGCTATATCGATGGCAGGCTGAGCACAACACAGAGAGAGAGAGAGAGAGAGAGAGAGAGAGAGAGAGAGAGAGAGAGAGAGAGAGAGAGAGAGAGAGAGAGGCAACGTGATGAGAGATTATGGGAGGAAACTGAGAGTAACATAGAGGGAGATGAGGTAGGGTGTGACGGCAACAGCTAACCTGAGGGAGTGGGTGTGATGGCTGGCATTTTTTGGGTAGGTAACGACGACATGGAGAGAAAGAGCTGGCGTTGTGGCTCAAGAAAATCCTCTCTTTTTCGGGAGCTGAAATAGGGGCTCACCCTGATGAGTTTACGAAGAGGGTGGCGAATGGTGGTGGCTTCTGCCGTGTGAGGGAAGTTTCGTCACGATGGTGGCTTCTGTCGTGGGAGGCTGTATGTGTGTGTTGATGGTGTATGAGTGATGGCGTGGAGGTGCTTGGCTCATGTACGTACAGCGTTGAGGATGCAGCATGGAGGTGGGACTGGCTAAGCTACCGTGCATGGGGTTCCATGGGCTGTGGCTTGAAGTTTGCCGATGGTGATGACATAGAGGTTCAACATGCATGTTGCAGACATGGGCCTACGGTGTGCGTGTTTAACGTGAGGCTTGGCTTCGGCAAGGTGGTGCAGGTTGTATGTGTGGACGATGTGCAACGTGGAATTATTGTGGTGCATGCATGGTTGTTTACGTGGTCTAGTACAAGGTGTTGCATGAGTTGGGCAGTGGCAAGACTGCTGGTCTATGGAGGAGTGGTGGTGCTACATTGAAACTTGCTTTCATTGGACTTACAAGATGCATGGGAAAGATTTGAAGACAGAGTGAAAAGAGCAGTTTTTGTGGAGATGGGCAAAATAGGAAAGGAGGCCAACCGACCCCTTCTATCTTTGGGGGAGTTGCAAATGACGACGTTGCTGATAAAGTGATGGATAGTTTTGTCTTCGCATTGAAGGAAATGCATGTAAAAAGCACGTGGATGACATTTTCGTTCGATTTAACGCTTATTGTAGACAAAAGGGAAGGATTGAGATGTTTTGAAAGTAAGAGGAGACACTTTGATGCAATTAATAATTTTGAAGGCATATGTGAATTGAGTGAGAGTTGGAGGGGGTAAAGTGTATTTAACCCTATTTTTTAATATTATTATTATTATTTTAAGATTTGAGAAAGTTGAATTAAAATTTAAAAAAATTTGAATTGCTTATTTTATTTTATATGAAAATTCAAAAAAACTGTAATGATAAGATGATATGAATTCAAAATATATCTTAATCCAAAAGTCATTTTTAAGTATTTCAAGAGTTTCTTGTTTCTTTTTCAACCACTTAACTTCTTATAAGTGCTTCCTTTTGTATGCTGCTATGCTTATTCTATATCCAATATAATCTTACTTTTATGGATTAAAAAAAAAATGATATTTGCAGACTTGAGTATTAAAACTTTGCACCTTTTGAAAAAAATAGATAAATTTAAAATTTATATAAAAAATTTCTTTTTTTTAATGATAAACTCTTAACATTTTTTTAAAGAAATGCGTGAAATTTATACACCCTAAAATTATATTTAGAATTACTTAAAAAAGAAAAAAAAATTAAACGAGAATGAGAACTCAATTCTCTGGGCATCCTTTACCAAAGTGGGGATAAATTTGCCACCAGCATGTTTAGCAAAAACTAAAACGGATCTTCTAAAAGTTGCAAAAGACGTAAATGACTGCTTAGGGAAACGTCTACACGTTTTGAGAGGATCACACATCTTCTAAACATGTTAATCGGGTACAGAAATGGAGCTTATATTCAAGATCAGCTTAAATTTTCCATTTGGATTTGAACATTTCAAAAAGGGTTGAGTTTTGAATATCAATCAAAATCAGACACCTTAAGCTCGGGATCACACGGTTTGGAACCAGAATGCACCGGTTTACAAAATTGACACGAACAGAAATGACCTGCATCTATGAAATATAACATATTTTTGGCAGGAGGATTATTTCTTCCATCTCCTACACTCAAATCTTCTTTCACATATATAGATTTTGAGGCAGTTAGGAATGCATCACCATTTCCAACTGCTAAAACTACAAAAATCTTTAACTTTATTCTTTGGTTCATGTAATGCATAACACGAAGATCTCACAGATATGGAGGCCGGCATTGAGGTAAAAAGCTCGGATTAATTAAACGGGGGCACATACCCTCTATGATTTCCCTGTTTTGGCAGTATCAGACTCTTCTGTTTTGCTGCCTAATCTAACAATGTCTTCAACCAGTATCTTCCCTTCTGTTGCAAGGAAAATGGCAAAAGTAGCAGTCAATACAGTGGCTATAATGACGTTTGAACATCAGTGTGAAGAGTGAGAAAACAGAAGAAACCATAGAGATGAAGTTATTAAAACATTTGTACAAACATTCAGACCAAGTCATTTTGTTCCGCAATTGAAGCATGTTCATGCTGCTCTTCTCCCAATCGGTATTTTTTGGCACCTAAAGACTAAAAAGGGTAAAGAATGTACCCCTTGGTTTCATTGCAGGTATTGTGTTTTAAGTTTTTAACTGGTCATAATCATTGAGGTTTTGATGTCTTTTTTTTTTAAAGGTTTTGTTTTTTGGGAAGGAGGGGGGGGGGGGGGGGGGGGCGGCGGGGGGGGGTATAGGGTGCAATGACTTTTAAGACGATAGAGAAAGCTTTGATCTCTGTGTGGCATCACACCCCTCCGTACTTCATATCTAATTGCATCAGAAAGGAAATATAAAAAAAAATGACAGCTGGGATCTCTCTAACAGGTCTGCCTGTAGACATTCCTATTCATTTCAATCTGTTGAGCACTGTACATGCTTATAGTTTAAGACCTACGTTTATTAGGTGAAGATAAGAGGATGGAACCAGGAGAGGGGAATAACCTATTGCCACTGACCTTTATCCTTGGAAAGGTTGCCGATAAGTTCCTGAATACCCTCCTTGCCCAAGGTGTCCTTGAGGTACATCGCAGCAGATGCAACCTCCTCAGGTGTCACTTTCCCATCATAGTCCCTGGTATTGAAAATGTCAAAACCGAGCTGACAAGAATTTTAAAGAGAAAGGGTAATTTGCCAATTCCTTTATCATTGGGATCAGACTAAAAGCTTATTAGCAAACAGATGATGGTAATTATCAGTTATCAAATGCATAGGCAGGGAATAACTCAAAATTGGATGTACTGTAACATTTGAGGAGAATACCAAATTACACTGGTGCATCATGCGTAGTAAGCAGTGACTTATACATCTAGTTAAGGGCAATTCAAACACAGTGTTTCTTTTTTTTGGGGGGGGGGGGGGGGGGGGGGGTGGTTATGTTCGGAACCATGGCCAACATTTCAATCAGTTCTGATTATCCTTTCTGTTCCCGTTCCATAATTCCATATCCATAGAATAGTCGTAAAACAGCCTATGCACACATCATACATGTGTGTAAAAGTCTAGAAAATTCAAAATTGTATCAGCTGCAAAATATATGGTGACGAAAGGGCAAGAAACCTGTCAAGCACCCGCCAACGGTCTCCAATTTTTGCATCAACATCATCAATTTCCTTTTCAAGCTTGTGAAGCATAGCATCCACCTGAAACATGAACATCCCATAAAAAATTTATTTGTAACTTTCCAGTTGCACAGACTGCGTAGAATCAAAACGTAGAAATCAAATCGTTGGATGGGGCTAAAATCAAGATAGATAAGCCTCATAACAAGAGTTTTTAAAATCTCGTTACCCTCTCTGTAAGTGCTGAAGAAACCTTGTGACCTATAGCTTTCTCAGCAGCACGGTCACTGTCCTCCCTAACAGCTTTGTATGCTTTCCTAGCTTCTTCTTCACCATCTGTACCTTCTTTCTCCACCATACGGTTATACATCTCTATCTAGAAAATGATAATAGCAAAAACTAAATATAACCAATATAATGAGACATACAGTTTTCAATGAAAAAAGGAGAGCAAATAAAACATAGGAAAGTTTTTACACTGTTATTTTTATCCATCAGCATGAAACGTTACATACTAAGAGTTTGTGTTAAGGTGCTATCGACAAAAAAATTCACCTTGAATTGACACTGTTGCATACCCTTTCACTCAAAACAGTGTTTGTGAAATCACCTTTTTGCTTAATTATTGGTCGACTAAAGATTTGAATCATCAATTAATTTTACTGAATTGCCAATTTTTGGACTCAACTTTTGTTTCCCCCCCTTCTATTTTATCCTTTCCTTCCTAGGTGGGGTTTTTATACATCCTGTGGACTTGAGCATTGCTCTTTTTTTCCTTAAATAAGGGCAGCAATCAACAGAGAGTTGGCAGGAGTGGTTATAGATGATATGAGAGAAACAGATTGGTTGACATATATAAAGGGTATTTTTCACATTGATGATTGTGAACTTACAACCTAAAAAGAAAATAAGATTTAATAATGTCAATTGATCTGCTTCTAATTATACTAGCATCAAATTCCCTCTAATTTTCTAGTAAAGACTGCCACTTTTCAAGGACTACAAAAACGAAGTATGGGTTCAAAGGTAAGAGATAGAACTAGTTTGCTTACCTCCTTATTGACAAGTCGCAAGAACTCTTCACGCTCCCTGCTTACTGACTAAGTAGCAGAGAAAGCAAATCAACAGTGAGTAAATCTCATAAAGATTATAAAAGAGCAATAATAAGCCTAGTGACATTAATCCTTACAGATGCTGAAGCCAAGACAGCCAATGCTCGACTGAGCTCACAAAGTTGCTCCACTTTCTCCAATGTTTTAACTCTTGCCTGTTCACTTGCCTCTGTAGCTGTTGCCATGGTCATCTCTTCCAAAGCCACATCCTTTTGGCTACCAGCAGATTCCTTCATCCTGGCTTCTTCCTCCTCCTCCCCCTCTTCCTCCTCCTATATATGAAAATATTCCAATCACTCACAAGTGAAGATTGTAGGATCAGCCTACCCAAAAAAAAAAGGGAAAAGATTTTTCTGATATTCCAAAGATCTAGAAACTAAAGAACTATAAAAGTCTTAAACCAACCAAATTGCAAGCCCCATGCACATTAATTGGTTCACAAAACATTAGAGGCCTTCAAGGTATTAAAATTATGATTGATGTGCTTCACAAATTTAGATTAATGGTGATCAGAAATGGATGGCATATGCAAACTTCAACTATGATCCATCTCATTTTGAAGGACAGCCTTCTTTAGTATAAGCTCAAAAACCTTGAAGTTTATGTTACCTTTATAACATCAATGTCACCAGTGATAGACCATCACATGAATCTCTAGTATAAGAGACAAGTGAACATGGAAAAAATACCTAAAGCATAGTAAAACCAACCTTGATCAATTCCTCCTGCATTTCTAGGAATTCCAACTTCCTCTTCCGTTCTGAAACAGTATCTTCAGATGGCAAAGTTGTCACTTGAACAGTATCCACAACCTCGTCTGGCAGAGAGGAGATTGCCTCCTGAACAACTTCTTCAGGCCTTTTACCAGACACTGAGAAGGCTCTGCAGAGGGAAGGACACAAAGATTAAGCAATTTAGATGTGGTTGTGTCTTGAAACAACTATAAATAGGGAGCATTAAGTTACCTAGAGAGAATCAAGAGGGAAGATGGAAGAGAGTGGTTGAGAGACAAATCCAACCAATCACGCAGCTGCAAACATATATAACTACTTACATTCCTGAATAAAGAGGAACTTTCTAGAACCTTCAATGAGGAATGTAATAACCCAAAAAGATCGAAAGCAATTGCTAGATTTTTTATGGGCATTTTGAAAAATAATCGTAAGTTACAGACATCAGAAGAGGTTCAATCCATAAGCATGTTAGATATGACTGCTTCTCAAAGGAGTCACGGAAGCCTTTACAAATTAGAGTACTTATGTGTAAAATGCCTTAATTACAAATGATTCTCACTGCTTAACAAAATGCTTTATGTTAAGCATTTTGGACAGGGTTAAGTTCAAGAAAAAGTCACTATTGGACAATTTACACGAGATCATTGCCGATTAAGTTCACAAGTGATATAAACCCAATAAAGGCATGAAAATTCCTTTGTCTTGAGAGTAACTACTAGGGAAGAGATACAATCAAAATGCTGCAGATTGCTTTAAATAGGGTCAGGCTTGCAGCACAGTGATTCAAGATATACAGCCCTAAGCATAAATTTTAGTTTTTGCCTTTTCTTTTGGTAAGGGCAGCCCTGGGCAAAACCATTAGGCCAATGCTGACCAAAAAGAAAAACAAGTTTCTGATGGATGCATGTAAGTTCTATAGACAGGACTTCAATATAAGGCTACAGAAATTGGTAAAATCACAGTAACTCAAAGAAAAGGTCCATCTTTTGTTAATGGAAATAATGGATAATATGTCAGAGCAAGAACCTGTAGCTGCATTTCCTCCAGCGATAATAATCCTAGCATTCCTCGATCTCTACAGGCTTGACGAAGCTCTGCTTCTGAGAGTGAATCCACACCCTCAGCTTGAATCAACTTATCATCATTCTTGATCCTGCCAAGCCCATACTTAAAGTTCAAACCTTCAACTTGTCTCAAAAGTCTAAGAAGCTTATGTTCATCCTAAGTTTTTGTTTATCCTCATTTTTAGCTTCTCTTAAATCCTCAAATAGGATACATATTTATTTAAATATTAATGCATAGGAAGCTCTTTTCATAGTGGGAAAGATAAGGTTTTTAAGATATTGAATTAAAACACGTTTTTACAAAAACCCAACATTTTTATCATGTAATGAAGAATCTTATCGAGGAGGTGATTTATGCATAAAATTTACACACAAACCAAATTCAAGGGAAAAAAATAAAGAGCCAAAAAGACCCTCAGAATCTTGGTCCCAAGCATTAACTTATTACCTGAAAAACTACACTTAATCTTCAAACGCCAGAACTTAAATAAACAAACATTAGAAAGAGTGTAAGCAGATTGGCAAAAAGATTTTTCTTTTTAATAAACAAACATTAGAAAGACCAGTTGTGATGAGATTCAGTGGCCCACTGTTAAAATACATCTGTCAAAGGTTGCCATAAACTTCTGACCACACAACATAAGCTCAAAGCTCCAAGTCCAGACCGAAAAGCATACAAGCTAGCTAACAGAAAGAGAGAGGGCGTGGGTAGTGAAAACAAAATGTATCTTACTGTTGCAATCTTTTCCTAAGCATAAATCGCAGATAAGCGTCAGTTCCATATGAGCTGATGCCCATATATTTGCACATGTTTACTAACCGAGGTCTGTATTTGACAAAGAACACAAAACACAGATACTTTTGTCAAATGCTCCAGTAGTAACATAAGCAACAATAAACTTAAGAGTTACTTCATAAAAGAGCAAGTCATAAAATAAAAGGCAATAACACAATCAAAATACAAAGGGATAACAGAAACACCAACCTGCTAATATTATCCAAAGTAAGCTCATCATTGAACAACTTGGCAAAGCCCAAAATTTCATCGTTGGAAACATGGCCACCTCTTCTAAACTATTTATGTCACAGAACAAAAACAAAAATTATGTATCGCCAACAGGACAACAAATAATTATCGAGTAACGCAACATCCCTTGTTTATGGGGAGGAAAAATATATTAACTTACATTATTGATAAACTCATCAAGATCTTCTGCTGTCTTCTTAACCTCTCCACTTCGAGAGTTTTGGATTTCCTTAGCCATTTCTTCCACTGTGTCCTGAAGAAACTTTGCATATTCTATCCTTGCATTTAGTCTTCTTTTCAAAGCCTCCTACAGGTTAACTATTTTTATTCAGACCAACACCCTCCTGACAAGGGGAATGTGCAAAATCTGAAGGCTACAGGCAAAGATATATACACATACCATCCAAACTGTACCACCATACCCAGCTACAAGTAATTTACATCTCAATGTTCTTATAAGATCTTGAGAAATTTCAGGCAGCAAGAAATTGAAATCAACCACAGTTTCCAATTTTTAGTTTTATGCAAACATATAACTATCTCACTTTACTATAATATAATGCATTTAAAATTGTGCCTAGCAGGCTAATCAAACACTTCGATATACGAACTCTTTGGGCATTTGCATGGGGAAAGCAATAGATAAAAATTCAGATTCTTTTGAGGAATCTTGGAGACCATGCAAACAAAACATATCTTTAATTTAAGTAAACCCTGGACCCGTGTAACATGTCCCCATGACATTGTTTACACCCAAGGGTTCGAACATTAGACCTGGAGGGAGCATACCACCAAGACCAAGACCCTTACAACTTGAGCCAACTCCTATGGGTTAAAGTTAACATTTCATTATGACTTAACAATCAACTATTGCCGAGAAACGGGACATACAAAAAGCAATCAGGCGCAAAAATCTGCTCATATTTTAAATAATCAAGGCCCAAGCAACAATGTTATAACTAGTTTAGCCTTCTCTTCTCCAAATATACATGACACATTTAGTTATATGTTGCCTCATACATATGACAACAATATATACATCGCTTTCAGCAGTTTGGAATCACCAACCAGTCTGCTCAAAGCATAGAATTAAACTATAGAGACAACTAGTTAGTTGAGTCATGCCTGGGAGAAATGTGGAGCTTTTTTCTGCTTGGCAAAGACTAGGAGGCAGCCTGCAAATTCCAGCCTTAGTTGGTGTATTTGGAATGAGAGAAATAGTAGAACTTTCAAGGACCATGAACGGACAATGGAGAAGCTCAATAACTTCTTCATCAATACTTTTTTTTTTTTTTTTGCTTTGGGCTGTATCTATAAACTTTAATGGCTCAACTTGCATGAATTTTTAATATCGTCTTCAACTTCCAGATAGGTGTACCTCTTGTATATTCCCTGTGTACTTGAGTTGTTTTATGCTTATCAGTAAGGATTTATGAAAAAAAATTGTTTTCATTTTCTATATTCCAAGCCTGTTCCATCTTCTACATCTTGCATATGACAAAATAGATGAATAAATAAGTTTTCTGATAATTAAGATGAGTTTTATTTATTGATTAATCAAAGGGAAAGAGGCATAACTGAAGTACACAAGGGGGTACACAATAAAAACACCTAACGAGAGAATGAGAAAACAACAGAAAAATCCTGGTTATCAAGAGGAGAGGTACATTAGTGAGCCTTAAAATCTTGGTACTCCTGGTGTCTTTGAAACTACAGTTATTTCTTTTCCTCCATATACACCACAAAAAGCAAAATGAGATCAGCTTCCACTAGGTCCACCATGATGAGTCTCAAAGTGTTCTGCATGCTAAAAGGTCTACTAACTTCCAAAGCATCATCCCAATTTAGCCCACACAAATTGAAAATAGCTTGCCATAACATGCTAACCACGTCATGATGTGGTAAAAGATGATCCACTGACTTCCCATTCCACTTAAGCATGGAACACCATTCTACCACCATGACATGATGCTTTCTTAGGTTGTCCACCATAAGAATCTTCCTCATGCAGCAATCCAAACAAAGAAGCCAGCTCTCAATGGAGCCTAGCTCCTCCAAATGGTCTGCCATGGAAAAGAAAATGTTTTCATGAGGGACTCAAGCCTTATAAAAAGACTTCATTTTTGAAGATCTGCTCCATCGCATCTTATCTTCACCTCCCAATATTCTTTGAACTTCAGTCCATCAGTTATAGCATATTTTTCATGGAAAATTCACAAAAAGCAGTCATAGGGACTGTATAACTAAGATACTTTTTTCACAGTAAAATCTGACGGCCAGTGACCTAGAGCCACTGATTAGCAAGAAAGGCTACATATTTCGAGCACCACCCACTTATAAGGGTTAGCAATCAGTAACACTTTAGAGAGCTAAACAAAAAGGAACTAGACCACAAAGGCTGGTCCACTCACTATCCTCCAAAACTATGATGTTAGGAATCATATTTACCTTACATAAGGGTACCTTTTATGACAGGCATCACAGCTATTACCTGTTCTTTCATCTTGTCCTGGAAGGTTGATGGTAACATGTTGGGAAATAATTTCAGGAAGACTGGCAGCAAGAATTCCATGAATGGAACTATAATAAAAACTGCAACAGGAACTACCCTGAAAATATCAGCTGTGGTGCGTGTGAGTTGTTGTCTCTCCCTTCTAGAGAGATTCTTTCCCTTAGCAAGCTTCAACAATAACCTTGAGCTGATCCTAACATCAGCCCAAAGTAGTTTTGTGCCCAACCAATAGTGCTGCAATGTAGATATAAATTCATCCTTCCAATGATGAAGCTTCTTTGCCCAGTCCTCCCTATAAATATACAAACAAAGTGAGTACCGAGCAAGTTTGATCAAACATGACAGAAAAGAGTTCTAAACCTGCTCATGGAGGCAACAGCTCTCAATGCAGGACCAATTCCCAGAAGCATGGTCCATACTCTCTTCATCAAAGATTCAGCACTCTGTGGCAGTTCCTTCATCTGCTTAGCTTTGGCTTTGGCTTTAATGGTACTCAAACCTTCAACTGCTTGATCACACTCCTCTGGCGAAGCTTCCTTTACCTTTTTAGAAGCTTGCTGTTCATTTTCATCATTATTAGCACTAGCCATTTTCGGTTGACCGGCTGTTGCAGTAGAAGTAAAGCGAATACATTGTGAAATCCATTGAACTCCCAAAGAAGGAAAAAAATATGTGCTTCCAGTTTCACAATGAAAGATTGGAATTATGCAGGAGTTCTTCCTATGAAAGCCTGCTGCTAAAGGACCTGGTAATCCATCTTTTTTGACTGAAGTTAAATCTCCTTCATTTCTATAATCAGCAGCTGGAAATAGAGGATCAAAGACCCAGTTTGAACCCAATACATTATCAGATTGAGATGTTTGTCCAAGCTTGAAACTTGGGAAACCTCGAGTGAAGCAAGTGGATTGGTTCAGGGGGCCAAAGAGACTTCTCTTCCTTTGCAAGATGGCTCTTAAAGCCATTATTAAAATCTTCACTCTCTATGCAGAGAAAAAAGTCGGCATATCTCATGCAGCCACTTGACTTAGCCAGCCTGCATACAGTGGGGCAATCAACCACCAAATCAAACCTATCAACAAGAGAAAGAAATATCCTTATTTCTTATAAACAAAATAAGGTCTCAAAGCTTTGATAAATTTAATAACATCCACATTGTCAGTTGTATAAGTGGTTTGATTAACAACATTGACCAAAGAAAGTATCAACAAAATTTGCTTGTCAAGAGCTTACATAAAACAATAACTTACTTGAATTTCTCTTTGGTTTATTTTCTTGTGTGGCTTGGTTTTTGAATTGTATGTTCCATGAAGCTATTGACTGAATGATGCTGTTCTTCTGCCCTAAATGTCGTCTGGCTGTCAATTGGGGGCTGAGTTATTTCCTTTGACTAGCCTAAAATCTTGCAATTTTGAATTCGAAGCAGATTAGGGATGCAATTGCGCCATTTATTCAAGGCTGAGCCCTAGACACCTAGAACTTTCCTTGAACAAATAAGTAAGGTATTTAAAGGGAGTAAATGCTGAAAGGTATTTAATGAAATTTTTCTAATCCGTCTGCCAGCCAGCATATTAAGGTTGTCAACCCCTATGTTAGGGGATAAACCAACTTCAATTAGGAAAGGGTTTGTAGGAAACCACTTAGACAGACTGTTACAGCCAACATCAATAGCTAAAAACCCTAGAACATCTCTAATGAGGCTGCTGAAACCCAAAACTAACTAAGGAAGCTTTTAGGATCCTCAAGGAATAGGAAATAATCTGGAAAGGCCTGTTATGACAAAATTATGCTTTTGGTTTTATTTAAAATTTCAATAAAATGAGGTAATATTCATTATATTTTAATTCTAACTGATACAAGTTATATGTTCTAGTAGCATTCCAAACCCTACAGGAAGAGGGAGAAAAACTTCAATGCTTTCTCAAGTTGTTTTATTTTCATTTACCCTCTTTTAGATTGAAAAGAGGAAAAAAAGGAAAATAAAACTTCAAATTTCTGTTCGTCTGTTCCCGTAAATGGAAAAAAGAACTTGAAAAGTCGAATTAATAACACAAGGGCTTAGGGTCCATAATATTTCCTGAAGCCAATATCAGAAGTCTAAATGCATAATTATCTTGTGGTTCTCAGCACCCTGACAAAATTATACACATGCACACAAAGATACAACCATATATGCAGACATATATATGAAGAGTCTACATATCTATCAATCTATTATCTATAGACGTGCATACATCGCTGTATTAAAATTTAAAAAGCAATAGTTCAACCCATAAAACTATTCCTAACAATACAAAATTTTGAAATGTCAGAAATGGATTGAATTCTCATCTGAATCCGCTTAGGGATAGCAATAAGAATAGTTTAACTTGTGGAGTACGCATAAACTAACAAATGATTAAACCCTTTGCCTCACCCACACCAACAAAAAACACGTTTCTAATTCGTATCAGGATAAAGTCCATGCTCATGAATGGGTTCCGATAAGAGGGGAAAAAAACTATTAATCTTCACTCATTTGGAGTTTAGGCACCAGACTACAACAGCCAATAACCCATACAATTCTTGGTTTTTACGGACTTCTTCTCATCCCAACTAGTCAAAATCAGAAATCAAACGGATCAATAGTAGTAGAGGTAATCATTGACATCAGAAGAAAAATAACAACAGCAGCAGAAGCAATAATAATAATTTCAAACCCATTTAGCTCCCAGAAGAGAGCGTCTCAAAACTTGGCTTTCATTAATCAAAACATACAAAGTCACACGCACGCACGCGCTCGCTCTCTCTCTCTCTCTCTCTCACACACACACACACCCACAAACACATACAAACACTAATCTGGTGTAACAGTGAGAAAAATTAGGCAAATCCATGGAACAAATTACAGGATGGTAATGAAGAAAATGCTTATGGAGGACGTTTGATACAATAAATGCGTCTAGACAAGAAGACAAATCGGTCAAGCCGAAACTTACCTTTTGAAGCTCACGGAGAAGAATATCGGTCGGAGAGAGTGGTACGTTCCGAGATTGTGAGAGCTGTAGTGAGAAGGAGCGGCCGAGGAAGCAGAGGGACTGAAGAATGGGGCAAGAAAGTGGAATTCCGACCCGTCCGTAGTTGCCGGAGCGGCCAGAATTCGGTATATATACACGTACCGTAAGTTTGTGTGAGTCTGTAATCCGTAGAATCGGTCCGATTCAGTCAACTTTGCACAAATTTTAAAACCAAAATTATATATAATGATTTTGAAAATTTAATACAAATATAATTAAAACTCTTATTTTTTCAAGTTTTGGTCCAATTCGATCTAATTTTTTTAATTTATCGTGTAGATTTGTCATGTGTGACACCATATGATTTGAGACTTAAAGTCGATTACTCTAATACTTGCTTTCTTTAAACCTCTTTTTACTTTTCTTTTTTATACTGTTTACCGTCGTCGACCTGTATAGAAAAGCATATCCATACAAAAAAGCATCCTACCCCACTACATCCTGTGATGTTACTAAACAGCATTTACAATTGATAATAATAAGCAATTAAAGCAGTGACATTCATCAAGGTCACTTCTCTGCAATGTATGTAAGGGTGTAATCGGTCTGATTTAGGAGAGTCATTATCCAAAAATTTTGATCAATGATTCTTTTATACCAGATTGAACCGTTAGCTATCGGTCTAGTCAGTTCGATTCAATCTATATGAATTAAGAACATTTTTTTCCTCTTTTTTTATTAAAAAATTAATTAATATAAAAAAATTAAATTAGTGAAATTAAAATTAAGTAAACTTTTTAACGTGGATTATGTAACTGACTGATTAAAATATAATTAATTATAATTATATCTATGATGTTAATAGTTATTAACCTAGTACTTTAATATTTATAATGACTTATATTAAAATTCTAATATTTAATATATGGTTAATGAATAAGAAATAATTTAACTGTTCATAGATTATTCATGCTTATTTATAATTTAGATATCTTAAAAAAATTACATATTACTTTAATTAAGTATAAATAGTAGAATATGTATGTATATATAATAACATATGTTACCATATGATATATTAGTTAATTGATAGTATATTTTATTTTAATATTTTATATGGTCAATGATGATAGATTAAATGAAAATTACATAATTAAGTTATACAACTAGTATATAAAATAATATTATATATATATATTAAAAAAAATTTATAACAATCTAATTCGGTTTGTTTTGGTCCGTTTTAGTCCAAAAAATCCACACCCTAGGACCAGACTGAAAACCACATTTCTCACAAACAAAGGATCAAAACCAACCAAAAAAAATTCAATTCAATTCGGTTTGGATTGAAAAATTTTCACCCTACCATGCATACAAAAAGGTGCTTTTAGTCATGAAAAACTAACAAACTTTTCTTTAGACCTTATAGTTGAAATTCATGTTTCTCAAATGAATGTGATGAAAATATAACATTTTAGAAAAAAAATCAATACATGCTAATTTGTACCTAACACTTTCTAATGTTTGCATAATTGTAAAAAATGAAGTTTCTCCAACTTCTTCCTTATTGGTTGATGATCATATAAGCAACTTTGTGAGTAACTTAATATGAAATCTTTCCTACACCAATCCTTTCTTAACAATATAATTAAAAAAAAAAAAAATTGCACTCACACTGTGTGTGACGCTCTTAGATTCTGCTTAGGATCGGATGGACATCTAAAATGTTGAAACATGCAAGACAAGGTTACCTGCCCCCGTTCGTAACAATCAAGGATGCAATGCACCTAACAATACGCAATATTTGCAGTGGATAATTTTTATGAGCAATACTATGCACCAAACTAGTATCCCAAAATAACTCAAAACCATATTACATAAATATGAAAATAATACATATCCATGATTACAACATAAGTCCAAAACATCTGTAATATCAAAAGTATGGAAGACAGAGCTCCATAAGTACATGCATAAAACAGCTATTGGGATAGTCCATTGAGTAACTTGACTAGGGACAACAAAATACTATCTATAAATCTGATCATGGAGGTTACAAGCTCTGTGTCATGTCTGCATCACCTAAGCGACTGTCTCCAATCAGTCAGAGTTTGTGATAGTTACTGATCCTGGCACATCATCTATCATTTAAGGGGAATAATAGTTGGGACTATTATGGTAAGATTTGAGTACATGTTTGTTCTTTTGTAGGTTTAAAGGTTCCTTTCAACATTATGAGACTACATCTTTCTATGTACTATTATTGGACTTCTGAAGAGCAATGTCAATTTTTATAGTCCTTTGGGTGTAGAGGTAGCAAGAATGTTCTTACCAAATTAGTTCATATTTGTTGTTGTGTATTGGAGTTTAATTAAAGCAATATATGTGTTTTGTAATATTCTAAGCAAATCAGTTCAAACAATGTAATATGCAGTGAATTTTTTTTTTAGGTTAATTAGTTGTTTATAGTGTTAGCTTATATGTATGTACTAATTATAATAAGTTGATATTTTTATAATCATGGACAAAATGATATAAAAAATATAAACTTTTATATGACAAAAAAAAAAAAATTTGCATTCAACAATATTTCTTGAAAAAATTGCAATAAATATTGGATTTTTGGTAAACATTTTTTCAACATAAAAAATTAATAACAGAATGATTTCAGTTAAAAAAAAATCCAAATTTTATCCAGAACCCGGATTTCTGGGTTGTAAAAACTTGGATCAATCCAGGTTTCGGACCGGGTCATAACCTGGGTATGCTCGGGCCAAAACCTAGAATCCGAGTCCGAAACCCGGTTGAAGATCTATTCCACTAATATTCCTAGCTCTCAACATGAAAATCAGGAAACAACTTATACAAAAATTTTGGAAGGAAGCTAGCTATCTTTTAAATGAAGTTATTGTTTGTCTAGTTTCTCATTTTCTAGATATTTTCTTTTGTTCATTTTAGAGGACTTTTTTTGCTAAAAAGATTGTGAGGAACTATGTAGGGAATGATGTAGTTTGGGCCAACAAATATTCATCGAATCATGCATCATCGATGCTCTCACAGGAAGACAGTATCAAACTTCATCAAAAGGATTAGAGGGATGCACTAGTTCTACCTTTAGTCCCACCACAGAAAATTGCCTAGCACGGTAGCACCAGAAAGTTTTGTCTCTTAGTGTCAGAGGACTCTATTGCCACTACCATAGCAAAAGCTTGTTAGCAGTAATTCGTAGCCACTATCTTCTTTGTTTGTTTCTAGGATTAGCTATCATTCTTTTATTTTGTTGTTCCTTTGGTTCTTTGTATTTGTATATATATATGTGTGTGTGTGTGTGTGTGTAGTTATCATTGTAACTATATACGAAAATATAGCGAAATCAATACAGAAGGAAAGTGAACCTTTTTCTCTTCATGCTTGCTATTTCTCTCTATGTCAATATTTTCATCTTCAAGTGTTCAGATTTCAACACGGTATCAGAGCGCCAGGTTGCTTAATGGTTCAATCTGCTACTGATTAATTCTTCACCTCTTTTAATCTCTCATATCTGTTTTTTCTTTTATCTCAATGGCTGAGAGTCCTCAACCAAAATCACCCAAATATAACTCTCCTTCAGAAGATCCTAATAGTCATTTCTTTATACATCATAGTGACAATGCTCACACAGTGATAGTCACTCCACCTTTAATAGGTTCAAATTATCTTGCATGGAATAGGTCTTTCACATTGGCTATTTCTATAAAAAATAAGCTAGGATTTCTAGAAGGTTATGTTCTCATACCAGACATTTCTGATCCTCTCTCTATGTTCCCTATTAAGATGCAACAATTTACTCCTCAATTGGATTTTCAATTCTATTTTGAAGGAGATTGGTTCAAATGTGATGTTCATGAGTTCAGCCAAGGATGTCTGGTAGAAACTCAAAGATCATTTTTCTCAACCTGATAATGTAAGGATTTATCATCTCCAGTAGCAACTAAATTCCATTGTGCAAGGAAACTTGTCTATAAGTGAATATTTTACTCAACTCAATGCTGTATGGGAAGAACTGAATAGCTACAGACCTTTGCCTCATTGTTTGTGTGGAAAATGTACCTGTAATGCTTTGAATGATATTGGCAAAACACAACAGTTAGATAATGTTTTCAAGTTTTTAATGGGGTTGACTGACACATATGATAACATAAGAGGACAGATCATATTCATGAGCCCCATGCCTTCCCTTGACAAGACCTTCTCTTTAGTTTTGCAAGAGGAAAGGCAAAGGCAAATCCGCACTATATCACTGCCTTCACCTGAGCCATCAGCTCTTGCTGTTTTTCAAAACAACAAGAGGAAAGAAAAATCTAATATGACATGTTATCATTGTGACAATGTTGGACGTACTAAGAAGAAATGTTTCAGGTTGGTGGGTTTTCCACCAGATTTCAAATTCACTAAATCAAAATCTGGATATTCTAGTGGTTTTTCTGGTGCTAGCCACTATGCACATCAGGTACAATCCCTAAACCAGGAGCAAGACTCGGGAAGTCCCTCAAAGTTGCCTCTTAATCAAGCTCAAATTCAACTATATTGATTAATGCTCAGACATCTCAGCTGCATACATGAACCAAAGACCCACCTATCCTCTGGCCAAACCTCATCCATTCAACCGAACCCCACTTAGTCAGCTGATATTGTGATCAAACTACCATCAAGTTCTAACATGGCAAGTAAGAGTATCTGTCTCTCTAGTGCTTTTTCTGCTCCTAGTTCACTTATGCATCACAATCCCACCTTCACACAAGAAACACAAAAGACACATTGGATTCTGGACATTGGTGCTACAGATTGCATGGTCTATTCCACCTCCCTTTTTTCTTCTATAATATGTTCCACTCAAGCCTTTGTGCAGCTCCCTAATAAAACACAAGCTTGAGTCACTTACATTGAAACTGTCAAACTTTCAGAATCATTAACTCTCACTAATGTTCTATGTGTGCCATTATTTAGCTTTAATTTGATTTCTGTGACTAAACTCACTGATAACCCTCTTTTGTATCTCTTGTTCTTGAATAAACACTGTGTTATATAGGACCTTTATTCATGGATGATGATTGGTCTAGCTAAGGTCCACAATGGACTCTACTACCTCCTTCCCAGCTCCCTTCATAACACTGCAGTCAAAAGATATCTTCCTTCCAATCGCCATCTCGAGCCTCCAATCAAAAGCCAAGTTTTCAATGCAAATGGACAGCATGATTTTGATCTATGACATTTTAGATTAGGACATTTATCCAATTAGAGAATGAGTTTAATTCACTCTCAAGTTTCTAATGTAAAATGTAGAGAGCAAACTCAGTGTACTATTTGCCATTTGGCTAAACAAAAGAGAAATTCATTTAAGTTGAGTACTTCCATTTCTCATTCCCCCTTTCAACTAATTCGTTGTGACATTTGGGGGCACTATTCTCGAGTATCCAATCAAGGGCACCAATACTTTTTGACAATTGTGGATGATTATAGTCGAGTGACTTGGATTTTTTTTATGAAGTTTAAAACTGAAGTTAGAACTCTAATCCAGTCTTTTGTCCACATGGTAAAAGTTCAATTTGATGCTAAAATTAAACAAATTTGATCAGACAATGGCCTTGAGTTCAATATGACAGATTTCTATTATCTTCATGGAATTTTACATCAAAAGTCTTGTGTATAGACTCCACAATCGAATAGAGTTGTTGAAAGAGAACATCAATACCTCATTTCCGTTGCAAGAGCCATTCTTTTCTAGGCCTTACTTCCTTTAAAATTTTGGGGTGATGCAGTCCTCACTGCTGCATATTTAATTAACAGGATTCCTTCACTTGTCTTAGATGGAAAATCACCTTATGAGAAACTTTTATCTTCTGCACCATCCTACGATCACTTAAGAGTATTTGGCTGCCTATGTTTTGTCTCCACTCACAAACACAACCGATCCAAATTGGACCCTCATGCTAGAAAATGTGTTTTCATAGGATATCCAGCAGGTGTCAAGGAATACAAGGTTTATGACATCGAGAATCAATCATGTTCCGTCTCCAGAGATGTGATTTTTTATGAATCCACATTCCCCTTTCAAAATTCTAATCTTAACACATCTTCCTCTCATGATCAATCCTTTCATGATCAACACATACCTCCAGTTTTACCTATTACATAACATTCCCTTTCTTTCCCATCTGATCCTTTCACAAACCAACTTGATTCTCCTCAATCTGATTCCTCCTCTCACATTCCCACTTTAGACTCACCAATTAGTTCCTCTCTCCCTCACACTGACCTTGAACCAACTCTCACTCCAAATGCTCCTCTCTTAACTCCTTCACAAGACAACTCAGTCCACCACCTCTCTTAGGAGATTTGATCGTGTTAGAAAAACCCCTTCATATTTACATGACTATCACTGTCAGATAGTCACTAGAAATCCCACTCAAATATCACTCTCCACTTCCACTAATCATCCACTCTACAAAAATTTATCCTACTCCCATCTTTCTCCATCACAGAAAATTTCTGCCCTTTCACTCTCCCACTTGCATGAACCAAAAACCTACAAAGAGGCTGTGATGTCTCAGCATTGGCAAGCAGCAGTACAATCTGAGTTGAAAGCCTTGGAGGAAAATAGAACTTGGACAGTCACTAATTTACCCCCTGGAAAGACCTCAGTGGGCTGCAAATATGTTTTCAAAGTCAAGCTCAATTCAGATATGTCTGTGGAGAGATATAAGGCCAAGTTAGTGGCTAAGGGTTACACTCAAGTTGAGGGATTTGATTATCAAGAAACATTAGTCTTGTAGCTAAGCTCACCACTGTCATAATTTTTCTAGCCTTAGCTACCATCCATAATTGGCATTTAAGTCAAATGGATGTGCATAATGCATATCTCAATGGGGATCTTGATGAGGAAATATATATGGACCTACCTCCAGGTTATCAAATCAAGGGGGAGACTCATGGTGGAAATGAGAAGTTAGTTTGTAGACTGCACAAGTCATTGTATCGTCTCAAGTAGGCCTTTCGGCAATGGAATGCAAAATTCTATTCCTTTTTTTTTCTATTGGGTTTCAATAGTCTAGATCAGATTACTCTTTGTTTACAAGGTCAGATAAAAATGGTTTTGTTGCTCTATTGGTTTATGTAGATGACATACTCATTGGAAGCTTGAATCTATTAACCATTAATGCTGTAAAGACAGATTTCAATTCACAGTTCAGAATTAAAGATTTGGGGCAAGTGAAATATTTCTTGGGGTTGGAAATTGCAAAATCAAGGTCTGGAATATATATATGTCAGAGGAAGTACACTCTTGAAATACTTGAGGATTTAGGTCTCTTGGGATGCAAACTTGTCCACACCCCCATTGAGACTAATCACAAGCTCAGTCACACTTCTACAAATTTGTTGAAGGATGCTACAATTTATAGAAGATTAATTGGACGCCTAATCTACTTAACGATTTCAAGACCAGATATTACCTATGCTGTCCATATACTTAGTCAATTTATGGACAAACTAGCAGAGATACATTTGAAAGCTGCTCATAGGGTTTTGAAGTATTTGAAAGGATCTATAGGGCAAGGTATATTGTTCTCAGCTTTGTCAACTTTGCATTTAAAGGCATTTAGTGACTCGGATTGGGCAGCTTATCCAGAGACAAGAAGATCAATCATAGGGTATTGCATATTTATTGGGGACTTTATGATTAGTTGGAGATCTAAAAAGCAAGCTATAATTTCTAGAAGTTCTGCTGAAGCAGAATACAGGGCCTTAGCCCACACGAGTTGTGAAATCACTTGGATCATTTCCCTTTTGAAAGATTTCCAGATTGATCACACTAAGGCTGCAACATTATACTGTGATAGTCAATCTGCTCTACACCTCATAAAAAACCCAGTTTTTCATGAAAGGACCAAACACATAGAGATAGATTATCATTTCATTTGGGAGAAGGTTTCAGCAGGAATGATCATACCAGTTCACCTTCCTTCCAAATTTCAGTTAGCTTGCATTTTCACCAAGGCCTTGCTTACTGCTACACTACATTTCTTACTATCCAATATGGACATTCTTAACATCTATGCCCATCTTGAGGGGGAGTATCAAACTTCATCAAAAGGATCAGAGGGATGCACTAGTTCTACCTTCAGTCCCACCATAGAAAATTGCTTAGCATGGTAGCACCAGAAAGTTTTGTCTCTTAGTGTCAGAGGACTCTGTTGCCACTACCATAGCAAAAGCTTGTTAGCAGTAATTCATGGCCACTATCTTCTTTGTCTATTTCTAGGATTAGCTGTCATTCTTTTGTTTTGTTGCTCTTTTGGTTCTTTGTATTTGTGTGTATATATGTATGTGTGTGTGTGTGTGTGTAGTTATCATTCTAACTATATACGAAAATATAGAGAAATCAATACAGAAGAAAAGTGAACCTTTTTCTCTTCATGCTTGCTGTTTCTCTCTATTTCAATATTTTCATCTTCAAGTGTTCAGATTTTAATAGACAAGGTTAGGTTTAGAAGGACTATAGATTTGTTAACTAGATCATCGGGATGAAGTCCAATGGCATGCATGCATGAAGCTGGTGGAAATTAGTCATCTATAATTTTTTGTTCATAATTGGCATGCATGCCTCTTTGTCCATGAAACTAAATCTGGAAATTATAGGATATTTCTTGATTACCAGATAGATGCCTCGTCTTAAAACTTGGCATGTATTGTTCTTCTATTATTCATCAATTATTATATGAGTTCTATCTTTTAAAACTAAAAATTAGAGAATTGATTGACAATACGTACATATTAATATAGTAAACAAATCTCATTCCTCTCTTATTATATACATTGATCAATCAATTCTTGAATGGCCACTTATAATTAAATTGAAGTGGTCATTTTAGATATTGGTCCAACTAGGGATTGAAGATGGCCTAACTAATTTTCAATATGGTATAAGGCTCTAATTTCGATTGGCAACATTGTAGTTAGCTCCTTAATTTGTAAATAATTATGCCTACAAGTTTATCCATAATATATTTTATCGTCGTGCCACGCATTGATGAAATCGTAAAAAAAAAATATAATAAATATATATAGCCAATTTAAGTGACGGTAGTAATAATTACGAGCCACGATTAGTATATAGGGTTAAATAGCTGCTTTAAAAAAAAAGAGTGATAGAAATTTTATTTTTAAAAGACTTTCCTCTCAAAGGAAAGGGCTGGAGAGAGAGAAAAATATGCTAATGACCACCATGAATTAACTTTAATTTCATTGTTTTCTTTCTAATTATGTGTGTGCGAGATCGTGTCAACTCTTAGTATCGTTGAAATTTGTTAAAAAAGTTGTATACATCACGAGACCCTGGCATAGGTAGCTGCTGGCCTAGTACTCATGATCATAATTCATTTTCATGATTGTTTCGTTAGCGAGGGTACGTATGCTTTTCGCAATTACGTACCCATCAACTTAATTCGTTATATAGGTTAATGTTTCCATCTTGTTAATTAAGCTTGATCATATGCATGCATGCATGTTTCACAAATTAAGTACTCATTTCCATCTAAAAAAAAAAAAACTGTCAAAACAATCATTATTTGCGCATCTGTTGTTAAAGAAGTTGCCATCACAACATTCCACCTCAGCCACGATCTCCCACAACTTAGCAAAGGGTCAACAACAAAATAAGGATGATTTTAGAATAAATGAGCTGTCATTCTGTTAGAAATTTTCTGTACAATTAGTTAGAGAATCATATTCTTTATTCATGCATGTTAATACTATAAATAAGAAGTTCTGTACATTGTAAACTTAAGCAATACATCAATACGAAAAGCAATTTCTTTGCAACCTTCTTCTTCTCTGCATTTATTTTGTTCTCTATGCTTTTATGCAAAACATTCAGTTTATTAAAAACTGTTATGGTATTAGAGCTTTAAATGGCTTCAGAAGACACCAATTCATTCGTCAACAGCAATCTTCCTCCCATCACCAACAATCCACCCCTCAACACCAATCCTCCTATCAATATCAACCCTAAAGACCCCTCTAGTCCATATTTTCTCAACCCAAATGATGGTCCTGGAACCTTACTCACCAACAATCTCCTCACAGCTGATAATTACCATTCGTGGGTTGGCACAGTACATTGTTCACTTCGAATCAAGAAGAAACTCGCTTTCATTGATGGTATTTTTTCTAAACCTACTGACCCAAATGATGCTCTGTTAGAACCATGGCTTGAATGCAATGACATGGTTGTGAGTTGGCTTCAAAATGCAATGTCCCTTGAAATAAAAAATAGTGTTGTGTATGTTGAGACAGCTCATGCCTATGGCTTGAGTTGGAACAGTGTTTTGCACAAAATAATGGACCACGAATTTTTGAATTGAAGCAGTCCATCCATTCCCTTACCCAAGGTGATGACTCTGTCAGCCTCTATTTCTCTAAATTGAAAGGTTTATTTGATGAGCTTCTCAATTTTGAGTCCATCCCATCTTGCACTTGTGGTGTTATGAAACCTGTACTTGAGAACTAGCAGCGTGACTGGATGATGAAGTTCCTTATGGGACTCAATGATTCCTTCATCAACATTAAAGCTCAAATTATCCTCATCAAGCCCACCCCCACCTTAAGTGAAGTTTATGCTCTTGTTTAACAAGAAGAAAAGCGTAAACAACTTTCCAATATTTTTAGTCTCCATGACACTCTTGCCTTGGCTACCAAAATTCACTCTCCAAACACTCGATGCTACCCCAAACATTTTGGTTCTCAAAGGAGAGAAAAACTTTTTTGCATTTTTTGCAAAGTTTCTGGCCATTCTTTAGACAAATGCTTCAAAGCCAATCCACACCTTGATAAACCAACCTGCACTCACTGCAAACTTCTTGGCCTTAATGTTAATAGATGCTACAAATTACATGGCTATCCCCCAGGCCATAAACTTGCCAATTGAAGCAAAGGATTCGACCCCTCAGCAAACCAAATCAGTCTTTCTAACCAAGAATAGATCACTGAGGAATCCCAAGCAGCTCTAACTAAAGAGCAATATCAACAGCTCATTGCTTTGCTCTAGTCTCAAGTTACACAACCAATTGCCAATCAAGTTCAGTCCATTGATACATCTCAAGTTAGCTGTAATTATCCCTTGGCTTCCACCATGTTGAGTATATCTTCTTGTTTCTCAGTCTCTCACACAACATCTTACACAACATTCCTTGGATCATAGACATAGGTGCAACAGATCACATGATCTGCTGCACATCCCTTTACACTTCTTTGCCCACCAAAGTTCATTTTAAAGTTAAATTTCCAAATGACACCCATGCCAATGTTACTCACAAAGGCATTGTCCAACTCAATAATACTCTTACTCTCAAAGAAGTATTATGCATCCCATCATTTAATTTTAATCTTTCTTTTGCCAAAAAATTAATCCAAGACCTTAATTGTTGCTTCATTTTTTTTTAAACAATGAATGTTATGTGCAGGATCTTTTCTCTTGGAGCACGATTGGGAAGGGTGAGGCTAACAATGGTCTATATCAATTGCAGTTGATAGAAGTGTCTCCCACATCCCTCTCTTCTATTTTGTCTCAATGATCTCATACTCATTCTCCAATTTTTGCTTCTATTACTCCTCAAAATGATCACAGTTTATGGCATTATTATAGAATGGGTCACTTGTCTGACTCACGTTTATCTTTATTGGAAAAACATTTACTACATTTGAAAATAATGAATCACAATGTTCCTTGTTCCATTTGTCATTTATCCAAACATCATAGATTGCCTTTTCTCATCAATGAAAACCGAGCATTAAAATCATTAAAATCATGATGGATCCAAATACTTTCTAACCATTGTCGATGACTTCTCAAGATCCACATGGGTTTATCTAATGAATAATAAATCCCAAACTAGACCATTCATCCAATCTTTTTGTTCCCTTGTTGAAACACAATTCCAAACAAAAATCAAAGTTATTCGAACTGATAATGGAAATGAATTTGCAATGACAAATTTCTACATGCAAAAGGGACTTATACATCAAAAGAGTTGTGTTGAGAGCCGCCAACAAAATGGAGTTGTCAAACAAAAACACCAACATATTTTAAACGTTGCTCGTGCCTTAAAATTTCAATCTAACATTCCCCTTTCCTTTTGGAGTGATTGTATTTTGACTTCCACATACCTCATTAACAGAACACCATCTCCCAATTTACAAAATCAAACACCCTACAAACTCTTTTTTCAAGCCAAACCAACTTACACTCATTTGAGAACATTCGGTTGCCTATGTTATGCCTCCACATCAAAACAAAATAGGCACAAATTTGAGTCCCAAGCAAAAAAGTGCATATTACTTGGCTACCCCTTTGGCATCAAAGGTTACAAGTTACTTGACTTGGAAACTAAATCTGTCTTTCATTCACGAGATGTCATCTTCTGTGAACATATTTTTCCTTATAAAAGTGTCACTGTCCCCTCTCCTTCACAATCACCCTCAACACCTTCACCAACTTCATTTCCCCTTCTCACCCCAGAAAACACTACCCCTTCACTTCATTTTTAAACTAACATCACTTTCGAAACTACCCCATCACCTTTTCCTTCTCCAACTTCTGAAAACAGTTCTGAAAATACTTTCCACATTTCTACTCCTAACATTTCTCCTTCTTCCAACCCCTTTCTTTCTAAAAACACTTCTTCACAAATCCAAACACCTCCTTGCAGATCAAACAGACCAAAGAAACCTCCATCCTACCTTCAAGATTACTACTGTCAATAGGTCGTTGTGCCTACTGCTTCTCCATCTAGCTCATAACAGGTACTTCACTTACTACTCCTCTTTATCCATTATCTTCTATTTTATCTCATGCCAAGTTATCACTAACCCATGCTGTTTTTGCTACTTCTATTCTTAACGATACTGAACCAAGCACCTATGCACAAGCTGTAAAAAGTTTAGACTGGCACAAAACCATGGACAATGAGATTGCTACTTTAGAATTGAACAAAACATGGGATGTCATTGATCTACCTATTGGAAAGAAAGCTATTGGCTCCAAATGGGTCTACCGAATCAAATACAACTCAGATGGGACAATTGAGAGACACAAGGCACACTTAGTAGCCAAGGGTTACATCCAAGAAGAAGAGCTTGATTACCATGAAACATTCTCCCCCGTTGCTAAACTTGTCACATTCAAGACATTGCTGGCTATTTCTATCATCAAAGGTTGGTTTCTACAACAATTTGATGTTAATAACGCCTTTCTACATGGCAAATTGGAAGAAGAAGTATATATGAAAATACCTCCTAGTTATTTGGTTCAAGGACACAACAAGGTTTGCAAGTTAAGAAAGAGCTTGTATGGCCTTAAACAAGCCTCTCGACAATGGTATGTTAAATTCTCTTCTTCATTGCTCCATTTTGGTTTTACTCAGTCTCGAGTTGATTATAGTCTTTTTACAAAAGGAATTGGTTAGTCTTTTATAGCATTACTTGTGAACGTTGATGATATAATTATGGCATCAAATGATCATCATGAAATTTCTGTTCTCAAAGCATTTTTGGATTCACAACTCAAAATAAAAGACCTTGGGACTCTTAAGTACTTCCTTGGTTTGGAAATAGATCAAAATTCAACTGGCATTCAACTTTGCCAAAGAAAATATGCCCTGGACATTTTGCATGATGCTAGTTTACTTGGTTGCAAGCTAAGTTTAATTCCTATGGATCCAAACATCAAATTAAGCAAAGATGAAGGCAAGCTGCTACATGACCCCTTTAAATTCAGAAGACTCATTGGAAGACTTCTTTACTTGACTATCACACGGCCTGATTTATGCTTCTTAGTTAATCTACTCAGCCAATAAATAAGTACATCTCGTGTTCCACATCTTCAAGCAGCTTACAAAATTCTACATTATGTTAAAAAGTCACCTGGCCAATGATTGTTTTTTCCTTCATCTTCCCCTTATCAGCTTACTTCTTACCATGACTCGAATTGGGCTTCATGCCCTGACACAAGAAGGTCAACTACTGGATATTGTGTCTTTCTTGGAAAGTCACTTATCTCATGAAAATGTAAGAAGCAAATCACGATCTCTTGAAGCTCTGCTGAAGCAGAATATAGATCCATGGTTGCTGCCTCATGTGAGTTTGTTTGGTTAAAATACTTGCTTTCTGATCTCACAATTCTTCATCCTCAGCCAGCTACCCTTCATTGTGAGAGCAAATCTGCTCTGCACATTGCCTCCAATCCTATTTTTCATGAAAGGACTAAACACATTGAATTAGATTGTCATCTAATTCAGGATAAAATTCAAGAGGGTCTGATCTCAATTGCATACACACCATCACACTCCCAGTTGGCTGATATTCTCATCAAAGCACTTCATTCTTCTTTGTTTTATTCTTAATTGCTCAAGATGGGAGTCATTGACATCCACTCTCCATCTTGCGGGGGGATGTTAGAGAAGCTGCCATCACAACATTCCACCTCAGTCACGATCTCCCACAACTCAGCAAAGGGTCAACAGCAAAACAAGGATGATTTTAGAATAAATGAGTTGTCATTCTGTTAGAAATTTTCTGTAGAATTAGTTAGAGAATCAGATTCTTTATTCATGCATGTCAATACTATAAATAAGAAGTTTTGTATATTGTAAACCTAAGCAATACATGAATACGAAAAGTAATTTCTTTGCAACCTTCTTCTTCTCTGCTTTTATGCAAAACATTCAGTTTATTAAAAATGTTATTTGTAGGCTATAATATTATTAATTAATTAGTTCCTAAAATGACCAAGTCGGACGCATGCTATAATATAATATTGTTAATAATTAGTTTAGTTACTTAAACCAACCCAAAATAACTGCAAATAATTTTTCCCGTTGGTTTTTGATTCAATGCTCCCATTGTTTCTTCACAACTGGTTTCAAGCAAAAATTCAAAATAATTGTCGCAATTATTTATTATTTCTGGTGCTTCATAATTGCCGCAAATAGCCAAGAAAAGCGCCTCCATTGCTCATACGGATTGCACATCTAATTCATTGGGAAACACTTCTAGCGTTGGCAAACTGGCATCCCAAATACCTACAAAAATGCTACAAATAGCCTTAATCCTTTTCCAACGCCTTATGTAATCGCCATTGAAATCATTTTTGCCTATGCATTGCATGTAGTGTCACAACTACTCCCATAAATGCCATAAATAATCAGTCCTCCTTTTCAAGCATCTTTAAGACAAGGTAAAATGCTTGAAACCTGAAATCCATAAATGGTATAAAATTAATTTCTTGGGGGACATTTTATGGGTACAAAAAGAGGGGGAAGAGGGAGAGAGCTAGGGCAAGAACCTTTTGAAGAAGACGACCCAAGTGTACTACTATGGTTTGATGCAGTCTGAACACTAAAATTAAAATGATTTTAAGAGTTTACGAGTTAGTCTTGCCTGACATTTACTGGGTTCAATCGACCACTATTGACGTCATGTTTCGCAGCCTGGGCAACTCAGCGGTTCTTCTCGAAGACCTGCAGAGTGTATTTAGATGAGGGGTTGGGGAGGTGAGGGACACCTCCGATGCCTAAGTTAGAATAATATCTTTAAAGGGAGAATGCTAAGAGAAAGTGTTCAAAAGAGTGAGTATGAGCTAGATCCTTTTACCTGAGCCGATAACGTGCTTATACCAATCGTGGTGGCCCCCACTCACTGCTGGCAAATCATGTAGGGGCATATATAGCTTTGTACCTGTAGTAGGGTTCTCCTCTACCATGTTAGGCATCACCTTGCCTTATTGTACGTAGGTTGCCCTTTGTTTCTTTGTTTGTCTCTTCTAGCAGATAAGGGGGAGGTGCCATGATTACAGTGACGAGTAGATATCTTACTTTGTCATTGCATGCTAGTCCCTATGGCCATTTAATGCATCATGCTCGTTCTAACTTCATGGCAAGTCAAGGGACCCGGTTTGGTGGCACGAAGGTTGGCAAGTCAAGGACTTGTGTTCAACTAGTTGTCTAGGCAAGTCCCGTGACCTATGCCTAGCTTGACTTTGTGGCGAGTCAAGGGACTCAGCTTGGTGGCACAAAGGTTGGAAAGTCAAAAGACTTATGCCCGGTTGGCCATTTGGGCAAGTCAAGAGACTTGTGTGCTCGGCCTGACTTCACGGCAAGTCAAGGGACTTAGCTTGGTGGTATGAAAGTCAGCAGGTCAAGAGACTTGTATTTGGCTAGCCATTTGGGCAAGTCTAGAGACTTGTGCTTGACTTGACTTCGTAGCGAGTCAAGGAACTTGGCATGGTGGCACGAAAGTCGGCAAATCAAGGCACTTGTGTCTAACTGGCCATTTGGGCAAATCAAGAGACTTGTGCCTGGCTTGACTTCATGGCCTCCCTCTTATTCTCCACTGACTTGGTTAGCTCAGTATACTTGTTGGTCAGCTAGTTGTGCTGTCTCACATTCGTGTTGTGTTGCTGGACCAATAGTGCCTTATCCCCTTAAGGGCGTCGAGGGATTACTAGACTTCCCTTCACGCTGGTCTAGTTGATTCCAAAACCAGTCCCTCTCCTTCTCCAAGAGTTTGGCCTCTAGACAAAAATGTTTTCCTAGCCTTGCGACTTAGCCAAGTCTTCTGTGAGGAGGGCCACGTCCTGGTGATCCTTAGCTAACTTGCACTTTTGACGCTTGCAATTGGCCTCCAGCTCAGCCGCATTCTCCCCCATGGCATCTCTTTCAAAAGACTCCTTCCCCACCTCATGTTCACCTTGCAGACCTCTGAGCAAGAGAGGAGGACGAGAGTCTTGAGCACTTGAACCACTACCTCAAGCTCCCCTCTTTCCTCCACAATTAGGGTGGCCAACTTGTCAACTCTCTAGAAAGTACGCAATGTTAGGGACAAAAAAAAAAAAAAAAACCAGCGGGGAAAAATCAGACTAGGTCCCGCTCGAATACCTGTAAAAATAGTCCCTTCAATTTTTTGGCCCCTCAAATACCCACCTGTTCTCCCGAAATAGTGTCTCCGAGGGGACATCAATAGGCCGACTCCACCCAGTTTCTAGGAAGAGTCTGGGACTCGTGGGTTAGACATTTGGGAAGGACCGGCACAATTAGAACCTCCTACGGCAGCGTACCCTCCACCTGAAGCAGACTTGAACTCTGACACCTCCTCAGAGGCCCTCAGAGGGACATCACTAGTCACCCCTGGTTGGTGTCCCCGGCCTTGGGAGTTGTTGTACCCACGAAGGAAAGTTTTGGCGACCCACCATCCCCCTCACCCTTAGGACGCACATTCTGCATGTCAGAGGGTTCATGCAAGTCAGAGGACCCTTATGCCATCTCCTGCTCAAGCGCATCGGTCTCCCCCCTCCTTGTGAGTAAAGGGGGCCTCAAGGGTGGGCTCCTTTCGGGTGAGAAATGAAGAAATCTCAAGCTCGTTCTAAAGGGTGGGGAAGGTATCGAGACTTGTCATTGCTGAGTTCGAGCTCAAAGGGATAGCTCGAGTTGTCTTCATTATGGCTGAGACTAACGCCTGCCGCGGTGAAAGCCACAACGGCAGAGGAGTCAGCAAAGAACTCTGCGAGAACAGACTAGGATGGCTTAGCGAGGTCTTCGAAAGGGCTCCTCTCAGGTCAAGGTTAAGAAATGTTTCAACGAAAGCCATCCAAAAACCAGCCTCATCTTCATCCAGTTCATCCCTGGGAGCAATTGGTGGTGTAGAAACTAGGGAGGTTGCTTAAGTTGCCAATGCTTGAGCGGTCGGTAGAGTGGGAGTAGTAGGAACCGCAACTTGGCCAAGGGGCAAGCCCATCGCAGTCCTATTGCTTGACAGCTTCGAGCATTGGACTTAGATTTCATGCCTAGAGGTGTAACCAGTCCGGTCCAGTTCTATTTTGGACAAAATTTAGAACCAAACTAGTATGCACTGGTTATAGATTTTTCAAAACCAATTACGCACCGGTTACCCTTTTAAACTGGTACTGCGGTTTTACTAGTTTTCGATCCGTTTCGGTCCAGTTTTAATATATTATATAATATATAATATAGTATATAATACTATAGTGATAATATATTATAGTATATTATAATATATATTATAATTGTATTATAGACTATACTAATATATTATAATATATAATATAGTGATATATTATAGTATATTATAATATATAATGATATAATATTAGTATAACTATTAATATGCACTATATAATATTAATATAGCTATTAATACAATAAACTATAGTAATATAAGATTTTAAAATTTAATATTATATTAATAAGTAATTTATCATATAATACAAAACTATTTTATATACAATTATATATTATATATAAAAATTATATATAATATGAAAAATTAAAATATATATATGAACCGGTCCGGTTTTAGAAAAAGAAAAATCGAAACCTGACCGATTTTGACTAGTTTTAAGAAAAATAAAATTGGTATCGGATCGAACCAAACTCGATACTGGACCAAATCCACTAGTTCAGTCCAGTTTGGTCCAGTTTACCCGTTCACTGATTTTTTTCTTTTTCACCCCTACTCATGCCGAGAAGCCTCCTTCTTGGCCCTTGAAGATGCCTTGGTGGCATTGCGGTTGTCCTGGGGTCTCCTTCTCTCGCCACTAGCTGCAGAGGAACTAGAAGGTCTCTTTTGGCCATGAGAAGTGGTGGGCTCCCTCAAGATGGGCCACATAGGAGCAGTCTGAGTAGACAGGTAGCGATGGCTGTTAGCTTTGGTCAGCACGACGTCTGACATTGAGTTGTCAAGATGGGCCTTGACCTAGGACAGGATAGCCTCCGACCTGGCCTCCTCCCGTTTGGATAGAGCAATGAAGATGGACTTGTCCGGCATGGTTCCTCAACAACCCATACTGAGAACTCTTGGTGGACGGCCTCCCCCTTGAGATATTCCCGGTCCATGCCCGACACGAAGAAGAATCGCCTAATCCAATCCTTGATATGGGAGAAGTGCTTTTTTAGGCCAGCGGTCCGTTTTTGGCCACATGCCTTGAAATTGCGTAGTTGCTCATCAAAGTGTAGCACCATGTACACGGAAAAGAACTCTCTTGCGGCTAGATCGGGATATTCATTTGTTTCAGAGCTTAGCACCAAGCGAAAAATAATACAACTTGCGATCAAGAGCTCCACGCATTTGGATGGAGTTAAGCGGGCACCTAGCCATGGTAGACCAAAACATTGCGAATTGGGTGGCAGAATTGTAGTTGTAGCCCATTCGTGAATATTAGAGGGAAAAGGGCCACCTTTATCACCAAACCATCATCACCGACAGCCACGGCATGACAGCCTGGGACCTCTAAAACTACTGAGTCGGGAACACCAAACATCCCTCATAGTGCATGAAGGTTAGTGAGAAAGGCTATCAACTGGTAGTTCTAACCCTCAAAGAACAGTGACTTTTCTACTCTGGTGGATTTTGCCACACCTTCAGGGCCACTAGAAGTCCCCTCAGGATGCACGAAATGGTCCTTTTTGGAGCGAGGGAGATAAACGTTCTTGGGAGCCATCTAAGATAAGCAAAGGGCGAAAGCTGGAAAAGGTTAAATAAGGACTCGTGCCAGTTGGGTTACCCGACGCATGAAGTGATAGGAGCTATCAGAGACAAAGCGTCACGGGCAACTCTCAAGACCCACACTGTGTGTAATGATGGAGAAAATAAACCATCGCGCATGCCCCAGGCATAGAAGAGAAAGGATTGCACACGTGGAGGACATGGACCAACCCGTAATCGTGTGGATGGCAAATCGCCTCCTCACACATGGCAACATGGGTGCCTTGCTGTAATAGCCCAGTGAGTCACGTCGAATATGATGACCAATTTTTGAATTCTCACTGCACGCGCATGATGGAATTCGAGGGGTATTAAGAAGGGAGTTACTTCCCCTATTGGGTCACGTAGGGTTTGTTCCCCTTGGGGCCCAAGCCGACCAATAAATAGTCCAATGCAAAGGCACCAAAGGAAAGAGGCTCAAGCTGGGCCCAAGAAGGCCTAACAGATACGATGACTAGTCACGTCACCTATTCAAACCATAACCATGCTGTTAGAGATCGAGTGCGCCTCATTAAATGGTCAAAAAGATCAGCATACAATGACAGAGTAGGATGTCCACTCATCCCTGTAATCACAACAGTGCGCACACCTCCCCCTTATCTGCCAGAAAAGACTAACAGAGAAAGCAAGGCCGACCTACATACGATATGGCAAGGTGATGCCTGACATGGTAGAGGAGAACCCTGCCACCAATACAACATTCTGTACTCCCCTGTATAATCTGCCAGCAGTGAGTGGGGGCCACCATGATTGGGCATAAAAGCATGTCCTCAACTCAAGTAAAAGGATCTAGCCCATACTCACTCTTTTGAACACTTTCTCTTAGCATTCTCCCTGCAAAGAGATTATTTTAACTTAAGCATCAGAAGTGTCCCTCAACCCCCCAAGCCCTCATCTCAGTACACTTTGTAGGTCTTTGAGAGGAACTATTGAGTTGCCCATGTTGCGAAACATGATGTCAATAATGGTAAATGCTTTTTTCCTGCGTGGGAAGTTCATCATAAACATATTTTCCTGCAAGCTCACTTTATCGGAAAAAGCATTTCTTGCCAAACATTTTGTGGGTATTAGTTATTTTCTGCGTGTTAATTTCATTGGAAAGTACTACTTACTTCCAACATTTATAATCCGCCGAGAAGGCTAAATACTGGCTAATATCGCCAGAAATAACTGTTTCTGACAGTAACATATGGCAAAAATTCAAGTTTGTTATGATACGGGATCAGGTTACTGTTAAAAAAAGAAATTGCATAGAAGATCAACTCAATCGGAACAAAGGTAAAGACGAAGAGTCAATGCTATAAATAGGAAGGATCTCACAGAAATTGCACGGACCAAAGCCAAAAGTTTGTCACTGTTTGTCACTGTTCACGTCTCCGTCCACTACTCATTTCCAAAAGATGCACACCACCATGCGAAGTTGAACATTGAGGGTGACTCAAACAATTATTCCTATTTGTTATTGCAAAGGAACTTATAATGTATTCATTGGGTGTGAGAATCTGAGCATACGAGCTGTGTTCTCATTTTCTTGTATAAACATGCACTCTTTCGTACATGTTTTCAGAGAAGCTCTATTCATCCTCTTAACATGTTATTAAAAGATTGAAAAAGAGTTTCGATATTTTGAATCATCAACATAGATTTTGAAAAACTCAGTAATGATACCACGCAACCGGATACAAACTCAGTAATGATACCACACATTTTTATTTCTGATCCATCAATAATATCCATGGAAGATCATCTCAGTGAGAGCCATAAAGCTCTAAATTCTTTCAACTTCGCTATAATGGATTCATAAACTAGAAGGAAGTTTCTTTGCCTCTATGTTAATATAACACAATCTTATTGGAACTCACTCCAGGAGATAATCATTCGTGGGCGACACGAATGACCTGTTTGCCAACATTTTTGCCAGAAAATAACCCAACAAAGGCAGCTGGAGCGCTGTCCAAGCCTTCATTCATGTCTTCGATGTAAACAATTTTCCCTTGCTTATAGTTAGTGATGACATATTCCAAGAAGCGTGGGTATAGGTGCAAGTAATCATGTTGCAGGAATCCCTGCATCCTGATGCGCTTCGTTATGAGATTGAACCAGTTAAAAATTCCTTGTGGCTTAGTGAAACTCTGCTGGGATACCACCCCACAAACGGCAATCCGGCCATGAATCCTCATGTTAAGAAGTGCAGCATCGAGCATATCCCCACCCACATTATCAAAGTAAATGTCAATTCCTTGTGGAAAGTACCTATTTCAGCCAAGAAAGAAAGAATGAATTGCAACTGAATTATTTCAAGGGAAAATAAAACGGGAAATTTGAACAGAAAGGAAAAGAAAAGAAGGTTTCATCGTTTCTTAAAACAATTTCTTTATCATAGTTCATCCTTGGAAACCCGTCACTAACCTTTTCAATGCCGCATCAAAGTCTGGCTCTTCCTTGTAGTTGAAAGCTTCATCAAATCCAAGCTTATTCTTCAGTAGATCAACCTGATATGGCCCATTTCAGTTATTCTAGTTGTGGAAACGGCAAGGAGTCCAACTCATATGCAGAAAATCAATGCATAATATGCTTTTAAAAGGTTTTTTTTTTTTTTTTCGAGATAAAGATCATTCCTAAAATCCATCAATAATTAACAATAAAATATTAGGAAAATAAATAAAGAAGTGTACCTTTTGACTTGTGCCAGCACTTCCAACCACGTAGCAACCATGCAACTTGGCAAGTTGGCCAACAAGCTGACCCACGGCTCCAGAAGCTGCAGATACAAAGACAAATTCCCCTTTCTTAGGGGAGCAGACCTCAAAGAATCCTGCATATGAAGTAAAACCTGCCATACCTGTGTAAAAGAAATTCCAGTTTTCAGTGATTAATTCAGATGACTATAGAAAACTCTTACTATAAGATAATTTATTTCCATTTATTAAAAACTTAACTTTTAATTGACATCACATGTAGAGGAAAAAAGATGTGAAACTTTTGGATTGCCACGAGTATAGAGTTGTACACAACGACCTTAAGTAATACCTAATTAACTAATGGGTGGGATTTTGACATCATCATGGATCGAGAGAACTTCTTCTTCCTTGCTTCAACAGATTTTTTTGGTTCATGTTAGAATAATGGTTAAATGATTACATTTATTACTTCTCATAAACTCGAGCTGCTGAGATTATTGGTAATACATCACTATCAAAGCATGTTTCTTGAGTTTGGAGCATGCCTTCATTTTTACCTTAGTCAAGTTAAAATAATTTCAATTCTTGACCCCAATTTATATAGAGGAGTTTCATCTTGCAAGTGAGAGAAGATGTAAATGATTCCTTAATGGTTGAGTTCACCATCTCGTTTATGCTTAAGCTTTCAGGATTGGTAGTCATTTTTCATTCCAAAGTGCTGATTTGAAGCCCCCACAACCCACTCCCCCATATATTATTCTTTCTATTCAGGTCAATTGAATAGGAAAACTGAAGCTAAGTGGTTCTTGGTAATCCAATGAAGCATAGCTCCCAGGAAATTGATTTTGTCCCTCTAGATGAAGCAGATATCAATTTTCAAATACATAATGTAGATCATGTTCACGAATTGATATATGTGTTTAGAGTAACCATGAGTTTGCCTAAATTATTTAAGACCATTTGGACTCCATTAATAGAAAGAACCATGGTTAAGTAGGACAATTTGTTTAGGGCCAATGACAAAGCCACGCTAAAAAGGAGCTTTGCTTGCTTAACTACGCACAACACTGAGGCATATATGCAATGGTGGGTCCTCGTATCTGGTAAGGTAAAGGACAGACTACAAAGTTGAGCACCTCTGTTACTTGGACAAAAAACGTGACAAAGGCACAAGGTGCTAGTGCTTCACCATTTTTCATGAGAATAAGAGGAAACCCAAACCATCAGTACCAAATTGACATTTTATTTTATTTAGAAAAATTTTTCTCAAAGAAATATCCAAGCATGTGCCATGTATTATAGCATTGAGATTCCTCTATACAAGTGTCGTTCACCTTTTAGGCAGAGTAAGTGAGAATGCATGACAGAGACAAAGATTCATAACTAAAAGCATATGAAAGAACTGTCAAATATGTTTCCATGTATGTTCAGGTGTAAGAGAAACAATCCCAAAATATGATGGATATTGAAGTCAGAGTACAGTACCAAGAAGACCAAGATGGTATGAGAGAGGGATTTCATCTGGATCAATTTTCCTACACTGCTCGGTTCTGTGAATCAAGCTATATTCTTCCCAGCCAGTAATCAATGAAACCAAATCGCCAGGCTTGAAAGCTGGATTATCAGAATCTATAACTTTGGATACACCAAATCCTTCCAAGGGCTTCATTAGAACACATCATTATTAGGAAATTGTAGAGCACAAGATCAATTGGGCATATGTCCCATAATGTAAACAATAGAGACTGATACTAACATCCTACTTCCAAGGATTAATATGAGAAAAATGGTTATACTATAATTGATTGCTACCGTACTGATCACCACTAGACTGATTTTAGAGGTGAAGATAAGCATAAAGAAGGTTGAGAACCTTGATTTCTCAGATCAAAGCTAATAAACATAAGTGCTGATGACCTAAAGTCTGTTCATGATTAATAGATGAAAGAACTGTAAAGGATGAACACATAAATCATTCTTTCTTGTGCGCATGGAGATGAACATTCTAAATTAATTAGATACTCAGAATTAACTATAATCATTAATGGAACTGATAAATGTCTTACAACAGCTCGGCATAATTAACATAAATTGTGGTTCCAATTTTCTAGGGTTAATGTAGAAAAAGTCGAATTACCAAACATTCAGTGCATGGAGATTAAGTGTTCATCAACACAAGCCAGTTCATTCTTCATTACCAGGTTACAAATGGATAAAAGCCGATACTTGAAATCCTAAGTTAGCTTTTACTCTATGTAACAAGTGTAAAGAACAAACAGACTAACGATTTTGCATCTTGATCACCGTGGCGCATATGTTTTCCTTTCAATTCATAAAATTAGTAACTTTCATAATAGCATCGATCTCGGACTTTGTTTTAACATATCGGAATTTTTTCATCACTATGATATTACAACTTAAAAAAATCAGTGAGAATTTCGATTAAGACTAGTTGGAATCTTCTTTTGTCTTATCAGTTGAGAAATAAAGTTGGGAATAACCCTTAGTAAAAAACGGCAAAGCTCACTCTCCCATGTCCCAGCCTCGACAAAAAAATTCAGGCAATTGTTTGTAAAATTCAGTCATAGATGAGTTTACTTTGTAAGAAATCGCTCTTTAACGAAAGGGTAAGGATCAGACATGCTCCTCCCATGGTAAATATTCATGGGTTTTTGGTATCATGACAATGAAATAAGTCTCGATCAAACAATGAAACCACGAAATGAGTTATTGCGGAAAAAAAAAAAAAAAAAAAAGCGAGAGAGAATTATCCAAACAATGAGACAACGACATCAAAAAGTCACAACAAGAACAATTTTTTTTTTTTCCTTGGAAGTCACAACAGTAACACGAATTCTGAATTATTTTGACTGTAAGTAAAGAGTGGGGAGATGATGGTGGTACTACCTGACCAGGGACAAAGGGGGGGATATAAGAGTCACGGAAATCACGCATACGGCCTCTCATGTAAGGGTCACAGGAGAGGTACAGATTCTTGACCAGAAAAGCTCCCGACCCTTTTGGAGCCTCGAGCTTAATTTTGCTAACCTTGAGCTCCATATCTGATTCTTCCGGGACATTTTCTGTGTACCCTTTGAATATGACTTGCTTGTTGTCCACTTCCGCCATGGCAAAGACTCAACTTCTCTCACACACACAACCCAGATGACGAAAATATAATATGGGGATTTTGATGGACAGGATGGGCGTTGCTTGTGCGGAGCTCAACTCGCAAGTGTAAAAGGGTAGTTGATTTGCATCTCATCACTCGCATAACTATTATATATAGAAGAGAGAGATTTCGGTGTCCAAATTCAAGAACCACCAACCCACATAGACGTTAAAGGGGGAGCAGCCAACGCTGACCAGATGACTTGATAATGCAATAGCTACGTTGCGCCCACCTACTATCTTCGTCCACCCTCTCCTTGTTGTCCTTTTGCACCCGCACACCAACCCCGTCGGCCGTCGCCTTTCGGTTTCGAATTAAAACAGAAGAAAAAGAAAATTGGGAAGTATAAGAAAATAAAATGGAAATGTATTGTGAAGAAGGGATTGTTTTGGTGAGTTGAGAGGTCACAAAAATAAACTGGCTTCTTGTTATTCTAAATTTCTATTTATTGAGATGCAGTATATCAACTCATAAGTAGTGATACATGTATTTTACTTACAATTTTATCCTTTAATATTTATTATAAACTTAAATTTTAAATTTTAATATAAATATCAATAAATAATACCTCAACACATATTGAGGTAAGTAAACATTACAAGTACAAATAGTACTTTTTTAAATTTATATCAATTTATAGATTATTTTTTTTAAAAAGAATTATTAGATATACAATTTATTTATAATTTTTTAAATACATGTATTTTTAATTAATTTTGTAAATCATCATTTCTCTTACTTGTATAAAATCTTAACACTTCTAACAAAGTAATTTTAAAAGGAAACATTTAGTTACAAGCATAACTGTATATTAATATGTGTATTAATTTATTATGATTGGTTAAAAAATAGATTTGATTAAAAATAGTATTAATTTAAATTTTAAATATAAAGAAATCAATATTAATATGTAGATTAGTATGCGACTTTGATTGTAAGTAACAAAATTTATTTAAAAAAGTTAACTAGTATTATGAATATTCACCAAGTTTTCCAATTTACTCTTTAGCCCCTATCTCTCAACAAAACCTCTATGCAACATGTCTGTGCCATGCCATCCCATCCATCCTTTAGTGTCGTTTCTCCCTGCTTTTAATTTGGCTTTTCTTTTATGTTTTAATGATTGAGAGCCAAATTATTGCTATAGCACATACAAGGAGTAATCTGAATGGATTATCCCACCGACAGCTCGAATTTAATTTGGGAATACTCTATTCGAGTAATTTCAGGTAAAAATTTTAAATAGATAAATTATATATAAATTCTTTTTATAAAATAGTGAATCACACTAATAAAAAAAAAATTATAGTTTTTTTAGGTAAGATTTAATTTTTATAAGGGTTTATATGAAATTTGTAAATTTAGATTTTGTACAAATTATTTTTATAAAATACATAAAATACAAATACTTTTTTTTTATATAATTTGATATGACAAGCAAAACATAAGCGACGGGCCAATAAATAAGACTATAGACATCGTTTGGTTATGTAGTTAAGATGAAATGAGATGAGATATTTTGTTGAAAGTTAAATGAAATATGAAAAAATCTAGTTACAAGTATAATTGTGTACTAATATGTGTATTAATTTATTGTGATTGGTTAAAAAGTAGATTTTATTGAAAATAATGCTAATTTAAATTTTAAGTATGAAGGAATCAGTATTGATACGTAAATTAGTACGTAACTTTGTTTGTATATAGCAGAACTCATAAAATATTATTATTAATATTATTTTTATTTTAAGATTTAAAAAAAATTAAATTATTTATTATATTTTATATAAAAATTTAAAAAAATTATAATAATTATATGAGATAAGATAATTTAGTTTTATGTAACCAATCAATCCTAGATGATTTATGAAATCAGATCAATCTAATTGCAATAAACGGCCTCCCCATTGCCAACCACGAATGAAGGTACGGTCACCCCTCATTTTCTTTGCCTTTTTGTTTTCTGTATTTTTATAAATTTGTTTTTAACTTTTTATATTTTAAAATGTCTTTTGTCCTATATTTCTTCTTCTACTTTTTTTAACTTCTAAACTTCTATTTGTTTTCTATTTTCAAAATTAAGGAGTTTTTGTATTAATATTTGTTCGTATTCATGGGGTTTCGTGATTTCATTTTAATTTTATATTTATTTTTTTTCTAATTATTTTTGTTTTAATATTCTAAATTCGTTATATGTTTTTCTTTTTCTTAAGCATGCATTTCATTAATTTAAACAAAGGCAATATGTGTGAAGATGGGGTGGGATTCCCCCAACAAATGTCCCATTATAACTAATAAGGTGCTTAAGAAAATAAATATAAAAAAAGTCCTAATCAATAAAATGAATCCTGCCATCTCAACAATTCTCTAAAGATCTATGGGGAATTATCCTAATTTTTAGTTTTAAACAATCCCACTAGTGTACTATTGTAACACAATTGGACACCTTGGCGAGACGGCAACATTACATTTTCTATTTTACCAGATTGTCCGGTAGAGAGATTCGCTTCTCCCTTTTTAAGATCTCTAATTAGGTAAGAAAAATTCTAAATATAAGCTCATACAACACACACCATACTTTTCTTTTTTTAACCAAATGCTTGGTATATGGTAACATAGTCAGATGGGTAGCTCAAGGTGGCATGGCTTGAGTTGGCGTTCGCCATACTCATTTGCGATTAAACGGGCTTGCGGGGCCCACATGTCCATGGAGTTGGGGTCGGGGAGTCAGACATAGCACTAGCCATTGCCAAATCCAAATTTTGGCTAGAACTTCAAGTTTTGGCTATAGCCTTTGGCTAGGTTAATTCACATTAGACTAGTAATTTTAAAGTAAAAATAGTGATATAATATTATATATTTTTTTTAATATTTTGTAAATACAATTCATATATTAATTAATAATTTAATTCTTACTTCAAATTGACCTATTACATACTGCTTAAAACTTTTATTAAGCAAGAAATGCCAAAAACCTCCTGTTCTTTGGTTCATAACAGCACATGTTAGCAGGTACAAAGAAGATAAATAGGGCTCATGATTTCAACCAACTAATGTCCAATATGCACAAACAGCCTACTAGACTTCCACAAAAATGCACAAACACTGAAAACTCTGATTGAATAATTGAATTGAATTGAATTAAGAAGGGCATGCACAAACTTCCTGAAAACTCTGATTTTTTGGATAAACTCTTCAATAATTCGATTTAAACAAAGGAAGAACATTAAACAACCAACATTAGAGCAACTAGAATAGATGCCCTTCACACTTTTCTGAATACAAGGTCAATCAAAGGGGATCCATATCAAATAGACAAACGTTATCACAAACTGCAAATAATCACAAATTTGGAAGAGTTCAAGTTTTAAACTAATGCCAGACACAAACACACAGGCACACTCAAAAGGAAGACTCCTCATTTTGAAGTTTTAGAATCAGTTTTAAAATTTTCAGTTTCTACCCACCATATCTACCAACATTTCAATTCATAAACCAGCAACTCTTTCACATTTCACTATCAAACCAGTTCATAAACCAATGAGTTTCTACCCAACATTTTCAACTCATAAACCAGCAGTAGATTCACATTTAAGTACAATACCAGTACAAACCAGTTCATAAACTATCAACTTCAGTAACATTACTTTTAAGTATCAACATTTCAGTAGATTCACTGCTAATTTAGTCATTACATTTTAGTATCAACATTTCAGTAAACCACCAACTCATAAACTAGCAGTAGATTCACACTACATTTCAGTGTCAACATTTCACAAAATCTAATATATATATATATATTTATTTATATTCTCTCAACCTTCAATTTAAAGATGGAGAAATGGCCTTGATGAGGTTGCAAAGTCTAAAAGGTTTCCCCCACTTTCTTCATTAATATCCTCAACTTCTAATAAGAGTGCACTAAAACTCTATTTGCACTAAAACCATTACATTCTGCGTGGAGACACCATGATTTAATTTTCAATACTAACTGTCACGATTCACATTGGCATATACATCTATATAAATAATGTGTCAACTTGGTTGTGAATGTACATAACAAAGCAAAAATGAAGCAACTTGAAGAAAAACACAAGCAGCTTGTAGCTCTGTTCTTTAAGGCTTGTAGCTCTGTTCTTCAAGGCTTTATCAACAACTCTGATGCCATCTTTAAGGCTTCTACTATGTCTGTAATTTGCTTACAACTTGGTGATATGATATTTTAATTGTAAATAGCTCGGTGCTTTATTTTTGCAAATTATTAGATTTTTTTATGCAATTAATTAAACATTGCATGAAGGAAGAAAACATCATAAACAATAGAAAAATACATCACAAAGTTTCCTGCATCTGATAAGTTTTACCTATCTATGGTAAAGAACTAACAAACTAGTTTTACCTATAAGTTTTACTCCACGCATTCATTCAAACCACCAAAAAACCATGAACATGCTTTCCCAACCCAACATACATCCAAACCACCAAAAAGAAGCCAGAGATTGGAACCGATATTTGAAGGAAAAAATATCGAAATTATTTACCCTTGTGAGTCAAGGGATACTTTGTGTTGATCTCGGCAGTCTAGGGCAAAAATCCTAGGTGTAAATTTTGACTCCAAATACGCAAATGGAAGCTGATCGAAGGGTTCTCTACAAATGGAAAGGAAAGAAAATGGAAGGGAGGGAAATGAAAAATGTGAAAGACGATGCAAATGGAGTTAAAAATTGGAAGGAATTTCGAATGTTGCAGTCAGCGTGAGAGTGGAGGAAGAGAATCAGCTAGTGTTGCAGTCGGCATGAGAGAAGAGGAAGAAAAAATAAAAGTGTTTCAATCGGCGATTGGGAGGGAGGAAGGAGATGGTGTGATTGGGCGTAGAGAAAAAGAAAGAATGGGAAATGGGGGAGCTGAATTTCGAGGGAAGAAAAGAGATGTTGGAGCCAGCGAAAACAATAAAATAATGTTTGGTCTTGCTACAATGAGTGGCCAAATTTGAAAAATCAGATGGAATTACTAAGTTTTGACTAGTCCAATGTCTATCAATTTCTACACTCTTAGCTAAACTTTGATGAGCCACTGGCAATTGGCTAGGGCTCTTACAACATTGAAGATACCAATTTCGTTGGTCCTAAACATGATGCCATTGGAGGAGAGAGAGATGGCGGCATGTGAAGTCTATGCATGGTATAAGCGTTGCCAGGCCATTTAGTTGTAAGATTTAGTTGAGATCAATTTAATTCAGTTTAATTTTAATTGAATTTAACATTCAAACATGTAATTTTAAATTACTAAACTTATCTTAACTCAAAACCTCCTAACATGTAGAACTCACAATTTTTTTTTTTAAACTTAATACATCTTTATACGTTGGATAATATGCACTCTGATTTGTCTTATTGGGATCTGGCAAATTTGACCCGAGATAGAGGTTCGAATTCTTTGTTGGCCAGATTTGTAGCTATTACGTGGGGTCTTCGGCATAGAAGAAATAAACGGATTTATGAAAATATTTCTATGCATATTAATGTGATTGTTAATAATGCTATTTCTTTACAACAAGAATATGCACAGGTGCAACTCTTTGATGTTTCAAATCAGAAGATTAATAAGGTGGTAAGTTGGCATCTTCCTCCTATGGGTTTTCTAAAATTGAATATTGATGGGGCCATTTTTCCTGATTATTCTATTGTTGGGATTGGAGTGGTATTGAGAGACCATAATGGTGAGGTTGTAGTAGCTTGTAGTAAGGTTGAGAGAGAAGTCTCCTCTGCTGAGTTTCTTGAGGCAATTGCTCTTCTTAGAGGTTTACAGCTGTGTGTTCAATGGGGTGTCTAAAAAATTATGCTTGAAACCGATTGTTTGATATTGGTTAATGCTTAGAATGCAAACTCTGAGTGTCTAACATATTTTGAATTCCTTCTTCAAGACATTCGAAGACTTATGGTTGGTTTTCAAGATGTTAAAGTTGTGCATGTCAACCGTTTAGGCAATTTGGTTGCTCATCGTTTGGCAAGACATGCTTGAATGATTGAAGATATTTGTATGTGGTGGGATTATTGTCCTTCATTTGTTAGTCAAGCTATACGGCTTGATAAACTCTCTATTTGTAAGGATATTTGTTTTTGAATGAATAAAAGTCTGTTTATCAAAAAAAAAATACATCTTTATACATAGGACTCATATCATTTTTTAATTTTCTATAAACAGTATTAAACTTATCTTAACATGTAAACTCATTTTAGATGGGTTATACAGAACTCACTCTACCTATTGAACTTATTACTATATTAAAACTCAATTCAGTTTAACATTCAAATGCAGCGTACCACTCCGAATTATTCTTTTTGAATGATTCTGCTTCTAATTATGGGGAAAAAAAAAAAAACCCATGAACATGTTGAAAGTGGAAGACGGGAAGAGAGGAGCATAGGTTAATCTTTCCTCCTCTCCGATGAGAAAAGGAAAAAGGGGAACAAGGGTGCTTGGCTGGAAGGAGTATGGCGGAGAGAGAAAGAAATGAAAATGAAGATAACGATATTTTAATTTGTTTTAAATATTTTTTTACATAGTAGGCATGTCACATAGTCTCACACATAAAGTGAATCAATTATATGCTAGCATGATAGTTTAGGTATGAAATCATCTCAAATTACTTTATAATACAAGTTGTCGAGACACCCGACATTTTCCTTTAAACTATCCAACTATTGACTTCAAAGCAGATTACTAGGACTAGGAGCCACCCATGTGTAGTTGGTCACCGGCCGTACCCGTTACATTACCCACCACTATAGTCAATAGATACCATTTGCAAATAAATACAATGAACAATATTGACAGGTCACACATCCAATAATATAAAGAATATTCCACCCACTTTCAATCATAGGAGACCCTCTTGTGTTTTATTACACGACTCATGATTCGGAATCAATTTTTTTATATAGCGGGTAGTTTTGTCAAATAAATAGTATTTGAAATCGTGTAACGTGTAAGTACAGAATAATCTATTTAAAAATAAATAAATATGAAATTTATATAAAATAAATTAATTTTTAATAATAAATCTTATTCTTTTTAAAAAAATTATGTAGTACTTACGATTTTATAATTATATTTAACATTATCTTCTTGCTACCCAAATAAAATTCTAAATAGCATCTAAAATAGTCTTTTTTTTTTTTTTTTTTTTTTTTTTTTTTTTTTAATTTTCGTTTATAAGTAAATATTCAAGTTCTTAATCAAAACTATACAGTGTATAGTGCTATATATTTAGATAAAATAAAATTTCTAATATAACTCAAAGTACATAAATATGTATTTTGCCTTTCTTTAAGTTTCAATTAAAAAAAAATGCAAATAACATCAATTATGTTAATTGAATTCGATACATATTTAACAAATAAAAGTGAATATCACTTGGGAAATTTGTATTGAACATTTTGGCAAATTCATTTTTAATGTAGGCAATCAGAATTGCATGAAATTCGTCGTCTATTTTATTTCTGAATATTTTTTTTTTAACAATATTCATAGATGAAAATCTATCTTCATTGTTGAGCTAAAAGAGTCAAGACTAGGGTATTTAGGTTATGTTTGGGTAGTACCGTAGTGAGGCGATTTCAGATATTCTTTGAATAGTAGTGAAAAAGTAAAAAAATATGTAATGATAAAATATTGAATAGTAGTAAAAAGTAATGAAAAGTAAGTAAATAATAATAATAAAATAATAAATAATAGTGGAGTATTTTCAAAATATTCTAGACAGAATTATAATTTTTTGAATTATTTGTCGTCACGACAACTCAACAAAATTGATGATTATCAATAAGTTTTGTAGATCTAGATAATAAGTTACATTGCAATTATTCATTTTAATGCTACATAAATTTTCTATACAATATTACATATATTGTCAATATTGGATGATTGTTGAGTATTTTTTAATACATAAAAGAACTAAATATCAGTACTTTAGGGCGAGAATCATGACCAACGATGGGGAAGGGGGTGGGGAGTCTAGCTACCTGACCTTATCCACTTGTATAGGGCGGGTAGCATCCTTGAATTAACTTGCATGTAAAACATCATTTGTAACGTAGTCAATATTTTTTAGCATGCCTATATGATTCAAGTTAATACAAGAATATGAAACCAACTATAAAAAGTACGGGTGGTTGAGGTCCCACTGACATCACAAGGTTGGACAAGGCTGGTGTAGGCCTAAGCCCGCTTGGGTTTCCTTTACCTATTCGGCCTAAATATATATATATTAAAAATAATTTCTTTAAACAAAACAACATAATTTTGGAAAAAAAAATTTAAAATGATGCCGTTTTGCTGTTTGACTAAGTTGTATATAAAGAAAACATAATAAACCTAATTCATGCTCTCCTCTCCTCTCTCTCCCTCCACCATTTGACTTCCTTCCTACCTCCCCTTCTCTCTTCTTCTATTTTTCATCTCCTCTTCTGTGGCCACCCTAACCTTGTAACAGGTAGACTCTCTTCTCCATCTTTCCTCCTCCTCCTCCTCCGCCTCTTCTTCTTCCCCTCATCTTCTCCTCATTCTCCTCCTCCACATTTTCTTCTTGAAAGTTGTGAGACACCCATGGCGTTGCCGCGGGTCTAAGGCCGCAAATGGTTGTGGGTTTACCTAGGTGAACAGCCATAACAGCCTTGGAGCTTCACCTCCATCGATCATTTGAAAATGAAGTTCTCGACGGAAGTAGGAATAGTGGAAATACGAGGTGAGTAACCACTAGTGGGAATATTACGTGCAAGAACTCAAAACTGGAGGAACAGATGTTCAAACGTTGGAAACTCAAACCCATGCGGGGGGGCTCCCCCACCACCAGTTCTCTTCAATTAAAATGTGGAAACTTGGAATGAACAAATGTTGCAGTCGGCGGAAGCGAACGTGCCACTAGAGTTGGTTGCCTTAGATCCAACACAACTCAAGGTAACGACAACAATTGGGACCAAATTGCTACATAATATGAGATAAGCACTGAAATAGCTTTAGTCTAGCACAAAGATGTGTTCATCTCGATCCATGAGGACATGCCAGGAATAGACAATATTCAGCATGGAGAAATATGGGGCCATAGTTGAGAAAGTTGATAGCCTACTAGCTGCAGGGTTCATTAGAGAAGCTCACAATCTCAAATGGCTGTCTAATGTAGTATTGGTAAAGAAGTCCAATAACAAATGGAGAATATGTGTGGATTTCACCGACATAAACAAGGCATGCCCAAAGAACAGTTTCCCACTGCTTCATTTCTATTTTATAGTCAACTCCAATGTAAGGCATAATTTATTGAGGTTCATGGACGGCTACTCAGGATACAATTAGATTCAAATGAACCAGAAGATTAGGAGATAACATCATTCATAACGGATTGGACGCTGTATTGCTATCAAGTTATGCACTTTGGGTTAAAGAATGCCAAGATGACATTCCAAAAGCTCATAAACTGCATGTTCAAAAACCAAATCGGTCATAATATGGAGGTTTACAAGGATGACCTGTTGGTCAAGAGCAAGGGGCCAATGCAACACCTGGTAGATTTGAGGGAAGCCTTTGTCGTATTATGCTAGTATAAAATGAAGCTGAACCCATCCATGTGTGCCTTGAGCGTTGGCTTGGGCAAGTTCTTGGGCGTCATAGTTTCTGAGAAAGGGATAGAGACCAACCTAGAGAAAATTGAAGGGATCACAAAGATTTTCTCGGCTTGCAGCCTGGTGACCTCTTCCACACCTAATAACAAACATTCGCCTGGCGCAAACCTCCTCTTCCAAGCCAGCTTGGTCATCCACAATCCAAGCAGCCAACTGGTCTACCACATGTTGGGAGGCTTTTATAAGCGTGAAGTCTTAACTATAAAAAAGAAAAAGAAGAAGAAGAAGAAGGAAGAAATGGTCGAAAAGCTTATCGAGGAAAAAAGGCCTTCGGGTTGGCTCGCCATCCCTCGAACAAAGTTGGCCCTTGCGTCATCACCCCCTTGGAAGGTTCTATGCATTAGAGCACCCGTGGAGGTCCTTGTCCTGAGGAGACCATGAATCGCAAGGCAAGCTGAGAGGGAAAGAAGGAAAAGTAGAAAGGGATGGAGGCGAGATTCCATCACCCACAGAGTCTCTAGGCCCCTCTCTACCAATGGGTAGGGGGAGGTAAATGCCAATAGAGTCGATGGACACTAGTTCCTCCATAGGCCCCTCCCTATCTTGTACAGGTGCCATGTCCTGCTCACTTCCTTGAATTAGAGTAGAAGAAATGGCCCTTCTAGGGCCACGAGAGAGGAAACCTCTTTTCATGAAGAAGCATTGAATGTCGAGGAGTGTATCAAAACCCTACCCTCACTCAAGTCCAAGTCAACAAGGTCCTCATGAGAGAGACCCTTGGGGTCGATAGGAAAAACAGGTGTCTTGTGGCCCGAAATGGTAGAAGGAATCGAGTATGGGGTGGGCACCCTATCACCCACTTCTTCTCAAGCAGTATCCTTGGCTTGCTACTTTGGAACCATTGCGGTGGCCACATCATTGCAATTAGACTCACCTGAGCCCATCGGTTCCATCTCGACTCACCTAGGGGTGCACTGGAGGAGGAGTCCAAAAGGCCCTGAAAGAAAGATAAATCAATGTCCACATCTTCTTCGTCATCAGTTAGCCCTTGGTCGCCTAGCAAGATTGACGGAAGTGTGAAGGTTGGAGAATGCGCAGAGTCAACGCTTAGGGAAAGTTGGAAGGCCTTGCCGTCGTCAGATCTATGGTGACCTATTCCAGCAGGTCATTGAGGCTGTTTGAGTCAAGAGAGCTAGTATTTGGTGAAACTTGAGCAGGCTGTTGGAGGCCTCCCGTTGGACTAGAAGATTTGTGTGTAGACCTTGGGCGGTCTTGACCACCTGTGACATCCTGTTTTTACGTGTATTTTCACTGAAGGAATTTTTTTTAATTTAATTATTATATTAGTTCTTTTATTTTAAATTATTATATTTTAATTGATTTTATTTTAGTTTGATGTGGTGTTTAATTTATTTTAGTCGTTTTATGTTTTTTTTTTTAAATTGGTTTCGTCGGATCAGTTTTTAGACTTCGGAGGTGAGGACTGGACCTCATTTTCTTTTTCCATCTTTTTTTTTTCTATTTTTCTTTTTGCCTTTTTCTTTTTTCTCTTTCCTTTTCTTCTTTTCTTTCTTTCTTTCTTTTCTTCTTCTTCTTTTTCCTTCCTCCCCGCGCGACCTGCTCTCTCTCTTTCTCCCTCCCGTCGCCGTCCAGCAACCCCACCCAGACCACCGCCGTCCGGTCGACGTGGCTGACACCACCCCACCAAAAACCAGCCCCATCCGTGCCGCCGTTAACCCCCTAGAGCCCCACCGCCGTCGCTCCACCTTCGGCCACCTTCGGCCACCATCTTTTCGCCACTTCATCCCCCACCTCTTGTCGTCCTAACCCACCCAATTCCGGCCACGATCCGTTGCCGGAGCAGCTCCCACGAGCTCAACTTCGATTTGGCCTTTTTGCACTTCCACCGCCACCCACGGCCAAAACTCACTTCCTTTAGCTTCATAAATATCTCTAGGCCATTCCTTATCAATCCCAAGTCTTGGTTTGTCCCCGTTCGAAAGTGAGTATTTTACTACCCACGGCCACAGTGTAAAATACACTGTTACGTTACTTTTTCTCCGCCGTTTGCAACGTCGTGATCCTTTGAAAAATACCTTATAGCGCTGTATGTATTTTTCAAACTCTATTTTAGATTTAAATATATTTTTGCTCTTACAATTAATTATTTGACTGGTTGGTTGATTCCGGACTGAGTCCGAGGAGTTCAGCGGTCGGATGGATTGAGGACGGAGTTGCTTGGTTTTGTTGATTTTGTGATTGATTGGATGTTTGTATCTTGAGGCGTGCATTGCATGATGCATTCATGTGCATTTTATTAAATTGAGAAAATCCTGTTTTATTTGCGTAAATGGATTTTCGAGTGCGTGTGTATCACGACCCCAAGCCGAGATGGGGTATTATCTCGATAGAGCTCCTCTGGTCACTTGGGAGCGTAATATACTGAGTGACGTCCCCTGAGTTGTCGCTAGGCGACAACGGGAGCGGGCGGGATGGTAACGCTCTCGTACTGACTCCATGGCCCTTCGCTGGCAAGGGCTAGAGGATGCTTGGCTACGAACGCGCGGGGCGCGGAACTGAGCATCGCTCGTTTAGGTGTCACACGCGTGGTTGTTACTTGCGGTGTGGCACAGGAGCCAGGGTGTGCGGATGACCCCTAGGGGAGGTCATGGTGCATTTGGATTAATTGGTTATTCAATTGAGTTGGATTTGGGCCAAATGAGACTTTTGGCGTGAATTGGAAAGTAATACGTTTTTGGGGCCAAATGGGATTTTTGGCGTGCGTGGGAAAGATGTGGTTTTATGGGTTATGTGCATTCGGCATCCTTTCATGCATATTGTTTGAGTTTAATACGTTTTTATCTTATGGCGTTTGGATCTTACATACCTGCGGCACCATTTTAGTACTGTAGTTTTTGATGCAGAGATCGAGGAGGAGGAGGAGGAGGCTGAGCCCGAGGATGCGGCTCCGTCGGAGTATTGATTTGGAGTTTTTGCCTTGTAGTTTGGTTTGAAACAATATTTGTAGCTTGTAATATTTTATTATGTATTTTGAACGGATTTGTATTAAACATGGAAAAAAATTTTGGTACTTAATTATATGACTTTGTTTATCTGCTGCGTGTATTCTTTTGCACACTTGTTGCATGTACACACTTGGCACTTGGCGATAGGGTAGTGACCTGTGTTGTCATCATCCCGACGTCTCGATTTTTCCATGTCCATACGTGGGATTTGGGGGCGTCATACCACCACTGGACTGAAGCTCGCCATGACCCTCCTAGCGAGACTTTTTCATCACTTTCTCCAGCAGGGTATCAACAGGTCTTTTCTTGCCCCGAGAAACGACTGGGTCCCTAAAATACGGACAACCAACCACATGAGACTAATTAGGCATACTAGAAATCAGCCGATGTTCAGCCTAGTTAGAAGAGCATCTATCCACACCTCCTTTTGGTGTTGCTCAACTGTGGAATAAACCAATTCTAACTGACCTTGCTCTGACTAGAAGGATTTATAGAAATCAACTTGTTTTTGTGAAAAGTTCCCCACAAGGCGCGAACGGGGAATTCGGCTCTGGTGGCTTCATAATCAAGGAACTCCTAATCCTAACAAGACACAAAAAATAATTTTCTTTGCCAAGCCTTGGCGTTAGAATATCAACCCTCAAATCAAGTGACTCAATACTCGTGTCGAGAACGGAAACTACAAACATTACCTCCCAATGACCTAACCGCGCGGGTTAGGATGAACTCTCGAGGAGTCAAATTGGGATACTCTTCCTTGTTGGGTTCTAAAACCATCTACCATACTATTCAACAACACATAAAAATCCTCGAGGCATTAGGGTGTAGTTGGGTAGGAGCCAATCCTAGATAGTTGAGGACATCACGTATAGAACGACAAAAAGGAAGTCACAGTGAGAAAAGGCAATGCTAGGCAAAGCCACTTTATTGGTGATGACTATTGAACTAGTGGCCCCTACATCAAGTCTAGGGACTTCTAGAATTACCAAGTCAGAGATTCTATATGAATCTCTCAACCCCTTACAGTGAGAAGGAGTTGTGGTAGAAGACTAGTTGTATCCCTCATGGTAAGGAGGGTTATGTTGTGGAAGGGATTCAAGCACTCTCGAGGACCCAATCTAGTGGGGCAATGCGAGCTGTGTGTGGGAAATCGTGAAGACAAGGTTTTAGATAATGAGCATTGACAGAGAAGAAGAAAAGATAATGCGAGGGGAAAGAATAAAAGAGTAAGAAAGGCTATTTAAATAGAGGGGGAAACGACCGTTGGGAAGCTCCAGTTGAGAGGCAAATGACCGGTGCAAAACTGCAAGTGCACAGTATCGTAGTTTTATAGTAAAGTAATAAGAAGAGTATCGTCCTCAGGGATTGGTACCTTACTTTTGCCAAATACCAAAATTATACTAATCTCAATTTTATCTAGAGGAATCGCTAAGGTTTTTGTAGTTGCAAATAAAACTAGATCAACTCAAAGAGAAATAAGCAAAGGAAATAAAACTGATGTTTGAAGATCAAATTGAATGGGGAAGAAAACTTCTAGGAAATCGATTTCACCTAATTCTTCACTATGCTTTTCTCATCCAACTAATTTAACTTAAACCTCTTTTGTCTATTAGCAAATCTCTAATTCATCCAAAAGCCTCTTTCGATAGTCAATTGGAATTGACTCTTGGTTATCAATTCACACAAGAATATGCAAATTCAATAATCAAGAACGTAATGAGATCAATGATTTAATGACTACATAGGTTCATACAAGTCTTTCGATCTCTATACTTACCTATGCTGAAATATCCAAGATCTACCCTATGATTCCCTCTTTCGATAGCAAATCACAAGATTACTTATCATCTAATCAATGGCCAGTTAATTAGAAGCAATAAATTTAGAATAAATCAGATAAACAAAGAGAGACTTGCATTAAATTAGCATAGACAATCAAGCATAGTTCGGAAATAGGTTACATCGTTTTCCTAGAATGAAGAAAATTTAGCTCATGCTAGAAATGGAATTCAACATAAACGAATTCACCATAATTGTTCTGAGAAGATGGGAAGAAGAAAATAAACACTGAAAAATCCTCATTGCAGCCTCAACTCGTCGTCAAAAGCTCAAGGGAACGATTCAACGCTTTTCTCTCGTCCGTGCTCGTGTATGATTCCAACGTACGTGCAATAATTGGAATTCCCTCTCCAAAACAAATGAATTGAATCCTTCTAGCTGTGTTTTTCTGTCCCAAAGAGTGTTCTCCAGTCAAAACTCGCGGCTCTAGAGTGAAAAATGGCTTTTATATGGTCCCACGGCGGAAAACCTAAAATCTGTCAAAATACGATGTTCGCTCGAGCGGGGTGTCGAGCGTGCGTCGAGCGTTCGACTCTGCCTGATTTCGCTCGAGCGGCCAATGTCTCTGCTCGAGTGATCTTCGTTTTTCAGCAACCCGCTTGAGCTCCCTGTCGAGCGGCAGTCGAGCGTTTGAATCTGCCTGAATTCGCTCGAGCGGCCAAAAGCCTCCGCTCGAGCGAACTTGTAAAATCTGCAATATGAAATTTTGCAAGTCATCAAATACCCCCAAACTTACAACTTTGTTTGTCCTCAAACAAACAGAAAAATAAATGATAGTTTAGGCAATATCAACTCGACCCCAAAGAGAAGTATCATCACTCACCAAGCTTTTATGAATTTAGATTCATCTCTAGTATCTTACTCTTTTAACATCAAAGATAGCAAGAAAATGAATCAAAAATTTTGCAATTTGTCAAGCAAGAGTTAGGCGTTTACTTCAACCTAAAGCTAAGACCTTGAATGTGTGTGTGATATAGTCAATTTAACCTCAAACCACCTGCAAACTCAGATAAAAGTAGAACAACCAAAATCAGAAGAATTCTCTTAAAACTTAACCCCATAAGTCCAATTTTCAGAAATCCTCTCCACTAATGGAGTCAACACCAAAATCAAAGATCAAAAGGTCTTTATTAAGGTTGTAATGATAGGCCACAGGGTGAGGGTTAAGAAAGAATTGGATATGGGAAATTAAATCAAACTGGGAAAATACTTAGTGAAAAGAACATTAAAAAAGAAACTCACATGATTCAAATCATAGCTCTTTCTTGGCAATATGCTCATACTTGTGGCATTATTATTGCTGTAATCACTGATGTAATACCAACACTTCCCTTAATAAAATTTGAGGTAATTCACTTTCCGCTTGGTGACTTCTTTTTCTTTTCTTTTCTTTTTCTTTTTTTTTTTTTTTCTTTTTTTTTTTCTTTTAATCACTTCCTTTCTTCTTCTTCTTTTTCTTTGATCAAATACAGCAAAAATAATACGTTTCATCATGAAACCAATTTTCTCTTTTAAATGTAACTCTCCACCAAAGTATTTTCTCAAACTATCAACGGTAGATTCATTGTTTTTCAGGCTTAGAGCGGGCATGGTTTATGTAGTTTAAAGAATCAATAAAGGCTCATGAAGGCTCAAGGGGGTTGACTATGGAAACACACCATGTAATGATGACATGACATTTAGGACGGCTGGGAAAGCTTTTTGGTTATGCCAAAGAAATGCCTAGATCATTTCTCTAATATTTGGTCTCGACTAGGATTTCGCCTCAAGGACCCATCAACGGATTCTAGAGCAAAGCAAAATCGAACCTCCCTCTTTCAATTAATTCAACTTCTTCTCTTCATAAACAAAATGGAATAAGAGAAAAACGACTATGTGCTCAATTGTGTTCAAGGTCAAAGATTTAAACCAAAGTACCCACAAAACTTCACTTGACATAAAAGAAATTTTTGAAAATTTTTCTCAAAACCATCTTCAATCACAAATTTCAGAGTCATAGAGAATTCAATCTTACTCCAATGCATGCTTGGTAAGAGAATCAAACAACCCATCAACAACCCAAGACTTAGAAAACAAGAGGATCAAATGATTATAAGAGTTTACACCTCCAAACTTAAACTAAACAATGTCCTCATTGTAATACAAAAGTAAAAAAGGATTGAAGAAATAAAAGGAACTTCCCTGGTTGCATCATGAATCTTCCGTAGATTAGAATTTTTCAGCTCTTTATTCTTGCTAAATAAGCCTGCATCAAAAACCAATTTATTAAAACTTAAATAAATAAAGATAATAAAATAAATGAAAGAAAGAAAGATAGATCTATGGGTTGCCTCCCATAAGCGCTTGTTTTAAAGTCTACAGCCAGACTTTTCAATGATCATCAATTAGGATCTCCAAGAGGAATAAATGCATAGTTCCTCTCCATTTGCTCTCCATAGTAGTGCTTCAATCTTTGACCATTAACTCTGAAAATATTTCCTGCCTTGTCCTTCAAATCTACTGCCCCAAAAGAGAAAACTTCATGAATTGTATAAGGACCCGTCCATCTTGATTTTAACTTTCCTGGAAAGAGTTTGAGTCATGAATTGAAGAGTAAAACTTGTTGTCCTGGAGCAAACTCTCGCCTAAGAATCTGTTTGTCATGCCACTTCTTCGTCCTTTCTTTATAGATCTTTGCATTTTCATATGCATCATTCCGGAACTCTTCCATCTCATTCAATTGAAGAAGTCGCTTTTCACCTGCTGCCTTCAAATCAAAGTTAAACTTCTTCACAGCCCAATAAGCTCTATGCTCCAACTCTACAGGAAGATGACATGCCTTTCCAAACACTAATCGGTATGGAGACATCCCGATAGGTGTTTTAAAGGCTGTACGGTATGCCCACAAAGCATCATCAAGCTTCTTCGCCCAATCCTTTCTATTGATTTTGACTGTCTTCTCAAGGATGTTCTTGATCTCTCTATTTGAAATTTCAGCTTGACCATTAGTTTGAGGATGGTAAGCAAGTGCTATCTTGTGCTTCACACCATATTTAGACAGAAGATTCTCAAATAACTTGTTGCAAAAGTGAGTCCCTTCATCACTAATAATAGCTCGTGGAGTGCCAAATCTTGTGAATATGTTCTTGTGCAGAAATTTGAGCACTACCTTTGCATCATTTGTTGTTGTAGCAATTGCTTCCACCCATTTTGGCACATAGTCAACTGCTAGCAAGATATAAGCAAAACCAAAAGAAGGAGGAAAAGGCCCCATAAAATCTATTCCCCAAACATCAAACAACTCAACTTCTAAGATACCTTTCAATAGTAACTCATGACGCCTTGAAATATTTCCCATACGTTGGCACCGGTCACAAGTTTTCACCAAAGTGTAACTATCACGAAAAATGGAAGGCCAAAAGAACCCACTTTGAAGTACCTTAGCTGCTGTACGGGTGGCTCCAAAGTGTCCTCCATATGATGAGGAATGACAATGATGGAGGATGTCTTGCATCTCTTCTTCCGGCACACATCTTCTAATAATTTGATCAGGGCATCTTTTGAACAACAAAGGCTCATCCCAAAGATAGTGATTCACATCATGCAAAAATTTCTTACGTTGATGGTAAGTAAGATCAGGTGGTAAAACTTTACAAGCTAGATAATTAACTATATCAGCATACCACGGAAGCTTGATCTCACATGCAAACAACTGCTCATCAGGGAATGCCTCTTGGACCACTGAATCTAGTCTTTCTTCCTCTTGCTCTAATCGAGAGAGATGGTCAGCCACTAAATTTTCACTTCCCTTCTTGTCTCGAATCTCCAAATCAAATTCTTGAAGAAGGAGGATCCAACGAATTAGCCTAGGCTTAGCATCCTTCTTGCCAAACAAATAGCGAAGTGCTGCAAGCATCTCCTTCTCAGTTGTTGTATAATTTAACTGAGCTTCATTCAATGTCCGGCTTGCATAATAGATGGCTCTAAACAGCTTGTCTCGCCTTTGCCCCAACACTGCTCCAATTGCAAAGTCACTTGCATCGCACATAACTTCAAAAGGTTGACTCCAATCAGGCACAATCACAATTGGTGTTGAAATTAGCTTCTCCTTGAGTGCATTAAAGGCCTGCAAACAAATAACATCAAAGTCAAATGCAGAATTTTTCTCAAGAAGATTACATAAAGGTTTAGAGAGTTTAGAAAAATCCTTGATAAATCTTCTATAAAATCCCGCATGTCCCAGAAAACTTCTGATTCCCTTCACATTCTTTGGAGGTGGTAGTTTCTCTATGGTTGCAATTTTGGCTCGATCCACCTCAATTCCTTTGGATGACACTCTATGGCCCAGCACGATCCCTTCTTGAACCATGAAATGACACTTCTCCCAGTTTAGGACTAGATTTTTATCTTCACATCTCTGCAAAACAAGAGCTAAGTTATGCAAACAATGATCAAAAGATGTACCAAAAACTGAAAAGTCATCCATGAATACTTCCATTATATCTTCCACCATGTCAGAAAATATAGCCATCATGCAACGTTGAAATGTTGCAGGGGCGTTGCACAATCCAAAGGGCATCCTCCTAAAAGCAAACGTCCCATAGGGGCATGTGAATGTAGTCTTCTCTTGATCTTCAGGGGCTATAGCAATCTGATTATACCCCGAATAACCATCCAAAAAACAATAGTAGGAGTACCCAGCCAATCGATCCAACATCTGATCAATGAATGGAAGTGGAAAATGATCCTTCCTTGTTGCTTTATTCAACTTACGGTAATCCATGCATACACGCCATCCCGTGACAGTTCTTGTAGGAATGAACTCATTATTTTCATTTTTCACTACCGTCATTCCACCATTCTTTGGTACAACTTGCACTGGACTTACCCATGAACTGTCTGAAATAGCATATATAATTTCAGCATTAAGGAGTTTCAAAATTTCAACTCTCACTACTTCTTCATTGCTGGATTTAATCTTCTTTGGTGCTCAATTGTTGGCTTGTAAAGCTCCTCCATTAAAATCTTGTGCATGCAAATGGAGGGACTTATTCCTTTTATGTCAGAAATAGTCCATCCCAAAGCTGTTCTATGCTCCCTCAATACACGCAGCAACTTTTCCTCTTCTTTGGGTGTGAGTGATGTAGCAACAATCACTGAAAATGTATCACTATCACCCAAGAATGCATAGCGAAGATGCTCAGGTAATTGCTTCAACTCCGGAGTATTTTTCTGCATCTTTTCTTTATCATTTTCAGATTCACTCTTTGGTACCACCGGCTCTAGCTTTCCCACTTCA